>NW_012108108.1:541068-575400 GCF_000951045.1 Mandrillus leucophaeus
TCTTTGTTACCCTCTTTTCAAAATTTTTTATTGCCCATCCTAATTTAATTATATTATGATCTCAGAAAATATGAACGGTATTTTTTGTGCCCTAATACATATTCAATACTTATAAATATGCTATGGCATTATAAAAGGTTGTACATTCCCTCTTCTCTCTTTGTTGGCATATATATATAAAATACATATGTTAAAATCCTTCAGGCCAGGCACGGTGGCTCACACCTATAATCCCAACCCTTTGAGAGGCCAAGGTGGGCAGATTCCTTGAGCTCAGTAATTCGACACCAGCCTGGGCAACATGGCAAAAGCCCGTCTCTACAAAAAATAAAAATAAAAAAATAGCCGGGGGTGGTGGCATGTGCCAGTGGTCCCGGCTACTTGAGAGGCTGAGGTGGGAGGATCACGTGAGCCCAGGAGGCGACAGAGGCTACAGTGAGCCAAGATCTTGCCACTGCACTCCGGCCTGGACAACAGAGTGAGACCCTGTCACAAAAACAAACAAACATAAAAAAACCCTTCATACTTTATTCTTTTCCATTGAGTTCGTCAATTTCTAAAAGAGATTGATTAAAATCCCCCAGTGTGATTTGGATTTGCCCATTCTCCTTTGCATGTATAAGAATTTTGCTTTTATTTCGTGCATTAAAGCTCATGGCTGATCTCTTCTTGGTGGATCGATCAATATCTAGCTTTAGACTTTTAGCCTGAATTATATTTTGTCTATTAATATTGTTTCACCTGGAATTTTTTATTTTGTTAATCACATTTTTTTAAATCCCCAGAAATCCTCCTTATCTCTCGTTGTTCCTTTTACATAGCAGCTGCCAATAGCCTCTGAATCCTCCTGAGAATTACCTCCTCCCTTCATTAAACAATTCATTTCCTCTAGAGTCAGCTGACTTATTTTCCTTGTCCCCTCTCATTCATGCTGGTGGTTTCCACATGTGACAGGTGGCCCCCAGTTGTTTTATGAAGGAAGGAATGGGTGGTTTAGTAGAGAGAGGTGGCCAGCATGCTGTCCCCAGCAATTGTGTGCTTTTTCTCCTCTGAGATCCACTTTCCTGAATGGGAGGTTTTTGTGTAATTGAATGTCATTCATGAACTTTTTGAAAAACTTTGACCTGTGGCCAGGCGCGTTGGCTCACTCCCCACAGTCCCAGTACTTTGGGAGGCTGAGACAGGATTGCTTGAGGCCAGAACTTTGAAACAAGTCCTAGCGACATAGGAGACCCTGTTTCTAAGAAAAAATTAGCTGGGTGTGGTGGCGTGCACCTGTGGTCACAGCTACTTGGGAGGCTGAGGTGGGAGGATCAATTGAACACAGGAGCTCGAGGTTGCAGTGAGCTATGATTGCCACTGGGCATCAGAGTGAGACCTGTCTCTAACAAAACAAAAAACTTTGACCTTTATGGAGAGTTCCCTTTCTTTGGAATACAATGACAGAATGTTCCCCTGGGAGAGGCACTGTGCTGCCTGCATCACAGGGTATCTGAAAGTGGGCAGCAGCTGGTCCCCTCGTGCTGAAGCAGTTTTTGAGTTCGTACCCTCCCATCCCCTGCACTGGTGCAGCCCAAGCCTGGAATTTCCCTGGGTCTGCCCTTCCCTTCTCGATGCTTCTGTGAGAATGCCTTGGTTTGCCATTTCCTTTCCTCTAGTCAATATCATCATATCTTCATCAACTTTCCAAGAATTCCTCATTATTTCTGGCCTGCTTGTTTTCCAGCACTATTGTGGATTCATTCTATTTAATTTTCTTTTTTTGTCTTTTTAAGAGATTTGTGTGGGAAAGGAGACTGATGGGGGTGCTTAGCCTGCTATCTTGAGCTAATCCTAAAAGCAGTCTCAATTCTGTAAAACAATATGTGCACAGAAGTAATACCAGAGGCTAGTACACCAAACGATATTTTTTTCTTTTCTTTTTTTGAGACAAGGTCTCGCTGTGTTGCCCAGGCTGGGCTTGAACTCCTGAGCTCAAGCCATCCTCCTGCCTCAGCTTCCCAAAGTGCTAGGATTACAGGTGTGCACCACTGTTCCCAGCCAGACTCAACTATTAACAAGCAGTTACTTTGGGGTATTGATTTTATGCTTGATTTTCCTTTTCTTTTCTGTGCTTTTCTGTCTCTTCTTCACTTTTATTTGTTAAAAAAAAAATTTTTTTTTGCAAAGTAAGGTAGCCAGTGGATCCCCACTTACACCTTTGAGAAGATGGAGGACCTTAAGTTAAGAGTCAGATATTTATCAACCATAACAAGTTCACCATAGAACCCTTCCTCCTCCTGTTGAGATCAGTGATCTTCAAACCTGCATGACCATCTTAACATTCAGGTTTCTGGACCCCAGATACTGAACCAGAACCTCTAAGGGTGGAGCCCAGGAATCTGTTTGTAAAATCTCTACTGGTGAACCCGATGGTCATTTATTTTCTATTGGAAACCACTGATTTAGAGCACTTGTTTCCAAATACAAATCCCTCGTACTTGCCTAAATTAAAAATCTTCTAGGTCAGGTGCTGTGGCTCACGCCTGTAATCCCAGCACTTTGAGAGACCAAGGCAGGCGGATCACCTGAGGTCAAGGGTTCGAGACCAGCCTGGCCAAAATGGTGAAACCCTATCTCTACTAAAAATACAAAAATTAGCCTGGTGTAGTGGTGGCGCCTGTAATCCCAGCTACTCAGGAGGCTGAGGCAGGAGAATCGCTTGAAGCCGGCAGAGGTTGCAATGAGCTGAGATTGAGCCACTGCACTCCAGCCTGGGTGACAGAGCGAGACTCCATCTCAAAACAAACAACAACAACAACAACAACAAATCTTCTACCACTTTTCTGCCTACCTTCTCAAACTTTCAAGGTCTCCCTCTAGTTTATCTTCACCAGTTGGAGCACTCACTCCCATATACACATGTTCTTCCTAATTACTTATGAAAATATGGAAACTATGTTGAAATGTATTAAAGTCTAAATGTTGAAAATGTCTAAGTTATTGAGAATGTCCATAATGGAAAACTATAATTCTGCTCCTTTACACTGAGCTGCTCTTTCATAGGGAAAAAGTCTTTCAAGAAACTGAGCATATATTTCTACATCCAGAGCAATGTCCGTTTCTTCCTCTTTTGATTTTAGTCTCTAGCCAGTTTCTTTCCCTTGACCAGACGGCCCCCAGTCCCACGAGGACTCGAAAGAAAATAGCCTTAGGCTTCTTAAAACCTCCCAACATAAACATCGACCAGCTATTCTTCACTCACCATTTATTAGACACAAATATCTTTCCTTACATTTTCATTAGTTCTTATCTTCATCAGATTCCAGCCGCGTACATTCTGGAATGCTGACGTCATTTGTTGGCATGTGTGGTGTTATTCGGGAGCTTGTGTCCAGGTTTATTGGTTCATCATTCACCTAAACCAACATCTATTAAGTGAACTCTGTGTGCAACACCTTGCCAGACACTAGATGTACTTTACAGTTTGCAGAACATGTTCCTCATCATCACGCACAGCCAGCCTGGCCACAACCCTGGGAAGCAGGTGGCAGTGGCGTTTATCACCATGACCCTCATTGTACAGACCCCCAGTGTACATTGTACAGGAGACAGGGTCTTGGGAAGATTAAGGAACTTATCCAACGTCACACAACTGACAAGTTTCAGAGGCTGGCCTCAAACCCAGGCCCCCTGACCACGAATCCTATGCACTCACCAGTATGCCACCCCCACCAACTTCCTATGGCAGGGAGAGGGGCTCGTGGCCTTGACTGCAGTTTGGAAATGATTCTGTAGCCATATCCCTTTACCTCTTGATTTATGGTGGCCGTGCTGGTCTTCCAGGTCAGCTCACACGTACCGACAATTGCAAAGAAGCCTGTTACAAGAATCTGTGCCTCGGCCAGTCCCAGTGGCTCACACCTAGAATCCCAGCACTTTGGGAGGCCAAGGCATGTGGATCACTTCAGCCCAGGAGTTCAAGACCAGTCTGGGCAACATAGTGAGACTACATCTCTACAAAATAATTTTTAAAATAGCCAGGTGTGGTGGCATGCACCTGTAATCCCAGCTTCTTGGGAGGCTGAAGTGGGAGGATCACCTGAGCCTGAGGAGGTTGAGGCTGCAGTGGGCCAAGATTGTGCCACTGCACTCCGGCCTGGGCAACAGAGTGAGACTCTGTTTCAAAAAAAAAAAAAAAAAAAGAGGATTTGTGCCTTTATTATTAAAAACCATCTCAGTAGGGTCAGAGGGGGCAGTGGGTGAGTGCCAGGAGCCCTCTTCCTTTACTGCCAATGCCCTGGGAACTGGTATTTGTAGAAACTGTAAACATGTAGCCTCCTGGTCACGAGGGCTTATTTTCCATTTAGTCTCCTGGAGGAGGACTCCGAGGAGGAGGGAGACTTGTGTCGCATCTGTCAGATAGCCGGGGGTTCCCCAAGCAACCCCCTCCTGGAGCCTTGTGGCTGTGTGGGAAGCCTGCGGTTTGTTCATCAAGAGTGCCTGAAAAAGTGGCTGAAAGTGAAAATAACATCAGGTAGGTGGGGAAGGAAGTGCAGCGAACGTGCCACGACATGTAATTAACACGAGGCACCACGGTGTGGGCCTCGGAACCTTGTCATCAGCTCACTCTCCTCCGCAGAACAGCGACTCAGGGACATGTGGCTGAGCTCCGCATTCTTGCTTATAAGAACTGTCTTTATGGGAGGGAGTTGTGTTTTTTTATTTGTTTGTTTGTTTTTTGTTATTTTTTTAATCTGAGAAAATACTTCTGGAAACAAATACTATTGAATTCTACCTCTGCTTGAGGCTTGAGCAAAGATGCTAAGATCGCCTCTCAGGAGGAAGGAAATAGAAGAAGCGGGTCAGTGGTGGCAGCTCAGCAGACACACAGTAGCCATGCCCAGCTAGCAGATACTCAGCAAAATACTTCAGAAGGTCCCTCATGAGAGACCCCCAGCATACGCATGCTACTTCCTTTTATTTGGGGGTCACCTAAGAAACTAAACAAAGCTGCCTTTTAGCAATAGGGATAAGAGCGTTGATCTGATTGTCTAGAACCATATGAGATAAATTCCCACGTGCGGATTTTGTCAGCTCCCTAGCATCTTATAACTGGGTGTGCAGCCCCTTCTCAACTCCCTGAGCAGGTTATAACCTAAATACAACCACATCGGTAGGTCAGCTGTAGTTTTCTGGGCAGAGAACAGAAGATTTCTTTAAGGCATGGCTTTAGGAATGAGATCAACTTTAACCAAAAAAAAAAAAAAAAAAAAGCATGGAACGTCAGTGCAAAGAGCAAGTTGATCAGAAAATAGCTGTGACTTCTTTCAGACACACCTCTCTGAAAACGTGTCACCCCACAGCCAGATCCTATTTCTCCCCCTCTTCCATATCCTTCTCCTTAGCCGTCACTATTCCAGGCTGCGGGGAGACTTAGAGCTTTATTCTATCCTCATGAGATGTTGCCACGCCCCCTCACCAAGAACAGCACACCATGGAATCAGAACGAACACGTGGGGTAATCATATTACTGTCTCACCCATGCAGCCCAGTTTATGCAACTTCCCTAGCATAAGAAATGTAAGTCCACTGATCGAGAAGCTTAAATGCATATCCATATAATGAGCAAAGTATTCAGTCCTTCAGAGAGGGAAGAAACGAGTGGATTTTGGTTAACAACTCTGCCATGCAATCCTTTATCTTCCTAGAAATTTAGGCCAATTAACATCTAACACAGAAAAAGTTACCCATGAAACATGTCATGAAAATGCTGCTATGCTCATAAATGTCAATGCTTGTATGGATGTGTTCAGTAGGATTCGATCAGAAGACACATGGGACATTCGGTAGCCTAAAGCGTTACTGAATGATGCTAAAAAAAAAAAAAAAAAAGTCAAGGAAACAAAATGCAGATAAGGGATTACTTACTGTTCATCCCTGCCCTTTGAAAGTCTCTATTATTTACTGTTTCTTTATATCCCCAGTGGGGAAATAGAATAGGGGTATGAAACTGCACAAGCCCTATTTTTACCAAACACATGCAGGTAACTAATAGGTCTTCTATTTTCTAATGCATAAAATAAACACCAGTACATCATTAGTCAAAAGCCGCAACTAAGGGGGGACAAAAGACCTGTCTGACTGAATGTTTGCTTAGACATAACAGCCCAGTTCTGCATCTTCCACTTTCGCTTTGGGGAGTAGGATAAAAACGCTGATGTAGAATGCCTGTTTTTATAAAAACAGCAACAAAGGAAGCCTTCTCATATTTCTTTTCCCAGATGAGTCTGAGCTCAGGTTGATGAGCTGGCCGCAGGGACTCCTGTAACTAGCGCCCACACCTGGCCCCTCGCTCCCTCACTGTTCTCAGGTGGGAATGTTACCTGGCAGGAGCAAAAGCAGATTTTTAAGCCATTGATCGAGAATAGCTTCTACCATCTATTTTGGTCCTCACTAATTTACTTACTTGGACCTGTGTTGGGTCTGCAAGAAAAAAGAAAAGCCGAATATTCACTCTTTTTACAAACACCTGTGTTACAGACCCTTAGCCTCTCTGCAGCAATTCCAAGTTTATGAACCATCATGTTTATATTTAAATAGAAAGCAAGATCTGCTATTTAAAAGTCATGGGAATTTCACTTCTATGAAGCTTGCATAATGGATGACTACAAAGGAAATTTTTCAGCTCTCAGATTCAAGGTCATGTTCTACAGAAGACGGCTGGCTTTAAAGGAAGGTCACTCAAGCTCAGAATTCATAACACACACAAGTTCACTCTCCAAGTATCACCTGTCCAAAGTGCTAACACACACAGACCCATGGTTATATGTACATATAATTCTTTTATCCAATTTAAGGAGCAGATCTTGGTGCCGTGAAGACCTGTGAGATGTGTAAGCAAGGCCTGCTGGTTGACCTGGGTGACTTTAACATGATTGAGTTCTACCAGAAGCACCAGCAATCTCAGGTAAGAAATGTGGCCACTCTGCCTCCACGGGCTAAAGTATGTTGGAGGGGCAGGGTGAGAAGACATTCCCTTTTCTCCCTGATCTAAGAAATGTAGAAGGTCTCTGCTGGCAGGAGTCTGACAATATCCATTTAGCTTACTTCTCTGAGAAGACCTGCCACTAAATTGGAGTATTAGAGAGCTGAAAAGCCTTTTTGTTTTTTTGAGATGGAGTCTCACTCTGTCGCCCAGGCTGGAGTACAGTGGTGCGATCTCGGCTCGCTGCAACTTCCGCCTCCCAGGTTCAAGCGATCCTCCCGCCTCAGCCTCCTGAGTAGCTGGGATTACAGGCGTGTGCCACCACGCCCAGCTAATTTTTGTATTTTTAGTAGAGATGGGGTTTCTCCATGTTGGCCAGCCTAGTCTCGAACTCCTGACCTCAAGTGATCTGCCTGCCTCCACCTCCCAGAGTGCTATGATTACAGGCGTGAGCCACTGCACCTGGCCGAGAGTTGGAAGTCTCATTTGTCCCGGGTTGAGTTTGCCCTGCTGTTGGGGACAAAAGCAAGACGCATTAGTGGGCAACTGGACACAGAGAAATACCAAAAAATTCTGGCAAGCTCCACACCCACATTTGCAGAAGTAATTTAATAACAAGAGAGAGAAAAAAAAAATCAGGGTCTTGGAGGAAATGGCCCCTAATTTAAATATCAAGCAACCCTGTGATAAGAAGGAACTGCTTTACATAGGACTGATAAACATGAGGTGAATGCCTACTGGCTGATCTTTACCACCTAGTGAATTAACTCACCTAGGGTATTTGGACTGCATTTCTAATATTGTAAAAAAGTTAGTTACCCTCAGGTGGGAAGTTGATTTATGCCTGAGATAACAGTTAATCACCCGATTCTCAGGCAAACAGTCTTCCATTTAGAGCTGTTAGGTTGGTGCAAAAGTAACTGCAGTTTTGCCACTTTCATTGGCAATATCCACAATTACTTCTGCACCAACCTAATACTATTTTGTTCAGTATAGAAGTCACAAGCCACTTGTGGCTAATGAACAGGTGGCTTGTTCTAATCAACATATCCTGTAACATACACACCAAATTTCAAAGACACAGTACCAAAAAAAATACAAAGGGTAATATATCACCTAATTTTAAACACACACCAAGTTTCAAAGACTTAGTACACTTTCCAGTTCAGTATGTAAAGAGCTTGAAGTGGTCACTTCCTTTTAACAACAAGTAAAAAGCTGAATAAAGTGCAAAATCAACAACCCTTCTTAGATCCATAAGAGAAGTGAGGTCACAGAGCAAATCACTGCCACTAAAATTGGAGAGACAGGGAGATAGAATCAGTAATCCCAGCACTTTGGGAGGTCAAGGTGGGCGGATCACTTGAGGTCGGAAGTTTGAGGCCAACGTGGCCAACACAGCAAAACCCCATCTCTACTAAAAATACAAAAATCAGCTGGGCGTGGTGGCGCATGCCTGTAATCCCAGCTACTCAGAAGGCTGAGGCTTGAGAATCACTTGAACCTAGGAGGCGGAGGATGCAGTGAGCCGAGATCGCACCATTGCACTCCAGCCTGGGCGACAGAGTGAGATTCCATCTCAAAAAAACAAAAACAAAAATAAAACAAAACAAAAGAAAAAAACCAATCACAACTTACCGGAGCAGAGACTCCTGAGCAGAAAGCTCTGTGGAAACCAGTGCTGGACAAGTAACCTTAAGCTGTAGTTAATGAACTGCGGAGGCTCAGTGTAGACAAGTCTGAGAGTCAGAAACTCCAGGGGGACCCCGTCATAGGGGTATCCCCACCCCTCGGTGAGGTTTCTATCCAGGAGTGCAAGCGGGTGCTTACAGTGAATAGCAGAGAAAAATTCCTTCATGCTTCCAGCAGGGGGAGGGGGAAGTAACCATTTTGGTGTAAGCCAGAGCTTTCTGTTCTTCCTAACAAAGTCTGCCCTCAGGAAAAACTATTTAACCAGAGCCTAACCTTTGGAGCTTTTATCAGAGCCCCATACCGAACTGGAAGAAGGGAAATACTCAACTCCAACCCTCTCCAGCCATCTTGTCCCACCTAAGGTGGGAGGGGGAGGATAGAGAAACTGAGAGGCACTTGTGAAATTCACAGTCCAGAGGCCCAGGCTCACTCAGACTGGGACCTAGAATCTCAAAGGACTCTAGCACACTTCCCCTCTCCCCACACCTCACCACCACACGGCTAACAACCCATTTATAGCAGTTCCTTTTACCCAGTACATCACGTCTGGTTACCAAGAACAAATTACAAGGCATACTCAAAGGTGAAAAGCAGAGTTTGAAGAAACAGAGCAAACACCAGAACCAGACTCCGATGTGGCAGGGATGTTGGAATTACCAGCCCAGGAATGTAAAACACTATGATTAATATGCTAAGAACTGTAACAGGTAAAATAGACAGCACTCAAGAACAGATGGGCAGTGTACACAGAAAGATGGAAATTCTAAGAAAGAAAAAAATCATAGAGATGAAAAACACTAACAAATGAAGAATGCCTTTGATGGGCTTATTAGTAGACTGGATACAACTGAGGAAAGAATCTTTGGCTGGGCGTGGTGGCTCATGCCTGTAATCCCAGCACTTTGGGAGGCCAAGACGGGTGGATCACGAGGTCAGGAGATGAGACCATCCTGGCTAACATGGTGAAACCCTGTCTCTACTAAAACATAGAAAAAATTAGCCAGGCATGGTGGTAGGCACTTGTGGTCCCAGCTACTCAGGAGACTGAGGCAGGAGAATGGCTTGAACCCGGGAGGCAGAGCTTGCAGTGAGCCGAGATCACGCCACTGCACTCCAGCCTGGGCGACAGAGCAAGACTCTGTCTCAAAAAAAAAAAAAAAAAGAATCTTTGAGCTTAAGGCTATCCCAATAGAAACTGCCCAAAATGGAAAAACAGAACAAAGATTGGGGAAAAAAAGAAAAGAAAACACAGCAGGATATGCAAGAACTTATGAGACAACGATCCAAAAGGTGCAATAGACACACCATGGGAATACCCAGAAGGAGAATAAAGAGAGAAAGGAACAGAGAAATATTTGAAGCAATAATGATTGAGAATTTCCCCCAAATTAATGTCAGACACCAAATCACAAATCCAGGAAGCTCAGAGAACACCAAACAAGATAAATGCAAAACCCCATCACCATGACATATCATATTTAAAATGGAAAAAAAAAATCAAAGATGAAGAAAAAAACCTGTAAGAGGCCAGAGGGGAAAAACACCTTCCCTAAAGAGGAGTAAAGGTAAGAATGACATCTGACTTCCCAGAAAGCAAGGAGAGAGAGAAAGAAAATATTTAAAGTGTTCAAAGAAAAAACTGAACAACCTAGATTTCTCTACCCTGCAAAATTATCCTTCAAGAACATAGGAGAAATAAAGATTTTCTCAGGCAAATAGTTAATGCCAAAAAAAGTAAAATATCAAAAAAAAAAAAAAGTAAAAATTACATACGGAAATGATCATTTGAAAATATTGTTAATAAATTATATTGTTAAAATTAATTTCACCAGTTTCTTTTTACTTCTTTAATGTGGCTACTAGAAATTTTAAAATTACATCTGTGATGTGCGTTTGTACTTCTGAGTGTATTCTATTGGATGGGGCTGATCTGGAAGGTGATTTCCACATTATAAGCAGTCAATAAATATTGACCAGACCTTTTTTTTGGCCAACGTTTTGACAGTTAAGTCAAAATGATTTGTGTGAGTCTGGGCAATTCTGCAGTTTCCTTGTGTAAATTTTTAAGGGTGTAGACCAAAGAACAAAATACTGACAAGAATGAAGGATATTTGAAGAGTTCAATGAGTAAGTTAGGGCATAATGCCACAGCAGCATTATAGAGGTTAGGTATCAGGAGGTTAGAGAAAGAAAAGGAAAAAAGAGAAAAGACAGGAAGAGAAGGGAGGGCAGGGAAGGGGAGAGGAGAAGGGCTTCTTGAGAAATAAATAGTGTTTTGAGGCCTGAAGGTCTCACATCACTGCATCATAACCACCAGGCACTAAGATCTGAGACGATAAACAGAGCGACTCACATTCCTGGACGCTGAGCATGTGGGAGGCGAAATACTGAAAGAAACCAGAACCTCTCAGTGCCTGAGGTCAGGTGCCAGCCAGGGCGCCGACAGGTTCATCTCAAGAAATAGATCATTTTGGGCAATGGAGCCTGCCAAATCTCCTAAGGAGGACGTGTTCACATGAGGATGGGTCACCCAGAATACTGTCTATCAGAGCAATCTACAGACATCACAAACACCATGCAGCCCAGGGGAATGCCTTGCCTAGAAAAGACCCCTTTTGGCCCCAAGCCTTTCCACATGGTTCTCCCTCTGCCAAGCTGCTGCCACCATCTAATGTCCTTTATCAATGGTATTTATAGAACTGACCCAGCAGCAGCGCATTTTTCCATCCGTACTAAGATGTGTGCACTCATGTAGTCTGAGGCCGCGTGTCCCACTGAAAAGCCTACCAGCTTCGATTAAGATCTCAATCTAAACCCTACTCTCTTCCCCAGAGTGGCCTCATGACCTTGAGGAAACTATGGCAACTCTCTGGACCTCAGCTCTCTCATCTGTAGAAGGTGAGAGATGTTAACTCACACCTCACAGGTTTGGATGTAGGAAAAGACTTGAGTACATCACCTCATAGACAGAGTGTGTGCAGAGAAGGCTCCACGCACGAGAATTGTCAGATTACAGCTGTAGAGACGCTCAACTAACTTGGCACTCAGGGGAGAAAGCTAAGTGCACCAATGACTGGCCTCGAGTCCATCAGTGATGGACCAACCCAACCGGGTCACATCCATATCCTCAGCCCCACCGCACCCTCCGAGTTGAGATAACTGGCTACAAGCACCTTCTAGAACGAACTATAACAGTAATTGTATCAGCCAGGATCTGGTTGGAAGAGATGGTGGCACAGTCAAAAGGGGCAAGTGAAGAAGGCAGAAGGGAAGAGGGAAATGTGGGCAGCAAAAGAAAGCAGCAAGGAACGAGGAGGTGTCCTGGGACTAGCAGTGTGGCCAGGATCATGAGCACTGTAGCTAAGGGACAGCCACCAGCAGCCTGGGGCCTTCAGCAGAAGACAGCAACCACTGTCACACCACACCCAGCAGAGAGGGACCGGGGAAGAGACACCCAGCTTCTCCCTCCTCTGCCCTTGGGTCTCCTGCCGGGGCCTCCCATGTGCCAAACCCAGTGGGATGCCAGAGGGCAAGGGAGCCCGGCTGGGGAAAGCCATGGGGCTGACCCCTGGGCCACAGAGCAGGAGGGGCACAGATCTGCAGGGGAAACAGAAAGCATCCAGCACAGTCACTGCTCCACGTGGAAGCAGGAATGATTTTAAATTTGTTTCAGTGAGAACTTCACAGGCCATCAGAGCCTTTTGGAAATGCCCACATTATCATCCCAGGTGGCATCTAGGCTGCTAGGCCTGCCCTGTGGGGAGAGCAGGTCATAGCACGGGCAGCTGCTGTCTGACGGCGGCTGAGGGCTCACACCTCACTGCAGTCCCGACTGTCCCCATGACCTGCTGGGAATTCATAGTGCCTGTCTGCTCACAGCCTGGGCGAAACCCCAGACCCCAGGGGGACCGACTTGGACGAATTCTGAAGCTCACCATGGATAAAGACTGAAGCAACTGTTGTTGAACACAAAGATATCTACAATATCACTGAACCTCAGCTCATCCCCAAGGCGCAGCGAGCCCACTGAGGGGACAAGCCCAGCTGCGGGGGGCCGTCAGTCTGGCCATGGAGGTGTTGTGGACACCTGTGCCTTGTGTGCCTGGTCCCTTCCCCTCACTCCCAAACCTGGCTCACCAGGGCCTCCTGGCCACCCCCCACTGCTTGTTCTTGGCAAATGGGTTCCCTTCCGGAGAAGTGGCACCACTTTCTACGTGTACAAGTCTGGACATGTACCAAAAAGAGGGCAAAACCAAAAGAAACCTAGAACTGCCTTCAGCTCAGCCTGGTTCTCCCTTGACCTCAAACTGACTGACTAGTGAACTGACTGTTTTTCTTATATATTTTCCCACTTAGAACATTTTTTTGTTTTTGTTTTTGTTTAATTACAAAAACCATACAAAAATTTCTTATAATTTACCACCCAAAATGACAACTTCTAACATTTAGCTGCAGGTCGTTTTTTCTATTAAAATGGTGATACCCAGGCCCAACCCAGGTCTAACCCCAGCTCTAGGATGGGGCCAGGGTCCCTCGTGGGTTCAAGGGATCCTCCTGCCTCAGCCTCCTAAGTAGCTGGGTCCACAGGTGTGTACCACCACAGCATGCTTTTTTTTTTTTTTTTTTTTTTGAGAGATGGGGTCTGTCCCACTTTGTTGCCCAGGCTGGTCTCAAAATCTTGGGCTCAAGTGATCTTCCCACCTTGGCCTCCCTCCCGAAGTGCTGGGATTATAGGTGTGAGCCACCACACCCAGCCAGTTTAACTAACTTTTCAAATACTTACTGAACACCTGCTGCCTGTGAGCTACTGTGCTGGAAATGCTGCCGGTACCCAAGACCTGGAGGGGGTACAACCAGCAGCAAACACTGGAGTGAGCGATCCCTGCGGGTGGAGGTCAGAACGAGGACCGTGCAGGCCGCGGGGGGAGCAGCTGTGGGGCTCCGACTTGCTCTCTGAACCAGAGAAGGCCCTTCTGAAGAAGAGATGTTTAAAAGCGGAAGGAAAGAGAGGAGCGGGCCTTCTATCCACGGGCCCTTGGAGTGAAGTCTGTGACATCTGGGATGGACGCCTCACCTGGGACCTGAGCACAGATCAGAGCGTGTCCTGTAGTTGCCCAGTCAGCACTGTCGGTGGCCTCTGAGGGTGTGAAGGGGCCGCCATCAGAGCACGTTTTTCTACCTTAGTTCTGTACTTCTGGTGGGAGCAGGGCAGATGCCGCTCACAGGCGCTAAAAGGGCTCCAGTACGGGCCCCAAGGTCAAGGCCTGCTACCAGGCCTCAAGCGGCTAGATTAGGAACTCCTACAAGCATCTGGAGAGGGGATCATTAGACAAGAGCAGCTGTGGGGCCCCAGGGACCTGGCGGTTTCATCTCAGGTCTGTCAGGGCCTGGGGCAGTACAGCCCTCCCTTCCCCTGCCTCTTCCGGTAGTGCCATGTGTGAGGCCGGCCTACATTTGCTCCTGTGGGCGTCGGCTGTTGCCTGGAAGCAGGACTCATATTGGATTCTAGCGGGGCGCTCGGATTTGGGGTGGAGGGCAGAACTCCTGGATAGCAGCATGCGGCGATCCAAATAACATTCCAGCCTCCAAAATGGATGAGGAGAAAACAGGTTTAAGGAAAGTTTAAGTCACAGGTTACACACTCAAATACCATAGAGCCCAGGCAGGCAACAAATGATGGTAATCTTCTAGGTATCCTGCCACTGGGCATGGTGGCATTTGTGGCAAAATGAAAAGCGCTCTCCCCAACTAAAGATGGTCGTGCTCTTCTTTTCTACCTTCCTTCTTGCTTCCTTCCATCCAACCAGAGCACATCCACAGGCCAGATTCAGCTTAGCAGCTACCAAGTGCTCACCCTTAGTTTAGAACAGTGGTTCTCAAAAATGGGTGATCCCCAAACCAGTAGCATTAGCATCACCTGGGAACTTGTCAGAAGGACACATTCTTGGGCTCCACTCCAGTCCAACTGAATCAGAACTGCAGGGAAGAAAGGAGGAGCAGTGAAGCCGGGCACAGTGGCTCACGCCTGTAATCCCAACACTTTGAAAGGCCGAGGCTGGTAGATCACTTGGGGTCAGGAGTTCGAGACCAGCCTGGCCAACATGGTGAAACCCCATCTCTACTAAAAATACAAAAATTAGCTGGGCGTGGTGGCGGGTACCTGTAATCCCAGCTACTCGGGAGGCTGAGGCAGGAGAATCCTTAAACCTGGGAGGCGGAGGTTGCAGTGAGCCCAGATAACACCATTGCACTCCAGCCTGGGTGACAGAGTGAGACTCTGTCTCAAAAAAAAGAGGAGAAGGGGGAGGAGAGAGGAGGGGAGGGGAGGGGAGGGGACTGCCTAGCAACTGTGTTTGAAAAGGGCTGCTCAGCATTTCTGATGCACGTTAAAGCTGGAGCCACTAGATTCAAACGTTGTGGCTGAATGGGTCACTGTCTGATCCATCACAATTTTGCATTTTTTTCTCATTACTTCATCTGTGCATATATTTATAGAGCATGCACAGTATACCAGGCATTGGGCCAGGCACTAGGAGTCAGGAGCAAACAAGACAGATGCAGGCCTTGCTCTCACAGATCTTACGCCCAGACAATTTACCTGGAATCCTGTCTTTAAATCTGGCCTCTTGTAGGATGTGTTTTTTTTGTGAGATCCCATATATTAGCTTACTTTACTACCATGCTTTGGGGAAACAGGCAGAACAGAGGTTACTTCTCCTCCATTAGAAGTTGAGTCACTTTGGCCCTGCACAGTTAAAACTCTGCCTAAAGTCACAGTGTCCAGTGGCCCTACACTGCCCACCTCAGCCGGAAGCACTTTCCAAGTAAGGCGCACTCCAGGGGCCCTTGCTCACTGTGCGTTGGAACACACCCCTGCCGTCCTTGCTCTGCCACACAGGAGAGTCTCAGTGGGCCTCAGGCTGTCATTGCTCTGAAGCACAGGCCTGGCCTGGCTCCATCTCAGCCAAGGACAGATGTCCTCAGACACACACAGTCACCTAATCACCCTTATACCTGGGAGCACTGTTGAACATATCTGAAGACTTGATAGAACGTTCAGCCAGGCCGTCAGCTTCTTTAAGTGGAATGTATTGAGGATTTCCACCAGTAGCAAGTCTCTTGGCCTAAATGAATATTAGCAAAATAGAGAAAACAACTGGCAGGTGGGCTGAGATCTCCAGAGCGCTTGTGCACTGTTTCACATGCCTTCTCCTTTTTAATGTCCCCGTCCCCTCCTATTAATGCCACCCCCATTCCCTTCAGTCTGGCACACAAAGGGAACTCCACGTGGGAGTCAAAGTGTGACGTGATTGGGACAAGGAAGGAGTGGATCGGCCGTAGCTCCCGTAAGCACTGCTCCAAAACCTCGTTCATTTGGCCCTGGCCGGCCAAGTGCGGTGGAACTCTCTGAGTTAACAAATGCCTCCCACTTGTAGCTCAGGAGTATAAAGGCTGATTCGGAGTTGACTGTCACACGCCTGCTCTGACTGGTGGGCTGAGCCCCTTTGTCGAGCATCACCAGCTCTGCAAAGGGCGCACATAAAGGAACCGAGCCGGCGAGATTGATGGCGCCGTGTGACAGGTTCCCTCCCACAGACCAGAGAAGAGACACAATCTGCTAGAAGTGACTTTTCAAATTATCTGCAGAAAACATTAGTGGATATTTTCCCATCTGCATGCCTCTGGGCCTTATTGAGTCATAAAAAGTAAATGATTTCCCTGAATGCTTTGACAAACCTGATAGTTCCAAGCCATTTTCTAGCTGATTGATTTGCCATTATGCATCTGAGTGTCTCGAGGATAAAAGCTGGCTGGCAAAGAGCACTGGTGAGAGAACCACTGGTAGCTTTTGCAGGAGGAAGCCGGGGCTGAGGAAAACAAACAAGGGCCAAGGCTTGGTTGGTGAGGAGGAGCTAAAAGCCAGGTGAGAAAGGATTCTCAGAAGATGTGGTTGGCGAGACAGTTGGAGGCAGGCACAGACTCATGGGGAGGGCAGGAGGCGGCAAAATTAAAACAGAAAAAGTGGCTGGGCAGGGTGGCTCATGCCTGTAATCCCAGCACTTTGGGAGGCCAAGTCAGGTGGATCACCTGAGGTCAGGAGTTCGAGACCAGCCTGGCCAACATGATGAAACCACATCTCTACTAAAGATACAAAAATTAGCTGGGCGTGGTGGTGCACGCCTGTAATCCCAGCTACTCGGGAGGCTGAGGCAGGAGAATTGCTTGAACCTGGGAGGCAGAGGTTGCAGTGAGCGGAGATCGCACCATTGCACTCCAGCCTGGACAACAGAGCAAGACTCCGTCTCAAAAATAAAATAAATAAAACAGAAAAAGTGAAAACAAGCAACTTGTTCTCTGCTCGCCCTAGGCCAAGGTCAGCAGAGCACAAAAAAAGTACGACCAAAGGCTAAAAATAGGAGGCTAACCGCTAAGGACAGAGGATTGGGGCCTTCGAAGATGAATCTGTAGAATGGTGGAGAGGCCTGCAGCGGTGACCTCAGGGCCAGCTGTCACCAAGATCCAGAGTTGGCCCTGATTCAGAAGGAAGAGCACATCAATCCTTCCTCAACTTCTGTGCCTTTTCTGGCAGCTGCTTGGTCCTGGGAGAGGTGGGTTCTGTGCCAACCTCCTGAGCTGCGCTGGATCTAATGAGAACGGGGAGATGTGGCACCTGCGCTGCTGCAGGAGGGAGGCAGCCAAGACACTGAGCGCTCACTGTGTCATTCATGCCCACGCTTCGTTATCCTGGACCGACAGAGTCACAGTTGCAACCTTTCCCAAAGGTGACAGAAGGGGCCATGCCCTCTGCTGGGGACTCCAGTCCCCGGGGGCTGGGTGGCTTTGTGAGCACCGCCTGGCCCATCCCAAGACCCCCACTCAGGGGAAAGACGGGGACTGAAAGGGCCTTCCCCTCCTTCCCCTATAGAGGGATAGGAGTAGTTGTTACTAACACCGCTGATTTGTGGAAGGTCTGTGAAAGGTCTAGAGTGAGCACAGCCACTCTTTGCAGCAAAGCCAAAATGCTGAGGACAGAGAAGCACCATGGCCAGCCAGACCATCACATCCTCCCTGTGTAGCGCCTGTTCTGAGCACGAGCAAGAGAAACGAAACACAGCCCACTCCTCAAGAAAAAGCGGAAACGTTAAGTGCAAAAGGTGGTATGCAAGATCAAGACGAATGCTTAGGGACTGGGGAGCAAAGGAATGACAGGGGCAAGCAAGGCTCCTCAGGAAGCCTTCCACAAGGGGACATCTGTGACTGCTGAGAACGTTATAGACACGGCCTGGTGCATCTCTGTTGTAGCACATCCAGCTTGTACTGGAGCTGTTTACGGATGAAGTTCTCTCCCCCACACCAGGTGATGGCATCCCAGCAGGGAGTTCTGAGGCTTGTTGCCCTGTGTTCCCCACAACATCCAGCTCAAGGCTTTGCATACATAACTGCTCAATAAATGTGGAATGGGATTGAGCCTGGAAAATGGAACTTTCTCAAAGCATCCTCCACTAGCTAGTAAAAAATCCCAGGGGAGTGACGGCCCTGGCCTCTACCCTGGATCTCCTCCTGCTCTGTCTTCCGGTCCCCAAGAGCAGGCCTTGCCTTGGAGCTTGGGCTCTGGTCCCAGTTCTTGTCACCTCTTAGCCTTGTTACCCTGCACCCCACAATTTAGACCATGACTATTTTACAGATGAACTGAAGAGCTTTCTTTTCCATTTGTAGGCACAAAACGAGCTGATGAATTCAGGCTTGTACCTGGTGCTGCTGCTTCACCTCTATGAGCAGAGGTTTGCAGAACTCATGAGGCTCAATCACAACCAGGTGGAAAGAGAGAGGGTAAGTCTGGCTGTGACCCAGAGCTGCCCGGTGGCAGCCCTGAAAACCCTGCAGTGCTGTTTATTAGATGTGCAAGCTGTTGAGGTCCTCAGTCACTTGGGAGGATATGGGACTGTCATTGTTAGGACTAAGATTTAGCAGCTGCTAAATGTATATACGGTGACCCTCTGGCTGAAAAGTAAGTGATGATCATATAATTGCTTATTATTGAACATGAGTAGTAATTAAATGGTCATCAATGGTCATATAAGTGAGTGAGTCTCTAGGGATATTTGCCCCCCAAAACTAGAGGACAGCAAGGATGCAGGGGCTGGTTGTGTATTATGTGTGGGCACCCCCAATGCCTGAACATGGAGGACCTGTGAAAAAGAGGGACCTGGCTGGGTGTGATGGCTCATGCCTATAATCCCAGTGCTTTGCGAGGCCGAACTAGGAGGATCACTTGAGTCCAGGAATTTGAGACCAGCCTGGGCAACACAGCGAGACCCCATCTCTACAAAAATGAAAATATATATTAGAAAGAAAAAGAGGAATCTTCCCCACAAGAGACTGCCTGGGCCCCCAGGACATGTTATGCCAGTGTATGTACCCATTGAAAGAGACAGGCTGCCAAGAAATAAAGATGATGATAGTGGCACCATTTGTCATTAGAGAAGATGATATATTTATCAAGAGTGATCATCTGTGGCTGCCCTTTCTTCAGCAGAACTGGGGCTCTCCAGGAGACCCCATGGTGTGCAGGGAGAAGCCTAGTCCTCCTCCTAACTGGAGCCTGGCCTTAACAAAGTCAACCCAAATGAGGGAGTTGGACGGGTCCACCTCTGCAGTGTCGTAGTACACTTGGTCATTGTCAAATCAGCACCTTGAGCCTCAAGGGACTTCCCGCTTTGTCAAATGCCTCTCTGTGCCTGGCCAGGCAGGGGCACTGTGAGGACAGGTTACCACCCTTACCCCTAAGGTCATGCCAGGGGCTGGTCTGCTGACAGTGTTTTGGATCCCAGGATCCTCAAGGGGTACCTTGAGCCTTGGCTCTTGACCTCTGGCTTAGCTCTGGACCTTGAGGCTTGGCTCTGGACCTCTGCTCATGTCAGAAGGTCATGACTAGAAAGTGAGCCAGTGTGGCAGTAGACAAGCCAGATGGTGCCACAAGGCAGTTTTAATGACACTGCCACCCCATCCTGTACACCTTTCTTTCTTTTTATTTTCTTCTTTCCTCTCTTCCTCTCTCTCTCACTTTCTCCCCAGTCACTTCACATGGACAAGAGACACCTGCCATATGTCATTCTACATGTAATTCCTTACATGGCTGCAGACTCTGTATGACCATGGCCTGTTTCCATCCGTTTAGAGCCATCCCTATTTAAAATGCTAGGGCCAGGCGCGGTGGCTCACGCCTGTAATCCCAGCAATTTGGGAGGTCGAGCTGGGTGGATCACTTGAGGTCAGGAATTTGAGACCAACCTGGCCAACATGGTGAAACCCTGTCTCTACTAAAATTACAAAAAAATTAGCTGTGTGTGGTGGCACACGCCTGTAATCCCAGCTATTTGGGAGGTTGAGGCAGGAGAATCACTTGAACCCAGAAGACAGAGGTTGCAGTGAGCTGAGATTGTGCCACTGCACTCCAGCCTGGATGACAGAATGAGACTGTCTCAAAAAAAAAAAAAAAAAAAAAAAAAAAGTCAGTCATGAGAAACCTAGATTTTTTTTTTTTTTCTGGCTTACATTCTCTCCTTAGACCCTGAGCTCTCAATTAAGAAAACAGGCTGGGGCTCTGCCAAGACATCTCCTCAAGAATCTCACCCTCATTTTGACCCAGGCCTGTCCTTCCTAAACTCTTCCATAGTTTTAATGGTGACATAAATTTCTCAGAGAAATATATTTTTTAAAAAAGAAAAGTACTAGAAGCAGGAAATGATCCTTTGTTAACATTTCTGTAACCTTATTTTCATGATTCCACATCTTTTTAATGAACTTTTTATTGCACATTGAACTTCAAAGCATCCGGGGTTGATACAGGTTACAGATGGCCCTAAGAGCAGTGAGCCAATGCAAGCAGCATTAGCCACCAGGCCTGCAAAGCAAACATGACAAACGACAAACAGTACAACCCAACGGATGAAGACCAAAGCCCTAAAGCACTGCCTCTAAAGAAACTTCCAGTAAATCTGTCCTGGACTAGGAAGAAGTTGTACCAGGAGCAAGCTGGGAACCAGAGCAAAAAGTAGCAGGAGGGACCAGGGACACTATTCTGTCATCACAAGCTCACATGGAATTGGAGAAACCCTGAAATTGATCTCACACACTTAGACTACCAAGCAATAACAGGTACAGAACCAGTTAAGAGGCACCCAGGCCAGGTGCCGTTGACGCTGCAAGGTTGACACTGCAGTGAGCCATGATAGTGCCACCGCACTCCAGCCTGGGTGACAGAGCGAGACCCTGTTTTTAAAAAAAAAAAAAAAAAAAAAGGACACCCAAATGAAAGTAGGAAACAAACTGGCTCTTGTTAAATTCAACACTTCTTGATTTGCATCTCAGTAATTTCTTGTAGAAAACACTCAGAATCTGATAGTAACATTTAGCAAAAGAGAGGCACTAAGTTAGGAGAGAAGTCCTTCCCTCTCCTTTATCTACCAGAACTGTTGAACGAACTCACATTGTGTTTCTTGGTTGTGTCTCATGAAGAGACCTAGTGACGGATTCCTGTTTTTTTGTTTTGTTTTTTATTTTTTTGAGACAGAGTCTTGCTCTGTCACCCAGGCTATAATGCAGTGGCACAATCTCAGCTCACTGCAATGTCCGCCTCTGGGGTTCCAGTGATTCTTCTGCCTCAACCTCCTGAGTAGCTGGGATTATCGGTGTGCGCCACCTTGCCGGCTAATTTGTGTATTTTTAGTAGAGGCAGGGTTTCGCCACGTTGGTCAGGCTGGTCTGGAACTCCTAATCTCAGGTGATCCACCCACCTTGGCCTTCCAAAATGCTGGGATTACAGGTGTGAGCCACCGCACCTAGCTGACAAATGCCTCTTAATGGTGGTGATCATTTCTCATCCATTCGTGCACTGCCCTGTACCAGGTGCTGAGATGAGGATCAGGGAAACAAGCTGCTAGACACTAGACATGACGCCATGATATCCCTTTCCGTAAACAGCGTGTGAAGGAGTTGAAAAAGGAGACACATATTTATAAAACCAGGAACTAACTGGAAAGTAGCACCTGTGCAAGAGAACTAGTGGACCCAGTGAATTCTTAGAGGCTGTGAAATTGACAACATAAGCTCTTCCCTGGCTGGCGCTCCCTGGGGTTTCCTGCAATCCCATAAACAACTGGTCTCAGTGAAGTTGTGAGCTATTTGAATACAAAGCCAGGCCTTCTATGCCTGTCTCTCATAATGCTGGGCACACAGTGAGTCACATCTGACTGCTGACCATGTCCCTGGCACTACGGATGCCAGGAGCACTGAGTGTTTACAGACGTCCCAAGTGATTCTGCCAGATAAGGAAGTGGCCCGCGTGGGCTGGGGGCACTCATTAACAACTTGGGCATGGGAACCTTTATCTCTTTTGTATCTCACAGGCCTCCAGTGCCTAGAAAATGCCTAGTACCTAATAGGTGCTCAGTAACGTTCTGATGCACAGTCAACTACTGAATCAGAACCTACTTTTTCCAGGAGGCGAGTCCTGAGTTATGTTTTGGAGAAAGTGATGGTACAAAATTTGCAGAGAGAACAATATTCTAGGTAAAGGAATACTTCCAAGTTCAACATATATTATTTACTCAAAGATTTTCTTTCTCTTTTTGAGACAGGGTCTCACTCTGTTGCCCAGGCTGGAGTGCACTGGCGGGATGACAGCTCACTGTAGCTTGAATGCCTGGGCTCAAGGGATCCTCCCACCTCAGCCTCTGAGCAGCTGCAATGCGTCCACCACTACGCCTGGCTAATTTTTTTTTTTTTTTGTAGAGATGGGGTCTTGCTTACCCAGGCTGGTCTTGAATTCCTGGTCTCAAGAAATCCTCCCACCTCGGCCGCTATTCAAAGATTTTCTGCAAACCTACTATGTACTAGCCTCTAAACTAGATTCTGGGAATACAAAGATGATTAAGACACTCCTTTCCTAGAAGAGACTCAAGAGTCTGAGGGCAGAACACACATGTAACCAAGAGTATCCATAAATGTGCCTGTGTTGTAACGGAAGGTTGGGTCAGACGTGGGGAACACAGAGCAGTCGGATGAAATGGGGCACCGCCATTCTCACCCCCGTCTTCTGCCCCTCCTGTAGGACAGACCTCCAGCCCAGCTCTTCGGGGACACGTGCCAATGCTTCTGAGGCCTCGCTTTTCATCCAATCAGATTGTGCCCTTTGCAATCAGTGTTCCCACTTATTTGGGAGACTGGTGGCAAACCTGCTTCCATTACTGCCCTCATCAATGGATCCACTGTGGGGATGATGTTGACCCAGAATCCTGAAGGGTTTGGCAGATGGGCAAGGATAGGTGTGATGGGAGTATTCCATGCAGAGGGAAATGGAAACGCACAGAGACATGGAAAGACCTGCATGTTTGGGGAAAGTCAGGGAGGTGTGTGGCCAGGAAGGGCAGAGAAAGAGCCTAAGGTGCAGGCAGGGAGCGGGAAGGGTTTGTGAGTGGCTCTGGAGGCCATGGAACAGTTTCCAGCCTGGGATTGGCAGGCCAGGAGATGTGGGTTTTGCGGGGAGAACTTGGGCAGCCACACTGGAGGGGAAAGAAAACCGCTGGGAGGCTGCTGCAATGGCACGGGGTAATAAGGGGGACCGCGTGGGGAGCATCGGACATGGGAAGGATGGGTGGGTGTGGGGTGAGGGACAGGCTGGCAGAAGCACTGAATGCTCGCCTCTGCAAGTGGCCGGCAGGAAGCTGGCCTTTCCTCCCTTCAGGTGCTTGTTGGGGAGCATCTCCAGAGAAGACAAGACCCACCAGCCTCACCTGACCCCACCTTCGAGGTGAAGCTAAAGGGCCTTGCCTTCCCTCTCCTCCTTCCCTTTCAGCCCCCACACGGAGAACTCCATTTGTCAGGGCTTAGTCCCCCAACCCCCGTGTCCTGGCTTCCTCCCAGCCCAGGTCCTGTCTCTATCTGATTATTACAGCAATCTCCTGGAGCGAGGACCCGCCTCTGTCTTCTGTCCCAGGTGTGCCGTTAATAGTGAAAAACTTCAGGCTAGGTGCAGGGGAAGGGAGCCCAGGGGCTGGCTGGAGAGGCAGGCAGGATCTAGAAGCCATTCTCAAATTCCCGTTGGTTCATTCACGTGTGAGACTGGATAGACTGTGGCTACCCCCGCCCCCATCCATATCATTTCTACAAAACCAAAAGCTCTTCTCTCTAAGGACCAGATCAACCCAAAACATGGGAAGCCCAGGTTTGGTCCACAGTTAAAAAAACTTCCCACTCACCAAGATGCAGTTTCCTGGTGGAACAAGAGTTGGTGAGATAGATACGCTCAGCCGGCACAGAATCTAGAGGCAGGTGGAGGTTGTCTCGGGAGCCCAGAGAAAACGGAGGCAATGCCTAGCCCAGTCCTGATGCATAATTTACCAGGTAACCAGGACCTGCTACTCTAGACGAAATTCCATCCTTCCCCTGCCCTCCCTCTCCTTGGGCACAGAAGCGGTCTCAGGGACTAAAGCTGCCTCCACACTGGCCAGGCAGTTGCCCCAGTAACAGTGTCCAGCACCCCTTGTTTTGTCCCCCAGCCTGTCACAAAGCCCCTCTTCTTCCTGGGGAAGAGCACCAGGCCCTCTGCACCAGGGCCCACATCCTTGCAGCCTGGCACAATGGGCTCCCACGGAGTACACAGTGTTTCTTATTGTGGCATAAAATGCCATAAAGTCAGAACAAAGAGCGAGCCCAGGGCCTTGATGGGTCTGCTGCTTCCTGCCGGGCAGAGAATACAAGTGATTGTTTCAAAGCCAGTGGTGAGGCAAGTGGCCAATTAGCACGGCCTTCACCCCCACAGCCTGTAAATGTGATTCGGACCATCAGAATGGGATTCTGCTATTCAGATCAATTGCTCAAAGGAAGCGAGTCTGTTCTCGCTGCCAAATTTAGAAGCCCGAGACAACAAAGGTGACCCAGGTTATGGCTGCAGCTCTCCTTAGGATGAGGCTGAGCCCTGCCAATGCTTAGCACTCACCAGCCCTCAGCCCCTCTGCCCGTTTCCCTGCCCCTTTAAGGTGGTGTAAGGGATTCCTAGAACGTTCCTGCAACTAGGAGGTTATACATCTGTTCACAATTGCATTGGAATAACAATGCATTTCTCGTTGTCTTCTTTCTTGTAGTTGTCAAGAAATTACCCACGACCCAGAACAGAGGAAAATGAAAGTAGGTTTTGGGGCCCAGTCCTGCCATTTTGAGGGTGTTTGCTAAATTTCTCTTTTTCTGTGACTGTGTTGAACCTAACGCCATGGAAGGAAGGAATGACCACCACCCAGAGGCAAAAATAACCCCACAAAGCTTGGGAAAGTCAGCCGCAGCAAACAATCGGGAAGGCGAGGCCAAGTTCACTGGATGCAGAGCAGATAAGAATTTTAATTCATCCTGAACGCAAGGAAAAGCGCCAACAAAGGGAAGAGGTTATCTTCCGGCATGAGATAAGATTTGTTCCTTTTCCTTGCTGGGATTCTCCAGCCTCCAGCACTTGGAGAGTTTGGGGGTTGGTTTTTTTACTGCCAGGATTCCTCTAGGGAAACCCTCCCCAAGCCCTGGCAGGGGCTGTCTGGCCCTTACCTGAAGGGACCACATTCACTCACAAGCTAGTGGCCTTGGTGGATTTTGGGTCTGCTGAATTCAGAGGCTGAACAAAGCAAACAGGTCTCCCGAGAAAGGGCCCTCAAAGCGGGCAAGACGGCTCTCTGCAAACAGGTTCGAGAAAAGTCTTCTCCCTGTTCCTTTTTCCATTTAAAACAAAAAAAAGAAAACCGACTGGAGAAAAACGTGCTTAATAAAGCAGGCGGGGCGAAGTCAGACTCGGGAAGAACTTCATCAGGAGGCAGAATCAACACCGCAGTGAACAGAGGGGTGTATGACAATTGGGTCCCCAGAGATTCTTCTGGGGGAAAATTTCACAACTGCCTGTCCCAAAAGCCGTTAGAACAGTGGCTCCCACATGGGCTTTGCCATCAGAATCACCCGGGAACTCACCAAAAACTCGGATTCCTGGGCCCCGCCCCGAGATTCCGCTTCTGGCGATGGGGTGGGGCCCTGGAATCGTGTTCAAACCGGACCCCCGTGGTCCGGACACAGCCGACCGCGGGGTGCTTTTGAGAACCCCCAATAGTCCTGCCTGGAAGGCGCGAACCAGCTCAGAGCTGCTCGGGGTGGGGCCCGGATTACGACCCTAGAGAAGCCAATTTATTATTCCGGGCACGCAGCCCTGCGAAGCCGAATTGACCATTTTCAGAGACCCGGGGAAGGCCCTGCCTTCCGCTCACAAAAGGAGCCTGGGAGTCCCAGCCCGAGCGCCACGGCGGGGTCCGGCCGCTCCCAGCGCCCCCTCGCGCTGCCGCCCCCGACCCCGGCCTTGTCCCCCGGGCGGGCGCAGCTGCTGCTCCCGCCTCCGCAGCCGGGAAGGGCGCTGCGAGGTCTTTAAAAGACCTTTGTGTCGCGGGCGCACGCAGCACCTCCGGGGAAAACGCCCTGCGCCTCGGCCCCGCGGCTCCCCGCCGCCGCCCGCCCCGCGCGTCCCAGGGTCTGCCTCGGCGAGGGCCTCCCGCTCCGGAAGGGGTGCGACGGGGAGCCCGGCCTGGTCGCTGCGGCCCCGCGCTCCGTTCAGCCGCGGCCGGGAGGGCAGGGCAGAGTCCCGGCGCTGCGCCCAGGCGCCCCCTCCCCAGCCCCGCCCCGGAGACGCCTCGCTTTTCCCGGTCCGGGGAAACCTGCGCCGGCCGGGCGCGCCCACGTGGCTTCCGCTGGGCAGGGGCGACCCCTAGTGCCCAGGGCGGGCCGCGCCGAGCAGGACCGAGCCTTTCCCCACACACCCTGGAGCCTGGGCTTGGGGCACCCTGGCCTCCGAGCCCGGGCCCCAGGGAAGACCCACGTTTCCGGAGAGCAGAAGAGCATCCCTAGGGTGGTGCTCCAAAAAGAGTGTCCACGGGAGTCAGGGAACCTGCCGCGCTTCCGTGCTGCTCCGAGGCAAATGGTCCCACAGAGGGAGCGACCCCCACTCATTTGCCATCCTTCCTCCGGGAGCTGGGACCCGCTCGAGGATCCACCCCATCACCACCCCTCCCCTGCCGCTCTCGGCCCCAGGAGAGACAGCCAGTTCTCCCCTGGAAGCCCAGGCCCGCTCCACCTGCCCCCATCTCTTCTCACGCCCCAGACATGGGTGGGCACAACCAAGGCCAAGGAGAACCCAGCACAGAGGGATCATCCTGGGGTGCTGACCAGTCGCAGCCCTGGCCTGGCTTCCCGCCAGAGCCATTCTCAAGACAAGAGCCAGGGTAGCCAGTGGCAGAGCCACGGGCATCCAGCCTCCCCCGTAGGCCACACTCCCTTGGTACCCTGACATCCTAGCATGACTCACCTGGTTGGCAGCACTTTGTTAATATGGGTTGCCAGAACTGAGTCACAGCTGTGACCTGCTGCCCTAGCTCGGTTCAGGTACACAGGAGGAAAAGGCAAAACATCAGGGCACACCAGGTAGCACAGAGAGGTGCCAGCCTCTTTGTGACTCTGTGGTGCCCCTGCCAGCCTGCTGACCAGGTCCCCTCCCCTGCACGTGAGAACCAAAGCCTCACACAAATGCCACGAGTGAAACCGAAGTTAGGGCAGCTGGGGAGAGTCCCTGGGTGTGCGCAGGAGCCAGCACCAGGACAGCTGCTTCCCAGTAGCACAAATAACTTCCCAGTGTCACCAAGACAAGGGGTGGGGGAAGGGTCCAATATGCAGATATGCAAACAGATGAGGACAGGGGCGGGCATGAGTGCTCTTGGCCAAAGACTGGGCCAGAGCGCCTCACCAAACACCCAGTCAAGGCTATTGGCTTTTAGAGAAAGCACAGGAGGGATGAGAGGATGGAGGCAGCTCAGGAGCTGGGGCTTCCTTGGGTCGAACTGAAAGGGTGAGAGGGTCCAGGTAGGATTGGGGGCGCTTCCTTGGGTCGAACTGAAAGGGTGACAGGGTCCAGGTAGGATTGGGGGCATGTCAGTTGCTCCTGCTCCTTGCAACAGTTTCTTCCACAACAGGCAGAAACTTTCTTTCTTTTCTTTTTTCTTTTTCTTTTTTTATTTTTCTTTTTGAGATGGAGTCTCGCTCTGTCGCCCAGGCTAGAGTGCAGTGGCCGGATCTCAGCTCACTGCAACCTCTGCCTCCCAAGTTCAAGTGATTCTCCTACCTCAGCCTCCTAAGCAGCTGAGATTACAGACACCCACCACCCCTGGCTAATTTTTTGTATTTTACGTTGACGGCGTTTTGCTATGTTGGCCAGGCTGGTCTCGAACTTATGACCTCAAGTGATTAACTTGCCTCGGCCTTCCAAAGCACTGGGATTACAGGCGTGAGCCACTGCGCCCAGCCTAAACTGTTTCTAAATTGTCGGGGATCATTCACTCAAGCCAAGGGGGAAAGAAACATATTGAGAACAAGAGTTTCCCCCAAGAATAAAGGAGACCCCCCCCACACCAACTCCACCTTCTCCACTTGGATTGTACTGCCACCCAGTGCCTCTTGCTATCCCTCCCTTCTCCCTCCTGTCACGCGTCCCTCTGCCTCCAGCCATTGATTTCTGAAAGACTCCTGAAACCCCTGAGTCAGTTCCCCCTTCCCTGCCAAATTAGGAAGCGGGGATTCAAGTGGGGTCTTACCCTGAGAGGAAGCAATGGCCCCCGCAGGTATTCAGCCTGAAAACAAGTGCTGCACCAGGCTATGTCGGGATGTGGAGATGACCAAGATGCTGTCTTTGGGGGAAGCTGGTGTGGCTGAAACCCCAATGGGGCAGTCTGCAGATTCCCCAGCCCCAGACTGCAGGTCTCTGTTCCCCACGCTGTTCCAGGCACTGTGGCCATGTGGGTGGCTGGCCCTCAGGGCTGGGGTGGGAGAAGACAGAGCAGCAGTGCCATGCCCCCTGTGACAGACCCCACAGTCTGCTGCAGCCCTCCGGCCTGAAACATCTTCTTGCCTTCCAGATTCGGAGTTGGGAGATGGAAATGAAGGCAGCATTTCTCAAAGCCGGGTCGTCTAGCAAGGAAGCCAACCATGGAGCTCGGCAGAGCCCTCTCCCGCCAGCCCTTCTGTCTACGTCCCCAAGTGCCTCCCTTCCTCCTCTTCTTTACTGAAACTGAAACCAAGTGTTCACAGTTAGCATTTTCACCTTGTGCCACTCTCTTTTGGGGTCTGCCTTGAGCATCTATGGGCAGCCACAGCGACCAGGCTAGTCCCAGACAGCACAGGTCAAGCAGCCTGGGACTGTGGAGCCCCTGGCAGGCTGGCCTGCTGCTGCCCCCTTAGCCCAGAAGCCCAAGAGGACCCAGAAGCCTTGCCAGGTCCAGTGGCCTGGGGTCCCAGTGCTGAGGGCGCCTGCCAGGCCTCACTCCACCCTGAGTGGACTCGAGCCATGTGTTCATTCAGTAAACTGACTTCATTCTCCCAGTTTTGTTCATGCTTATTTCACTTGCCTTGGTCAGAGGCCGAGGGTCTCAAGTTGGAGGAAGAGGGAAGCACATCTCACAGTCCCCACCTCACCTCCACTTCTCCCTCGCTCCTGCCATCACTGGGGATGCTACATCCTGGGCCCCCATGGGCTGGGGCAGGCTGGATGGTGGCTGCCCCTGTAGTACCCACTTAGGACCCAGTTGGGGTGTGGACTCCACACTTTTTTTCCTAATTGCATCTTAGGACCCAAAGACCAAGTCAGGACTTGGGGTGAAAGGTCAGAGGGTTAGTGAGAAAATTATGTGTGCATGAGTGTATTTGAGTACGTGTGTGTGTGAGAGAGAGAGGGAGAAACAAAGTTAAGCCAAAAAATAATAAAAGGGCTGGATGTGGTGGCTCACACCTGTAATCCCAGCATTTTGCGAAGCTGAGGAGGATGGATCACTTGAGGTCAGGACTTGGAGACCAGCCTGGCCAACATGGCAAAACCCCGTCTCTACTAAAAATACCAAAAAAAAATTAGCTGGGCATGGTGGTGGACACCTGTAGTCCCAGCTACTTGGGAGGCAGAGGTTGCAGTGAGCTGAGATTGCGCCACTGCACTCCAGCCTGGGCAACAAAGCAAGACTCCATATGAAAAATAAATAAATAAATAAATAATAAAAGAGCCAGGTATGGTGACTCATGCCTGTAATCTCAGCACTTTGGGAGACCAAGGCAGGCAGACCGCTTGAGCCCAGAAATTTGAGATAAGCCTGGGCCATAGCAAGACCCTGTCTCTACAGAAGAAATTTTCAAAATTAGCCATGTGTAGTGGCACGCCCTCGTGGGCCCAGCTACTCGGGAGGCTGAGGTAGGAAGATCACATGAGTCAAGGTTGCAGTGAGCCATGATCACACCACTGCACTGCAGCCTTGTAGACAGGGCTACAAGACTGTCTGAAATAATAATAATGATAATAAAAGATGGAGGGGACAAACTATGGTACATGCAAAAACGTTATGCTAAGTGAGAGAAGCCAGACAGCAAAGACTACATAGTACATGATTTATACAATTTCTAGAAAGGCAAAACTAGAGAGACAGCAAGCAGATCGGTAGTTGCCAGGGGCTGGGAAAGAGGCAGGAATTGACTGCAAATAGGGTCCAGGAGACTTTTGGGGGTGAGGGAGGTGTTATAAAGCTGCTTTGTGGCAACATTTACACAACTGGATAAATTTGCTGAAGCTCATTGCCTCTACAGATTAAAAATGGAGGGAGGGACAGAAAAAGGGCTGAGAGAGGAGGACGAGAGAGAAAGATGAAATGAAGAGGAGGTGGCACTTCTCCCCCCTGCCTTTAAGACTTCTCAGACCAGGAGACGCCCCTGCTTCCCCGACCCACCCTCTCCTGGGGGTCTCAAAGGGTGAGATTTTGCTGCAAAGGGGTGCCTGAGCTGAATTAAGGAGTCAGTAGGGTTTTAGGAAGGCTAGGCTTGAATCCCCTTAAAATCTGGTCCCACTCTTCCAATATGTTCCAGTTTAAAGTGATGCAACTCTTGAAAACCAGTAGGTTCACCAGGCACAGCGGCTCACGCCTGTAATCCCAACACTGGGAGGCGGAGGCGGGTGGATCACCTGAGGTCGGGAGTTTGAGACCAGCCTGACCAACATGGCAAAAACCCAACTCTACTAAATGCAAAAAAAATTAGCCAGGCATGGTGGCACATGCCTGTAAACCCGGCTACTTGGGAGGCTGAGGCAGGAGAATTGCTTGAACCCAGGAGGCAGAGGTTGCAGTGTGCCAAGATTGCGCCATTGCAGTCCAGCCTGGGCAACACAGCAAAACTCTGTCTCAAAAAGAAAAAAAAAGAAAAAGAAAAAGAAAACCAGTAGTAGGTTCAACCAGGCAACCTAGACCCAAGATCAAAGTTAAGAGCCATTCCAGTTGAAAATATCTCCATGATCTAAATAAAATTCCTAAAACCTCAAGTTCCTCCACTCAACAAACATAGCCTCAAGCTCTATGAGAAAATGAGCCATTTGAACTGAACTTTAAGGTTGACTAAAGATTTGTCCAGGATCCAGTACTGAGGAATGTATAAGAAGGGACAGTGCACATCTAAAAATAAGTTTTGTAGAGAGCTGAATGGAATTTGAGGTGGCCATGTAAACATCCTGACAGCTCGAATCCACAGTAGGATGCGACAGTGTTTGAGGCAGCTGAGAAGACCATCACAGGTTTACATCAGAAAATCATTAGGTTTTTGAAAACTGTACTCTTTTTTTTTTTTTTTTTTTTTGAGATGGAGTCTCACTCTGTCGCCAGGCTGGAGTGCAGTGGCATGGTCTCAGCTCACTGCAACCTCTGTCTCCTGGGTTCAAGCCTCCCGAGTAGCTGGGACTACAGGCACTCGCCACCATGCCCAGCTAATTTTTGTGTTTTTAGTAGAGACAGGGTTTCACCATGTTGGCCAGGATGGTCTCGATCTCCTGACCTCATGATCCGCCCACCTTGGCCTCCCAAAGTGCTGGGATTACAGGTGTGAGCCACGGCGCCTGGCCAAAACTGTACTCTCTCTACAAAAAACTGTTTCAGGGGTTTAACCCAACCAGGAATGCTTTCCATGAGGTCCAGGGTGGGGTAGACATTGCAGGGCTGGTGACTACCCACACTATCAACTTGATTTCCTGGCAGGAGTCTGCCTGCCATATGGAGCTTTTCATGGCTTGAGATTCCAAGAGGATAGCCTCATTTATTAAAAGGCAGTGATGAGGCCAGGTGCGGTGGCTCACGCCTATAATCCTAGCACTTTGGGAGGCCGAGGCAGGGGGATCACTTGAGGACAGGAGTTTACGACCAGCCTGGCCAACATGGTCAAACCTGGTCTCTACTAAAAATTAAAAAATAATTAGCCAAGCCTGGTGGAGGGTGCCTGTAATCTCAGCTACTCAGGGAGCTGACGCAGGAGAATCGTTTAAGCCTGGGAGGCAGTGAACTGAGATCGCGCCACTGCACTCCAGCCTGGGTGACGGAGGAAGAGTCTGTCTCAAAAAAATAAAAAATAAAAATAAATATTAATAAAATATAAAATAAAGCATTCCCCAATGGTATAAATGTCTAATACATCAGCCAAGCCCCACTTTAATCTATGCATTGTACCCCACAACCCAGGACACCCAGGTGTCCCTCCTCCACTGCTTTGGGAAGGGAGGCCATGGAGGCTCAGAAGGAAAGAGGTCATTCTTAGCCCTCAAGTCTCGAAATAGCCCTAAAACTCTCCACAGAGATGAGAGGTTGAGACAACGTTCTTTAGTCCCCAAGCCTGACTGCAAGATCTCAAGGGGCTCTCTGCAACCCTGTTGCCCACCCCACAACACTTTTTCTAGTGCAGGGAGGAGAGTGGCATGGCAAGTTCTTCACCTTTGTGCCTTGGACTTCTCATCTGTAAAGGGGGGACAGTGGCACCTACCTGATGTCATATTGGAAAGACTGAGTTAATACGTGTTAAGCAGTTAGAACAGGGCGTGTACTTAGTAAATAACACATATTTTGTTGTTATCATTGTCATGGAGGAATAGCGGGACAAAGGCAGTGTCCTGAGCCCCCTGCAGCCCCAGTATGAGGAAAGACACCATCCAAGGTTCCCCAAGTCCCTGAGGGAGATGCAGAAGGGCAGGACACCCCTGCATAAGCCAGCATGGACATAGATGATCGGGGACCAGATGCCCCTCCCCCAGCTGCAAAACCTGGACGCTCCATAGGACCTCAGAGGCACCTGGAAATATAGGCAAAAATCCCAACTGCACTAGAAAACCTTAACTGACCAGGATTTCCCTGAAATGGCTATAACTAAAGCTCTGCCATCAGCCGATGCAAGGAGACAGTTAAGGTTTTGCACTCCTCACGGTGTGGCCTTGAACCTTAGTGCCCCCAGTGTGTCCACCTCCATCAGGAAAGGCCTGCCCACCGCTCCTCCTCCTTCCCTTTCTCCAGCGCTGGCATCCCGCCTGCTTGCCTGGACAAGGAAGGATTGAGATCTGCCCCTCAAATGGTGCTGGTTCTGGTGGGAGTGAAGCCTGCAGTCTTTTCCCGGGGCCTCTTGGCAGTCCCCGCCCCTAAGATAAAGAAAATCAGGCCCGTCCTGAACATCTCAGTACTTTCATCTGGTGCTGGTCTTTCACAGCCCCCTTCATTTCCCTGCTGTCCTTTCCCCACCCTCCCTTCCGCCTGCCTTCCTCCGGGCCCTCCCTCAAGACACAATTCTTTGCCTTGTGCCTGCAATGGACTCCAGCCCTGGTGCTCAAGGCAGCTTGGCTAGGCTCAGGCAACTCCGTTCCAGGAGAGCCATGTGGTATGGCTGGCGGCTCCTCACCCCTGCGGCCTCACAGGGCTGCCCGCTGGGCCAGGCCAGCTCTGCCAGCAGGCCTTCGAGGAGGCCATCTCTGGTGCGACAAGAAGAGGTTGAGAGAATGCTGTTCTCTGGAGATCAGCCGTATTCTCCCATTCATTCCAGGATCCAGGTGGCCAGAGCGGGGCGGGTTAACCCTGGAAGTGAAGGCTGGGCCCAGCGCCTGGCATACAGTGCTTATTGTCCAGGCCCGCCAGGATAGGCTTGGGGGCATCTGCCACCCAGCAAAGAGCCTGGTATGTAGAGGAGGTGCTTGATGTATTGAAATGAAATGAGCAGAAAGGAAGGAGACTGCCACCAGGGCTGTCCTGAGGCAGAGGGCCAGTGGCCAGCGCCCAGAGCCTGCTTCCTGCCTCTTCAGAGAGGTACAGGAGCGTCCCTTAGTCATCTCTGGGCAGGCTTAGAACGAGGTTTAGGGGTAGCCTCCAGGCACCCATGACGCTGTCTGAAATGCTTGCAGGTGGGTGCAGGGCCCTCGGGAGACTCGTCACCTGAGGAAGGCAGAGAGACGTGAGGACAGCAGGCACCAGCCACTGACGAGGGCAGCTCTGGCCACTTGGGTCCTCAGTCCCTCTGCTGCTCCCTCCCACCCGTCAAGCTAGTGACCCTGACCTCACCCCTCGACCTTTCTTCTCTCCCAAGGTTAGAGTCACTAGGGTCTGAGGGGGCCTCTCCCCCAATGTTTCTTGTGGTGTTGTGTCTGGAGTTGGTTCCTTCCAGTGGGTTCGTGGTGTCACTGACCTCAAGAATGAAGCCACAGACCTTCATGGTGAGTGTTACAACTCTTTTTTTTTTTTTTTTTTCCATGGTGATGGAAGGCAGGTAACTCCTTT
>NW_012108108.1:575450-585845 GCF_000951045.1 Mandrillus leucophaeus
TCCTTCCAGTGGGTTCGTGGTGTCACTGACCTCAAGAATGAAGCCACAGACCTTCATGGTGAGTGTTACAACTCTTTTTTTTTTTTTTTTTTTTTGAGATGGAGTCTGACTTTGTCACCCAGGCTGGAGTGCAGTGGCGTGATCTCAGCTCACCGCAAGCTCCATGTTTGCCAGGATGGTCTTGATCTCCTGACCTGGTGATCCACCTGTCTCGGCCTCCCAAAGTGCTGGGATTACAGGCGTGAGCCACCACGCCCAGCCTAGTGTTACAGCTCTTAAAGGTGGCACAGACCCAAAGAGTGAGGAGCAGCAGGAAGATTTATTGTGAAGAGTGAAAGAACAAAGCTTCTACAGAGTGGAAGAGGACCTGACTGGGTTGCCGCAGGGGGTTGGGTGTGTGCGTGGGCAGGGGAGACATAACTTTTATTCCCTTATTTGTCCCCGCCCATGTCCTGCTGCTTGGTCCACTTAACAGAGTGCTGATTGGTCCATTTTAGAAACCTCTAACCAGCTACAGAGTGCTGACTGGTGCGTTTTTACAGAGCACTGATTCGTGCAGTTTACAAACCTCTAGCTAGCTACAGAGCACCAACTGGTGCGTTTTTACAGAGTGCTGATTGGAGTATTTTACAAACCTCTTGAAAGAAAAGTTCTCCAAGTCCCTGCTTCACCCAGGAAGTTCAGCTGGCTTCACCTCTTACTGTGGCCAGTGGCAGGGCACTTAACTCACAAAGGGAGCTGTTCGGGCTTCAGGGTTAAACAGCGACTCACTCCAGGGTGAACCTCCCACAGGACTGGGGCTCCCTCCCCTGAGTGACTAGGTCCCCTCCGTGGGTCCTGCCGCTACTGGCAGAGAGGATTGCTGGAGGGGGTCCCCTGGGCTCCACCGTAGTCCTGGACTCAGGCCAGCAGCTCATGGGCTCTCCCTAGGGCTCCTGTCTCAGGAAAGGGCACCCCATTAACCCTGCAGTCCAGGCAGGAAGCTTGGAGTGCTTCTTGACTCCCATTGCCTTTCCCCAGGCAGATCCCATCCCCAGCAAGGGCATCCGCCATCCCTTCAGTAAAATCTGGCATTCGTTTGCTTTCACAAAGAAACACTGGAAAGACAGGAAACTGACAGGGAAGGAGGGTACAGGCTGGAGGGGGATAGGCAGGGGCGGGACTTGCTCAACATCTATCTTGGAATATCATTTAGGTTTGAACTGCGTGACTGCCATTCATTGTCCATTCATAAAAGTGAAAACTTATTTTAAATATGAACAGGGCAACACACACACACACACACAGAATCTGACCACTGCTGCAGTCCTGATCCCAACAAACCACCGTCTTGTTGTGCCTGATTTATTACAAGAGCTTCCGCACCAGCCTTCCTGCTTTCACTCCCCCATTTCCCATCCATTGTCTGTTTCTCATCATCTAGCCAGAATGATCTTGTTAAAAGGTCAGCCGGATTAGCCATTCCCACTGACTTCCCACTATCCTGAAAATAATGCTATATTCTACCACTGCCTTCAAGGCCTTGGACAATCCTGTCCTGCCTCTGACTCCTCTCAGCCCCAGCCCATCTCGCCTCCTTGCTGGTCCCCTAAAGCACCAGGGACGCCCCTCTAGCCCTGGCCCAGATTTTTTTTGTTTTTGTTTTTGAGACGGAGTCTTGCTCTGTCGCCCAGGCTGGAGTGGAGTGGCATGATCTTGGCTCACTGCAAGCTCCGCCTACTGGGTTCACACCATTCTCCTGCCTCAACCTCCTGAGTAGCTGGGACTACAGGCTCCCGCCACCACGCCCGGCTAATTTTTTTGTATTTTTAGTAGGGACGGGGTTTCACCGTGTTAGCCAGGATGGTCTCGATCTCCTGACTTCGTGATCCGCCCGCCTCAGCCTCCCAAAGTGCTGGGATTACAGGCGTGAGCCACCGCGCCCAGTCTGGCCCAGATATTTTTATTGCTCACTGCCCCACCTCCTTCAGGCTGCGGTCAATCAGTCCCTCTAATGAGACTCTCCCCAGCCACACAGGCCACATCAGCAGCTTCCCCCTGGTTCACCCGACTGGCGTTGGTTAACCTTCCTTCGTTGGCATCTGCAGCTCAAATACCAGCTGAATGAACCAGCAGATGAGTAAAGGTCCTGCTGTCGATTCTGCCTCCTGTGGTTTCAGAGCCCAGGCTCCCTAAGGACACATGTGAACTTTCAGGCCGTTAGAGAGCAGTTGTGATGGCTGCCTTGTAAGGACAGTGATGTGGAGCCCCCACCCAGGGCCGGCCTGGAGACATCAAGTGTCCGCAGCCTAGAAACGTCAGTAACGCCTAGTGCTTACAGAGCCCAGAGACACTGTTCTAAGTGCTCTGCACAGATGATCTCCCTTGATCTTCACATATCCTTAAAACAACCCTAGGAGGTGGGTCCGGTTCTCCCCACTGTGCACATGTTGAGAGGTGTGCTAAGTTGCCCAAGCTTGCAGGGCTGGCTGCTCAGCAGCAGATGGCCTGGCTCCTGAGTTCTCACCCACATTCGAGCCCCCAGGAACAGAGAGAGGGAGGCGCAGGCCCAGAGGGGTGAGCTCCTGAAGATCGGCGGCGGGGGGGGTGGAGGGTGGGGGGGCAGTGAGAGTGTCCCCTAAAGGCCCAGAGACAGAAGCAAAATGGCCAGCTGCAGAAAACACCTGTGGTACAAGCTCCAAAACGACAGTTATCTCTGAAGGGACGGACGTAAAGAAGCAGGCTCACCACAGGACAAGGCAGAACCTTCTCTTTCAAGCCTCTTAAAGGTGTTTTATTTGTTTGCTTTTCTTTTTCCCTTTTAAAAACAATAATGGCACATTGAAAAAATCAACTACAGAGAAAGGGCCATGTCTTTGAGTCCATGTTCACATTGTCCCACGCTGTCGCACCAGGATGGGCCGCACACTTCGTCCTGGCTGGGACTGTGGCCTCTTGGAAGGGTACTGGGCCACTCCAGGGCTCGGCTGCTGCTCCTCCTGGATCCACTAGAGGGTGGGAACTCTGGGCCCTCCCAGACTCCTGCTCCTCTGGGACCCCAGGACTCTGGCAACCCCTTCCCTTGCTCCAAACCAGAGCCAGGAGCTGGAGATGTTAGGGAACTTATTTTGGTCCCCACAGGGGACTCTTCCTGGGCAGAGCCCTCCCCTGCCCTGCAGGAGATGACACCCCAGCCCAGCCCAGCTCCCACCCTGGGAGGTTGGGGTGTCTCTCCCCAGTCTCGTCTCCAGCCCAGCAGACACCACACCTGTGCCCTGGTTCTCAGGCCCGACCCACCTAGGCCCCTCCTGCCAGGCCCCATAGCCACCCTGGCAGGAACAGGAGTGACGGATGCTCAGCCCCTTCAGCTGACCCTCACCAGGAACAAGAGGGCTCCCCAATCCCCAGGGCCCGGCTCAGAAGGAAGGGGTTGGGGAGGAGTGAGAGGGAGCAGGGTGAGGCGCACAGAGCTGAGACTGCCAGGTGGGAAGAGAGATGCAACAGATCTGCCCAAGGGGACAGGGGAGGCTCCTCAGGCTCTGCAAAGAAGGGGGTCCTGGGGCGCCTATCAACAGGCCTGGGCCGGGGGCTCTGGGGAGAAAGAGGCTCTCGTTCCCCCTCCCATCCTACCTCTGGTTACTGTGGGGGCACAGGCCCAGGTGACAAGACCTCAGGCCCCCCCAGAAAGGGAAACGCCACGCTGCACTCAGCTGGGTCTCAGCCCAGCCCTCGTGGGAGGGTGGCACCCCACCAGTCCAGGCCCTGCCCAGCTCGGGTTCCCAACAGCGACTCCCAAGGGCACCCTTCCATAGGCCAACTGGACAGGCAGCTGGTGGGGGGCCAGACTGACCTAGGGCCCCAGCTCCCCAGCTCCTCCCACCCTGGCCCTGCCCACGCGCCTGGCTCTATTCTTGCTGCTCATTCATTTCCATGTCTGACACCAGGATGTTCTTCTCAGTGGCCTCAGTGGGGCTGGAGCTGCTGCGGCTGTAGCGGGCGCCCTCAAAGGCCCCGCGCTCGATGCTCTGGCGCCTCCGGTAAAGGATGAGGGCCGCAGTCAGCAAGGCCAGGAGCAGCAGCACCGCCATCAGCACCACCACCAGGGCCGCTGGGTTCTCTGGAAGCGCTGCCAAGGCGAGTGGGTGTGAAAGGTCAGGTGGGCATTACGCCCGGCAGCGCTTCCTGCCTGCCCACCCGGGGGTATTGCCTTTCACTCACCTGATGGGGAGAAGCTGCTCTGCTCAGCTGTGGGCAAGAGGAGGGGGCCAGTTAAGAACAGCAGTGATCACCGTAATAATCACTTAAGTAAACATAGAAAGCACATAGGCCTGGGCCGGGAGGTCTGGGGAGAAAGAGGCTCTAGTTCTCCCTCCCATCCTACCTCTGGTTACTGTGGGGGCACAGGCCCAAGTGACAGGACTTCAGGTTCCCCCAGAAAGCAAAAACGCCACGCTGTACTCAGCTGGGTCTCAGCCCAGCCCTCGTGGGAGGCCTGGATGTCAGCCCCTTCCCTAACTCACCTCATCTTCACTAGCACTCTAGGAGGTCAGGACTTTTTTCTTTTTTTCTTTTCTTTTCTTTTTTTTTTTTTTTGAGACAGGTCTCGCTCTGCTGCCCAGGCTGGAGTGCAGTGGTGCGATCTCGGCTCACTGCAGCCTTCGCCTCCAGGGTTCAAGCAATTCACATGCCTCAGCTTCCCAAGTAGCTGGGACTACAGGCATGTGCTACCACGCCCGGCTAATTTTTATACTTTTTGGTAGAGACGGGGTTTCATCATGTTGACCAGGCTGGTCTTGAACTCCTTGACCTCAAGTGACCCGCCCACCTCAGCCTCCCAAAGTGCTGGGATTACAGGCGTGAGCCACCGCACCAGTCTGGGACTACTATTCTTCCCATTTTACATACGAGGAAACTGAGGCCACAGATTCTGCCCACGGTCACGCCATTGATAAGTGACATGGCCAGGACTTGAACTCCGTCCATGCCCTTGACCATTACAAAGTGACAGGGGGTTGCTGACCCCCCGAGCCTTGTGGTCTAGTTTGGATGATAAGCTTCAGGTCCAGTCCGTCCCACAGACTAATTTATCCTGAGGGGTCCCAGCTGCCCCCAGTCTGGTCTGTTCAGGCCTTCCCATCGGCTGTGTCCCCTGCAGATTGTGTAGCAGCCTCCAGCCCCAGCCCAGGACCCTCGGCACAGGGCGGAAGGAGGCTGAGTGTGGGCCTGCCCAGCGCTCACCACGAGGAAGCTTGCAGACGACGCCCATGGTGACGTTGGTGCAAGCGCCGGGGCGCCACAGCCCGCTGTTGCTCTGGATCCAGTAGCAGCTGTTGTGGCTCAGCATGCTGGGGCCTAAGCCGGGGGGCCCCCAGTTGGAGTAGTTCACAGCTGTGTTGTCCTGCCAGACCAGGGTGCCTCCTGCGGGAAAGAAGGCGCTGAGGGAGCAGGGACAAGGTGGGGCAGGAGTAGGTGGAGGAGAGCAGGCCTGTTCTAGAACCAACTCCCCCTCCCCTGATAAGCCCCAGGGCAAGGCTCAGGGCAGAGTGGAGGGCAGCCCCCTATAGCCTGAGGCCTGATCTCCCCACCCCACGCACAGGGCACCCACCTTTAGGGTTGAAGTTCATGCCCAGCCAGGCGCCCCGACTCTGGCCCTCATAGCTCTGCAGGTGCTCCCAGACAAACACGTTCTCCATCTCATCCAGAATAGACAGGACTGCCCCGCCCGCTGGAGGCAAGGAAGGCCCACATCAGGGCGGATGGGTCTCCGGGGCACAGAGCACCCCCCAGAGCTGCCCCAGCCCTCTTCTCTGCAGCCTGAGTGGAGGATGGTGTGGAGTCTGTGGATTCATGCGTGCGTGTGCACGTGTGCGAGTGCGTGGGGGGCAGCATACGCACATAGTGTCATGTATGGTCTCTGCATGTGAGAACACGAGGGCGTCTTCTGCAAGTGCTGATGGGGAGAAAGCAGCGTGGGGATGTACTCGTGGATCTGAGTGCCCACGAGAGGAGGTGCCACTGCCTGCCACGTGTGGGCTCTGGCCTGGTCACCCACCTCTCTGGCAGCGCTGTCGCGCCTCCTTGTGGCCCAGCAGCAGCTCCATGTGGAAGGAGTAGCAGTGCTCCCGGAAGGGGATCCACGCGGAGTCTGCCAGCCCCTGGGGACAGCTGCCATGGTAGCTTATTCTTCGGGGAGGAGGGGGCCCTGTGGGGGTACAGGATTAGGAAGTGGCCCAGCACCCTCCCCGGGGCCACCAACACCTTGCCCACACCCCGCCCTGGCAGGTGTTAGCAGCACTCACCACTGCTAACCCCGCACACAGCCCCCTGCAGCTTGGTGTCACAGCTGGTGGTGTGCCACGCCCCGTCCACATCCACGTAGGTACAGCCCCCCGGCTGCTGGGGCTCTCCGTCCTGCCAGCCCACATAGTTCAGCGGCTCCTCTGAGACCCAGGAGTACCGCCGAGAGCCCTGGGCATGGGGGGCCATAGGGTGGGAGGAAGGGAAGAGTCAGAATGGGATGCGGATAAGGCGGGGGGCAGGAAGGGGCAGGGAGGGGAACCCGGGCAAGGCTGGGGCCCAGGGCAAGAGTGTCAGGAGCCCACCTCCTCGCCAGCCAGCCCGATCCAGAGTGGTGTGCGCAGCCCTCGGGCAGCCTGCGTGAGGAAGGCCTGGGTGTAGGGGTCAGGCACGTAGGCCAGGCTGGCATTGCGGCTCTCGCACAGCAGGAGGGCATCGTGCCAGCGCAGCGGCTTCTGAAGCAGCCGGAAGGTGCCGTTGAGGTAGGAGAGCTCAGTGCCCGGGGCGGGGGGCAGCGCTGCTGGGGACGGGCTCAGGGAGGGGTCTACAGGGAAGGGGTCAGGATTCAGGCTGAGGTCTGCTTCCCTCACCCCATTCCCAGGCACAAGGCCAGGAGAAGGCTGGACACCAGGCAAAGACCAGGTCTCCACCAGGCTCGGCGCTTGGCCCAGACCAAGGCTCAGTAGGTGTCAGCCCCGTTATTATTAATAATACTTGTTTGCTATCAAATGGACAGGGAGGCGAGGGCCTTGACCTCCTCCTACCCAAGGAACTCGGGGCGGAGGCCACCTATGCATGGAGCTAGAGGTGTCTTTGACCTGCAACGTCAAGGTCCTTGACGCCACACATGCCAGCACTTCATGCAGCCCAGCATCTAGCTCTCCCCCCGACCCAACAAGCCCTCCATACCCCCAAATCTTCCTCCTGAGACCCGTGGGTGCTACTGCCTTTCCATCGTATTGGCACCTTGCCTTCTGCCCATCTGCTTCCAAAGCAGAGCCCCGCTCTGCCAGGGACCATGATTCCTTCCTCCTGGCATGGCCCCAGCATCCAGCCCAGTGCCAGGGCCCCGCTGGGGTTTCCCAGGTAACTGGTGACACATACCTGTGCCCTTCTGGCAGATGAACCCATGGGTCTCCTCCGTGCAGCTCCGATCGTCCCAGCGGCCAGTGAAGTGGGCTGAGGGACTGTGCAGGACCACTGCGCAGCTGGTCTGAGGGGAGGGAGCTGCTCAGGGGAGCCCCAGCAGCTGCCCCCCTGTGCTACTGCCCCCAAAAGGCTGCAGTGTGAGCAAAGAGGCTGGAAGAAGGGAGACTCCAGGGCAAGGGGAGACACTGGGGCAAAGGCAGCCCCACAGGCTTAGGGCAGCGGGGTGCGAAGGGGAACACGGAGGGCATCCTCACCGGTTTGTTGCCGCTAGGAGCAGGGCTAGGGCCAGAGGGCTCCCCAGGTGCCCAGTTGGCATACATCAGAGGCTCCTGCTCCACCCACTGGAAGTCCCTCTGCGAGGCGTGGAGGCCAATCCAAAGGTCAAAGGTCACATTGGGCAGGCTGGCTGTGATGAATGCTACAGTCCCCAGAAGACAGTTGTGAGTGACTCTGCTATAGCTATTTGTGGGGACAGTGTCAGAGGATACTGGGGGCTCCCCATAGGCTGGCCCTACCTTGCTCTAAGGGGTTTGTGATGGTGACCAGCTGGGCCTCTTGCTGTTCACAGGAGAACTGTGCCTCTGACCACTTCACTCGGCTCTGGGGGTCCTGGCCCTGGACCTGGAAACACTGTGGGGCAGAGGTGGGGATGTAATGGCCAGCCCCACCCTCCCATCCACAAACCCAGAAAGGCCACTGTGTGCCCCTCAGCAGCAGGTCCTGGGGGGTCTTCGAGGGCCGGGAGAGAACAGTATCTGAGAACCAGGACAGCTGGCTCTCCTTGGAGCAGCCTCCAGCACCCTCCCAGCTTGGCACTGCAGATTCACACACACCTGCCCACACTCCAGGGGATCTTTAAATGGGAAGATTTATTTGGGCCATCAAAGGCTATGACAACAGTGCCTGGGCCAAGCACTGAGAAGACGGGCACAAGGATTTGTCTTGCTTTCTGCTAAACACCCTTCCGAGTGTTGTCTGACATCCATTGTCTTGCCCTTTGAACTTACATGATCATCTCTAGGATACTTTTTTTTTTTTTTGAGATGGAGTCTTGCTCTGTCGCCCAGGCTGGAGTGCAGTGGCGCCATCTCTGCTCACTGCAAGCTCCGCCTCCTGGGTTCATGCCATTCTCCTGCCTCAGTCTCCCGAGTAACTGGGACTACAGGCGCCTGCCACCACACTCGGCTAGTTTTTTGTATTTTTAGTAGAGATGGGCTTTCACGGTGTTAGCCAGGGTTGGTCTCGATCTCCTGACCTCGTGATCCGCCCACCTCGGCCTCCCAAAGTGCTGGGATTATAGGCGTGAGCCACCATGCCTGGCTCTAGGACACTTTTATCTTTATTGTTGAATGATCTATTAGCGGCAGCTTCTAACTCTGTAATTTTACATTTCTTTTTTCCCACTTTCATTAGCTCCATAAGGTTTCAAAACAAACAAAAAAAAACCCTAGGTAGGAAATCTTTCACCAAGTGAAGACTCTTTCTTAGAAAATGAATGATATCTAATGATTTCGCCATGTTGCCCTGGTTGGTCTCGAACTCCTGACCTCAGATGATCCACCCGCCTCAGCCTCCCAAAGTGCTGGGATTACAGGCATGAGCCACTGTGCCTGGCCGTGTAATGTTCTTTTGAATATTCTGAGGAGGGCAGGAGATCCATGACACTAAGAGGCTAGCTGCCTTCCTCAGTACGACAAGGATTTTTGGATTATATTATTCAGTGTTAACTAATCTAATCTTCACAATTTAAGTGTTCTTAAAATGTCCTACAAAGAAGCCATGGCTTGAGATTAATACCTATGACCCTGGCACATAACAAGGAAAATGACAACCTTCTCTTCCTGGTATAAACTCTTTGTCAAACGCTAGGCAAAAACAATGAAGGACTTATCAGTCCTAATAAATCAGTCTGTGCATGAAGAAATAACCACTGTGCGGAAGAAACTCACACTATGGAGGGAGTGTTTTGAAAACATGCTTAGAAATGCATCCATAGTGACTAATTTTAGTGCCCCAAGCTTTCCTACCTGCACGCTCAAAACACTTGGAAAAATAATTTTCTAGATGGGGTCTTGCTACATTGCCCAGGCTGGTCTCAAACTCCTAGCTTCAAGTGATCCTCCCAGTGCTCAGCCTCCCAGCCTACTAGCCAATTTTTAAACGAAAATGTTTGTTTAATTGGTAGAAGGACTAAAAATGAGGAGAATTATTTAGCAAGTCCGGCCAATGATGGATGAACTTTTTTCACTTCAATCTATTTGTCTTTGCGAGGCATCTTTAACCTATAGCAACCATGAAATGCATGTTTTGAAATAACTTGGATTTCCAACACGTTAGACCTGTGAGTCATGAGTCATAAAGTGTCAGACTAAGATTTTCTAAAAGCATGAAGTATATGCAATCACATTGCTCTTATTAAAATTATTTAAACAATAATTTTTTTGTTGAACAACCTTCGACTTTCATGAACTATGCAAAACATGGAACCCTTCAGGAATTTGCATAGCATCCTTGTGCAGGGCCGTGCTAATCTTTTCTGTACTGTTCCACTTTTCATACATGTGCTGCCAAAATGCGCATATTAAATAATAATTATTATAATTGATCTTTTTTTTTTTTTTGAGAAAGGGTCTCACTCCATTGCCCAGGCTGGTATACAGTGGCACGATCACGGCTCATTGCAGCTTCTACCTCCCTGGTTCGGGGGATCCTCCCACCTCCCACCTCCTGGGTAGCTGGGACTACAGGTGCACACCATCACACCTGGTTAATTTTTCTATTTTTTGTAGAGACGGGGTCTCTCCATGTTGCCCAGACTGGTCTGAACTGTTGGGCTCAAGTCATCCTCCTGCCTCAGCCTCTCAAATTGCTGGGATTACAGGTGTGAGCGACCTCTCCCAGCCAATTAATCACTTTTGAGTAAGCATTTAAAAAATGTTTTCATACCACTAGTAAAAAAAAAAAAAAAAA
>NW_012108108.1:586415-597986 GCF_000951045.1 Mandrillus leucophaeus
AAAAAAAAAAAAAAAAAGTATTTTAAAATCTTTAGCTAATGTTTTATACTCTTTTGTTCTTATACATATTTTACTATATATAATCTTAGTCATATTAGTATGGAAGTAGGTTTTATTTACACACACATATTATACATATATAAGTTAAATGCACACACATATAGTTTGGTTATGTAAGCTCAATATTCTGTTTTACTAGTACGAGTTCATTATCAAAATCTTTGGCAATCAGGCCGGGCGCAGTGGCTTACATCTGTAATCCCAGCACTTTGGGAGGCTGAGGCAGGTGATCACCTGAGTTCAGGGATTCGAGACTAGCCTGGCCAATATTGTGAAACCCCGTCTCTACTAAAAATATAAAAATTAGCCAGGCGTGGTGGCAGGTACCTGTAATCCCAGCTACTCGGGAGGCTGAAGCAGGAGAACTGCTTGAACCCGGGAGGCGGAGGTTGCAGTGAGCCGAGATCGCACCACTGCACTCCAGCCTGGGTGACAAGAGCAAAACTGCTTCCCAAAAAAAAAAAAAAAAAATCTTTGGCAATCACTGATCTAGAAAACTCACCAAAGTATTTGGACAACCTTGCTTCCCAGAGGATTGGAAGGTGCTACTACACTGAGTCATTTTCCAAGGAGCCTGGCCCTGGTACTGGGGCCAGATGAAAGAGAAGTTGGTGAGTACAGGCAAGAGGCCATGAGTCTGGTGCTGCCAAAAGGCCAGGACTCCTGAGGCTCAGCCTTTCCCTGTTCACATCCTCTCCCCTGACTCCCTTGGGTGCCCCCTTGCCACCTCCTACCTTGTTGAGGAACTGGATCCAGCCAGAGGGGCAGCCCCCCAGGGCTGTAGTTGGCAGGTCTGGGGGCTGCGTTTCTTTGGTGACGTTGCTGCGCTTGCAGATGTAGGGCAAGGCTGTCAGGCACCTCTGGTCCCCCCAGTCCTCTGTGGAAAGGGGAGGGGAGGGCAGTCACTCCCAGGGCAGAGCAGGGCAGGGCATGGCTGGCAGCACACTCAGCCCTATGCCCTGAGAGGAGGCTGGGCAGAGGCTCAGGGCCTGCGTCCAGCTCCGAACTCAAGTCTTCTGGACCATGGAGACAGGCACACCCCTCCTGGGTCCAGCCTTTATTGGGTTGTGGGAACACAGAGAATGAGACTAATGACTTCTGCCCAGGCTCTCCCAACATCAACCCTCTGCACAGCTGACTGCGCACTCTGCCCCCACCTTGCCCTCACCTCGGCTGGCTGTCATGTACACGCACTTCTTGTCCTTGCCGACAGGCCGAGGTTTGCCTGGTGCCCAGGAGATGAAGTTTATAATGGAACCATCTGTCCATCTGCAATGGCATGGAGCAGAGGTAACTCCAGCACCGGCCCGGGCTGGGCCTCCACTGGATGTAGCAATGAAGGCCGCAGGAATGGGGGCAGGGAAGGGCCCAGGTTCTGGGGTTTAGTGGCTGTAGGCTGAGGAGTGGGGCTACTGAGCTCAGGGCAGTCAGAGACCCAAGGACCTGGTGCCTCCAGATAAGGCCCCAGCTGTCCCTGGACACTTGCTGCTCCAGAAAAGAAGCCTGAGGACTCCAGGGCAGGAAGCCCAAGGGCAAAGACAAGCTCAAATTCTGATTCCCAGGTGCTCCTGGTCCTTCCTGCCTCAAGCCCTGCAATGCATGATAAGTAGGCACCAAATACAAAGAGGCCCCTGGATCATGCGTTCTGCCCACTTCCCGAGAGGGCCTTAGTCATGATGAATGACCCCAGACGTAATAGGAGCTGCCATTATTTAGTAACTGACGTGCTGGATGCTGCATAGAACTTCACATATGTTATTTCTAATCTTCACAAAAATCTTACCAGGCAGGCCTCATATTCCCATTTTCAGATAAGAAAACCAAGCCAGGAAAGGTTCAGTCGCTTGCTCAAGGCCACACAGCCAGCAAGGGGCAGGGCTGGATTCAAATGCAAGTCTGTCTCTGTGCTGTGTGTGTGGACAGCCAGCCCCCTCCACATCTGCTGCCTGCCTGGGTTCCTACCTGAAGCGCCCATCGCTCTCAGAGGTGTGCAGGCCGATCCACCAGTGCTGCTCCTGGGCCCGGGAGAACTGGAGAAGCCAGGCGGGCAAGTGTGGGTAGGCAGCCGCCTGTCCTCATCCCGGGCCTGCCCTCTCCCAGCCCGCAGCCCCCTGCTCCATCCAATGCTCACCTTCTGCAGGTTATGGCCCAGGAACTCTAGCTCCGCCTGGCTGTGTACGGAGGTCAGCTCAGCCTGGAACCACGTGCAGATGCGCTGCGCCTGCGCCCACGTGGAGTGGTGCTCAAAGAACTTGTACTCGGCCTCCTGGAAGCGCAGCCATTCCCGTCGGCCTGCAGGAGCAGCGCGGGCGTGGGAGCGGCGGCCAGGCTGAGGCTGCACGCCAGGCCCGGGAGGCTGCACGCCAGGCCGGGGCAGAGCCAGGTGGCAGCAGGCAAGCCTGCAGGCACACCGGACCCAGGCAGGCACCGCGCCAGGCCCCAAGCTTGCCTCGCCTCCCAGACGGAAGCAAACAGGGCTGCAGCTGCCTCCATCCAAGCCGACCCAGTCCCCCTTCTCTCGACCAGAACTCCTCATCCTCTCCGTTTCATTCAGGCCTGCCGGGCCTCACCCCAGAGTTGACACCCCCACCCCCCATGCGATGGGTAGTGGGATGGGCTGGGGGGGCCTCACCTTGAGGGCTGTCGTCGGGCTCCCGCACGTCTGTACCTAGGGGACAAGGACAAAGACACTGTGGAAAGGAGACCCTCCTTCTAATTCCTGGCCCCGCCACCCTTCGCTCCATCCCGCGTCCCCCAGCGCCACCCCAGCCAACCTCTGGGAATCTTGCAGATCCAGTCCAGCTGTGTGTCGCACTGCATGGCCACCCACTGTAGGGAGGCCAGGTCCAGCACTGCGCAGCCCCGGATGTCGTCGTCGTCGTGCCGGCTCCGGTCAAAATTGTGGTAAGAGAACTGCAGGAGGCGGGTGGAGGGAAAAGAAATGTGAGGTGCAAGGTGCAGGCCGCCCCCATGCCCAGAACAGGTGAAAAAGAGGCCTGGCCTGAGCTGGGATTTCTCACCCGGGTCTGGGTGCCCACTCTCGGACCTGCTTTCCTGAAGCTGGCTCCGCCCAGGGGCCTGGCCCCCAGGAAAACCCGCCCACCTCCAAGCCCTGCCCCAAACAGGCCCCGCCCGCCAATCCCCTCCCACCTCACTGTCCCAATTACCCCAGGCCCCCTCACCCCTAGGCCATCGCTCCAGCGCCAACTCTGACCCCCTCTGGGATCCCGACGGTTCAGGCCGATCCAGAACCAGTGCTGCTCGTGGATCTCGGGTTCTGATTCACTTCAGCACAACCCAGGAGTGGGGACGGAAGAGATGGGAAGTGAGAGGGGCAGGGACTCGAATGTGCCTCCTGTCCCTTGCAGCTGTGACCGGGGCAGCCCCCAGGGCCTGGGGCCTCTCCATCTGGGCTTCACATTGACCCCCATCGATACACCGTTGAGGCCACTTCGATAAAGTTCTCCCCACAGACAGAGCTGGAGAGAGTTGCACTAAGCTGTCCACTCAGAGGGCAGTGGCCCCTCCCCTTCGTTTGGGTTCCTTTTGGGTGAGGGTGCCCTGCCCAGCAAGATTCTGCAGGCTTTTACTTTACAGAGTTTAGGAAGTTCAGATGAGGAGGTAGCAGGAATCTACCGCTCTGGAGTTAAATAAACCTGGATTCAAGTATCAGTTCACCCATGAACTTGGGCAAATAACTTATCAACTCACAAGGGTCAGGGATTGACATCTATGGGTTGTCGGGAGGCCTGAGTGAGGATTATGTTTAGCACAGTGCCTGGTACGTGGTGAGAAGTGATGACCATGAGCTATTGTAATTATGAGTCAAATAATGTAATCTTGATGTTTGCTGAGAGGAGAGATCCCTTCAATTAAGCAATCAGGAAGCCCGGATCTGTCTGGATTTTCCCAGTGCTAGGGGATTCCAGGTGCTGATGCTCAGAGCCCAGGACAGAGACGGTGTCTCAGAGGGATGCCCATGGGCACATCCTCACAGCTGCGGCCTTTCTCCTCCTATCTCTCAGGAAAAACTGTTGATTGAGGAGCGTGGGTCATTGTGGGATGGTGTAAGGTGAGGGGAAACAGTTGCCAGGACCAGCTGGTAGGAGATTTTGCAATGGGGTGGGGGGTACATATGTAAGCTTGTGAGTCTGTTGGGATGTTGCTGGGGGGGTGATGATGAGCAATACACAGTCTCCTATGTGTGTGGCTCACACAAGCATGTTCTCCCAAGACGCCAGGGCACCATGGCTACTTAAGTGGGGACAAGATGGTCCTGGCACCAGCAGCAGATACAGGCCTCCCTGGGGTCACCCACACTCTGCCATCCCCACCCCTTGCCCAACGAAACCACGGGTCTGTCGGCCACGCCTGCTCCTACATGTGCGCAGGTGCCCTCCTACCACGCCTCAGCCCAGCTCAGTACCCGAAGATCTTGTTGAGCATGTTGGCCACAAAGTGCTCCTCCTCATAGCTGGCCAGGCTCAGCAGCTGGGCCCCCAGCTCCTGGCAGGCCCCCTGGGCCTGGACCCAGCTCTTCTTGTCCTGCAGCCGCTCGGAGCTGAACACCTGCAGGGGCAGAGTCCAGCTGTCTACGCTGCCCCCACCGGCCCACCCTTCGGGGGCACCTACTACCTTTCCCACCATGGCAGAGGAAGGGGCTGGAGCCTCACTGGACGGGGACTCAGGCTAGCTAAGGACAATCCTGTTCGTCTGCAGATGAGGTCCGGGGAGGGGAGCTGGCACAGTCACCTCCTCATGAGTGCCCCTGAGCCCCATCCCCTGACCAGCAGGGAGATCCGGGCTCTAATCCCAGTAAAGCCACAGCTTAATGTGGGTAAGTCCCTTCTTCTCCCTAGACTTCAGTTTCTGTGCATAATAAAAGACCTTGGACTCTGCCAGTGGCTCCCAAACCTAGCAGGATTAGGAATACAGACTACCAGGCCCAATCCAGACCTAATGAATCTAAATCTCCATCGTGACGCCTACATTTTATTTTTATCAGGTTCCCCAAGCAATTCTTAAGAGCAGCTAGACTGGCCCCAACATTTGGGAACCTCTGAAATCAATGATCTGTGGTTCCCTCAATTCCTCAAATGGTTATTGAGCACCAGGCCTCCAGATTCCATGGACAAGTCCTCACCAGAAATCACCTGTCCGCAGGCTGGTGTGTCTCTGGATTGTGGCTGGACCCACTGGGACCTCCACCCAAACGGTCTCTTTGCTCCTGTCCTCCCCCTGCCCCCCACCCTGCCAACAGGCTGCCCTACCTTATAGCAATACCGGAGTTTGGGGTCCGAGGCCCAGCCCTGGGGACAGGAGCCAGTGAGGCTGGGTGTGGGATCTGGCCCAGGCAGCTCCGGCGTCACTGGAGTGCCCAGGCTCTGCCGGCAGATGTAGCGGGCCCGGAACGAGGTACAGTTCTTCACTTCCCACAGCCCCATGGCGCTGCCGGTGGCCAGGGCCACGCAGCCCCCACGGCTGTACCCTGAAGGAGAGGGAAGGGAGACCCAGGCTCTGAGAAGGATTCATAGGCCGGTCCTCCCTCACATCCCAGCAGGGCACCAGCACAGCCCTCACACTGGGAACCAGTTTGGCCACCTCTTCAGAGACATGCTCTCTGGGGTTGGGGCCAGGAGGGAGGAAGGGAATGGAGGCAGAGCTCTGGCTCTGGGTTCACTCACTGTGAGGGCTCAGGCAAGCTGCTTAACCTCGCTGAGCCTGCTTCATCATCTACCTCATCAGGTTATTGAATGTGTTAGAAAGATAATGAATGTGAAATGGTAATAATAGTAATAACAAGGACTTGTATTGCGCTCAGTATTCTAAACACTTTTTTTAATGAGTCCAGATAGATAATTTTTTTCTTTTTTTTGTGAGCCCAGATAGAGAAGTAATCTAGACACTTTACACACATTATCTCTTTACACCTATTAGCGCTTTACATATATTTAAGACTGATGTCATCCCTATGAGAAAAGGATCATTATCCCCATTGGACAGATGAGAAAACCGAGGCTCAGAGGATGCACAGCTAATAGACGGCAGAGTCAGGATCGGAGCCAGGCAGTTTGGTTTCAGAGCTCGTGCTCATAGCCACTACACCACACTGCACCAATGATCCATTTATGGGGCTGCCCTGGGGCTCGGTGCCGGCAGGGCCAGTCCACCCCCACCTCCCTCCTCACTTCACCAAGGCACATTAAAGAAGGGGCTCACCGGGCTGGTCCCGGTTCCAGTGGGTGTACATGACTTCATCTCCACTGAGCCAGCGGAAGGAGCCGGTGCTGTTGAGGTCCTGCAAGGCCGTCCAGAAGTACTCGCCCTCCCAGTTGTAGATGAGGCTGCTGACGAAGGCCTGCTCGAACCTTCGGGAAACGGGCTGGTCAGGGCAGGGATCTCCCCCTATCCCAATCCCCCACCCACAGGCCAGACACCCTGCCCCGGAAGCTCGGGTGCTGCACCTGACCAGTAACTTGCTCAAGAAAGCAGGGACCCTTGGGAGCCCTGCAGCTGACTGATGGAACCCCCCTCCCCCCCGCTGCCCCTTCTACTCTCTGCACCCCGTGCCTTGCTGAAAAGAAAGTCGAGAAAATCAGACACAGCCAAGGCCTATCTTTCTCAGGTATCCAGCCCACACCTGTGCCTGCCCGGGCCCTGCTCAGGCCCCGCCCTACACTGGGGTCACTTAACAAGTGAGAGTCATTCTTCTGACAAGATTTAAAAACACCCTGGAGCCCACTGAGGTTCAAAGGACTCCAGGTGCCTCTGGGCATGATGGCGGGATGCTACCCCGTTTGCTGGAGGGGCCACATTAGGCCCAGACATGGGCGAGGGCTAGTCAGGGCACCTGCCCCTCCTATACCTGTTGGTGATGGTGACCAGCTGAGAGCCGTGGTCGGTGCACAGGCGGCGGGCCTCACTGTAGGTCACTTGGTCCTCTCCCAGCCAGTAGCAGGATGGGCTGTGCCACGTCCAACCCTGGCTCAAGAGTGGACAGAAGAGGAGTGTCTGTAGGGAGGATGGCTCTCCACCCTCACCCATAAATCCTGCGGTGGGAGATGCCATCAGGGACATCACTGAATGTGCTCAGGACAGAGGGGACTGGTTTGAGTCCTGTGCTGTGTTCTGCACCTCATTTCTCCACACTCCCCCTCCTACCATCACCCACAGCTGTGGAAGCTGGGGTGGAGGCCCAGCCCCAGCGTGACTGATCGGCAGGCCGCCAGCGACCGGCCAGTGACCTGGCTCGGGAAGATGAATGGCCCTTCAGGCTCCTCTCTTGGGCATTTAAACCAACAGACACAGTGGGGAAATGACTGTTGGCTGGGAAACCACAGCTAAAAGCTGGGGAGAGCTACCAGGATGGGAGGGGATGGGCAGTCCTCCGGAGCCTGGCAAAGCTGGAGTTGGCGCAGGATGCTCCTGGCCTGCGGGTGGCAGGAGGGGCTCAGAGACAAGACCCTGGCAGGCAAGGCCAGCAGGAGGCAGGGCAGAAGAGAAGCAGATGTGGTATGTGTGGTGGGGGTCCCATCTGCCAGCAGGGGCTGTGCTAAGGCCCCTGGTGATCCTGGGGGGTTAACCGTGGACCCTCAACACTCCCCATACAAATTCCAGGCTGGCCTTTGGTGCCAGAGAAGTTGGTAATTCCTCTCTACCCCTCCCTTCACCTCTTCCCGGCCATGACACAGCCCCTGGGCCAAGCACTGTCCTTGCCAGTCCCCAGACTCTGCAGCTGGGCTCTGCTCTCCCCTCTGCTTCCTCCCCATGGGGCCATGTCTGTTAGTGTTTCCTGTTCATTCTCTGGGGGAGGCATTGGGGTCCAGGTGGGTGTGGTAGGGGCTTAATCCAAAGGCAAACAGAGTGAGGAGCCAGCCTGGCTGCCAGGGGCTGCTGGGAGGGGCCAAGGGCCAAGTAGTGTCTTTTAGAAGCAAGCTCCTCACACCCATCACAGCACTGGCACCCCTGAGGGTCTGTCACCCCCTCACACCCTCAGTCATTCACTCACCCCCCACTCACTCACACAGCTTTCATTCCTTGCCCCGCCCCCCACCACCTCCCTGAATATCCTCTAGAAGCCCAGTGGGGTTGGAAACACAAGGATAGGGAAGGTGCAGCCCCAGCCTGAGTAGCCTCTCTCCTCCCGGGGAGACAGACCAGCACACGCCCTGTGTCAGACTGCAGAGGAGGGGGAAGGCAGGACTGGGGGGCCACAGGGGCCACACTTCACTGCGGCAGCCACTGCTGGACATGACTAGGCTGGACTCTGAGGGGGCACTTGGAGGTAGACCAGCCCCCACCTCCCTGTTCTCTGCTATCTCAAGGAAGTGGCTTCCCCCACGGGGAGGGACTCAGGACTGGGCTGGGGGTGGGGAGCTCTGCTTCCTCCCAACAGCCGCCACCCACCCCATCCCATCCAGTATCCCTCCTTCAAGAAAGGAGCAGTTCGGAGCGCTCGGGGAAGGGGGTGCCAACGAGGGGGCGATGCCATGCGAGGCAGCAGGAGTTCATCCACGCCTCCCTCCCCTGGTAACCCCTCTGCCTGGTGGCCCCACTCAGGGCAGCTCCAGAAACACCCTCACCTTCCGGCAGCCGTGGTCCTCCTCGGCAGCACCCTGGCTCAGCTGGCCTGCCTTCTTGCAGATGGACGGCAAGGACTGGTTACAGGGACTGTCATTCCAGCGGCCTTCCTAGGGACAGAGGGTGAGGAAGAATCTCAACCCCCACCTCCCCATAAATCTCCCAAATCCTTCTTGGAATCTGGTTCCTACAGCTAGACCTGTCTCTGACTCGCTGTGTGAATCTGACGTCTCTGTGTCCCAGCTGTGCAATGGGGAAGGCAGGATGAACCCACAAGCCTCACAGGGTGGATGAGAGCCCAAGCAGTTCATGTGCAAACGCCTTGAAACTTAACAAGCATTGTCTAAATGGGAAAGGCATCCTGGCCTGTTGCGGTGGCTCAGGCCTGTAATCCCAGCATTTTGAGTGGCCAAGGTGGGCGGATCACTTGAGGTCAGGAGTTCAAGACCAGCCTGGCCAACATGGTGAAACCCCGCCTCTACTGAAAATACAAAAAATTAGCCGGTCATGGTGGCACTTGCCTGTAATCCCGGCTATTTGAGAGGCTCAGGCAGGAGAATCGTTTGAACCTGGGGGACAGAGGTTCCAGTGAGCCAAGATCGTGCCATTGCACTCCAGCCTGGGCAACAGAGTGAAACTCCATCTCAAAAAATAAAGAATAAAAATTAAAAAAGGAAAAGCGTCCTTTTAAATTATTGATAGCTCATTTTATAAACATCAAAAACAAACTGGCTAAGATTGTTAGAGTATCTTATGGCAGGGGAGACAGCTGGGATTCCCAAGGCGTCTAGCTAGTGCCTGCAGGGCCAGGGTGAGCAGAGGCCAGTGTGCCCAGACCAGAATCTCAGCTGATGAAGCTGAGGAGGAATTTAGTCCTCGGCCCCTGCTTCTGTCTTCGCCCTCCCCAGTATCCACAGGCCCCTAGTCAGCAGTATGTCTGCCTCTAAGCTCCATCCTGAGGGCAGGCGTGTTTGTGTATCCCAGCACCCAGAAACATGCCTGGCACATAGTAGATACTCAATATGTAATTGTTTTAAAATTCTTAAATAGCATCCCCTAAGGCAAATGACTGCCACTACAGTCCCCAGCATTGTTTGCAGTATGTGACAGCAGAACATCCTGTCTGTCCCTAGGAAGGGTGGTCTGCGTCACTATGGCTTTCTCCTTTTTTTTTTTTTTTTGAGACAGGGTCTTGCTCTGTCACCCAGGCTAGAGTGCAGTCGTGTAATATCAGCTCACTGCAGTGTCTGCCTCCCAGGTTCAAGCGCTTCTCTTGCCTCAGCCTCTCGAGTAGCTGGGATTACAGGCATCTGCCACCACGCCTGGCTAATTTTTGTATTTTTAGTAGAGATGGGGTTTCACCATGTTGGCCAGGCTGGTCTTGAACTCCTGACCTCAAGTGATCCACCTGCCTCAGCCTCCCAAAGTGCTGGGATTATAGGCGTGAGCCACCGCACTCAACTGGCTTTATCCCTTTTTAAAGGGTCTTTCTTCTCTGCTTGAAGCCCTGCATCAATTCCTTCACTTCCACCACATCTAAGCCCAAACCATGGCAAATTGTCATAACCCAACAATTTCTTGAGATGACAGGACCCTGGACTGGGTAGAGCACCGTGGGTGAGGGCTGGCAGAGAGCAGCCCTGCTTGCAAAGTATCTGCACATAATGTGGGTTCTGATGCCACCTTCTGGCAGGGAAGGGCAGCTGGAAGGAGACCAAGAATGCGCCAGGCACTGCGCCTAAGGTTTCCCGAGAATTAACTCCTCCAATCTCACCAATGACCCTCTAGTAACTTGCCCAGGGTGACTTGGATAGCTGGAGGTGGATTCAAGTCCCAGCAGTCTCTCATGTGGAAGGGAAGGCATTGGTGGGGAGGAGGGGGACTGCTGAGAGGTAAGAGGTTCCAGGCAGGTACTGATAATAACTAGGATGTCCTTCAGCTGGGGTAGCACCTGGAGCTTGGGGGTGTATTTTGTGGCCCTGTGATAGGGAAAGGGAGGTCTCACCGGGCCCCAGATGGTGACACAGTCCTCCAGACTGTCCCGGAAGTTGTTGGGCTCAAAGGGGTGCCAGTGGGTGAAGCTCACAAGGCTCCCGTCAGACCACTCAAAATTCATCTGCAGTTTCAAATCGTTGAGGCCGATCCACAGCTCCTCCACCTCTGGGGGTGCAGCAGGAGAGGAGGGGAGAGAAGACATTGAGAGGTCAGCCTCAGCCACCAGTAGGGAGGAAGGAACATTTTCTGAGGCTCCTGGGCAGGATGGGTGGGGCAGTGGGAGGCCCTGCCCTCCACCCAGACACGTGGGCAGGCAGCTCCTCACCTTGCTTGATCTGCTTGGTGATGAATTCCAGCTCTGCCATGCTGTGGATGCTGACCAGGTCACCACCGCCCCGTAGACACGCCTTCTTGGACTCCTGCCAGCTGCGCTTCTCGGCCTGCAGGCGGTAGCAGTGGCCCTGGAAGGGCTGCCAGCTCGGCTCACACTCCACCTTCACATTGGCCCACCTGTCTGCAGAGACCCATGAGGCCGCTGCTCAGAGACCGAGCCACCCAGTCTGGGCACCAACCCACTGGGTTGATGTCAACACAGGCGAGGCCTCCAAGTCACCTCCTCTCCAAACTCTCCCAGGTCAATCCCGGTCCCAACCACAGGTCTTGGAAATGCTAAAAGAATAAAATTTTACAGGGCTGCTGGAGCCCCAGGGGCAGAGACCCAAGTAGTGGTGGCAGATTCCACCCAGGACAGAACAGTTCCTCTGGCTGTGGCTCTCAGAATACAATGGGTGGGCCAGGCATGGTGGCTCAGGCCTGTAATCTCAGCACTTTGGAAGGCTGAGGCTGGAGGATTGCTTGAGCCCAGGAGTTCAGGAACAGACTGGGCAACAAAGAGGAGACCCTACCTCTATAAAAAATAAAAAATTAGCCAGGCAT
>NW_012108108.1:606161-608451 GCF_000951045.1 Mandrillus leucophaeus
TTGAAAGGCCCAAATCAAATATTATTTCCATAAACCCCTCCTTAACTCTCAGAAACTGAATCAGTTTCTTCTCTATGCTCCTCTAACACTTATCCGTATTTCTATAATCACTCATGACCTGGGATAGTCTAATTGTGCATTGAGATGTCTGTCACCTCCAGCAGACTGTGGTCTCTACGAGGGAACAGTATTGCCAGCATTTAACAGAGATCTCAGCACATGTTCCCCAAATGAATTAATGACATATTCCAATTTGCTCAGACTTTAACTGAACAATGAAATAAGAGTCAGAGGATCAGAGTCCCCTTGCGCTACGGTGGTAACCGGAGGAGAGGCTGGGCCTGCCACAGCTCTGTGGCTGTGTCTCTGGCCCTGGGAGCCCCTCCCCACCCTGTGGCGCAGTCCCTGGCTCACCTGGAGGGGTGGGCTCGGCTGTGGCATTGGGCTTCTTCTTGCACACATAGGGCAGGGCGATGCTGCAGTCGCGATTCTGCCAGCCGCCAGAGGACTCAGTGCGGATCACTCCACAGTTCTCCTCACTGGGGTTGTCCGGCTGGTCTGTGGGGAGGGCAGGGCGCCAGCACCCCGGGAGAGAGAAGCTCACACCGTGGCTCCTGGGGCTCTGCTCAGAACCTCCTACCTCCCTCTGCTCCCTCGGAAGCCTGAGCCAGTTCGGGAAGCTTGGTGCTCAGCTCCGGAAGCCTGGGGCTCAGCTCCAGCTCCGCCCCAGACCACGGGGTCCTCCTCGCTTTTTAACCTGGGTGCAAATCGCCTTGAACCTTCTACCCAGCAACCCGTACCAGCCCCGCCCCCGCCTCCCCGGCCAGGCTGCCGGGTGCGCTGGCGCCCACTGCCCACAGTGGTGGCTAAAGAGGTGAGTGGAAGCTGGCACCAAGACTTGCGGCCTGGAGCAGCGCCGCTCTGGATGGGCTAGGGGGGCGCAATCCGGGGAGGCGGGTGGAGGTCCGTGCTTCCCCCACCCACAATGCCCCTCTGCAGGAGGACACGAGGAGAGGAGTCCATGGGAGGCCAAGAGTCCTCGGGGCCCCTAGGCTGCCCCACGCCCCCAACCTTGTGCCTCACCACTCTCCCAGTTGAGGTATTTGAGGGGCGAGTTGTCCGACCACTGCCAGCCTCCACTCGTGTCCAAGTCATTCAGGCCGATCCACAGGGTGGAGCTGTACCCAGTGAGGAGGCCTGAGAGCAAGGGGGTACACTGAACAGAGGACTCCCAGCCCCAGCCTCCCGCCCTCCCCATCGCCCTGTCCTCAGCCCCCAAGCTGAAAGGACCGGGGCCCTCCAAAGGCGCAAGCAGACAATCAGACTCACCGTTAATGTAGGTCTGCTCGTGGATCTCCGTGATGCTCAGCAGATCCGCGCCCTGCTGCTCGCAGCTGGCCCAGGCCTCCCTCCACGACAGCGTGGACTGGAAGTTAAACTGGTAGCAGCTGTCAGTCAGCTGGTCCTTGTCCCAGAAGGTCTCGCAGTCGTTACCTGCCACCACGACAGCCCTGTCCTTCAGGCCCCCTCCGGGATCCCTCCCCGACCAAAAGGCTGCACTAGTAGGGGAGGGAGCAGTGTCTCATCCTGGGCCCGGGGCCTCAGCAGCAGCCTCCCTCCAGGATCCCCCACCCCCGACTCCAACCGCTCTCACTCTTGATGGGACAGAAGCCCCAGCGCTCATCTTTGCCATAGTCCTGGGTGGTGGCACACCACAGGTGACCGTCCTCGCGGCCCGTGCTGGTGCAGCCGTGGAACCACTGGTTGTCATATTTGAAGGGGATGGTGCACGGCTTTCCGTGGGAGTTCCCCTGGATGGTGTAGACCTCTGCAGGGGATGGAAAAGGGCCAGGCCCTCGGCATCTGGACACCAGAGGCTGCCCCGCCCCTCCAGCCTCAGGAGAAATCCCCTAAAACCCAGGGAGCTGGGTGTGCGCAGGGGTCGGCAGAACGTGGGAGGGGCAATGGCACCCCATAATGGCTTTAAGGCTCCTTCTGCTGTTAAGTCAGCCCAGGAACCAGAGAGAGGTCTTACCGCACACTTCATAGGGCTGGGAAGGGGCTCCCCAGTACCCCTAATGCCTGTCCAAACTCCAGCTGGGCGAGGGAGCCTCCAAGTCATCCACGGAGGGTTGAGCCCGATGGACTCTCTGCTCAGCTACCCAGCCCATGGGCTCTGTGTCCCCACAAAGTTCTATCTCGGAACTCAGGGAGTCTCCCAGGAAAGGCCCCCCAGGATGGGGCTGTCCACCACAAGAGGCCAGCCCCTCACTGGGTGACTCTGGCCCCA
>NW_012108108.1:609875-611721 GCF_000951045.1 Mandrillus leucophaeus
GTGGCTCTCAGAATACAATGGGTGGGCCAGGCATGGTGGCTCAGGCCTGTAATCTCAGCACTTTGGAAGGCTGAGGCTGGAGGATTGCTTGAGCCCAGGAGTTCAGGAACAGACTGGGCAACAAAGAGGAGACCCTACCTCTATAAAAAATAAAAAATTAGCCAGGCATGGTGATGTGTGCCTGTGATCCCGCTACTCAGGAGGCTGAGGTGGGAGGATCACTTGACGGGGGAGGTCAAGGCTGCAGTTAGCCATGATTGCACCACTGCACCCCAGCCTTGGCGACACAGCAAGACCTTATCTCAATCAATGCATCAGTCAATAAACGATGGGTAGAAAGTCAGGACAAACCAGCCCCATGAGCCTCAGTTTCTTCCTCTGCAAATGGGGTTTCCAGCTATGAGATTCAAGCTTGGCTTGTGGCCACCCTGCCTAGTAAATGGAACCACTGTTATTCTCTCAAATAACATTTATTGAGCACCCACTCTGTGCAGGTCTGGGCAGCCCAGGAGGGAGAAAATTGGGAAACGGGGCCTTGAGCCACTAATGGGGCCCAGGCAGGCCCAGCAGGAATCTGAGGTCTTGGTGGGTGGGCAGCCGAGAACATTAGAAGGTGCTCAAAGTCACTGCAGATCGGCCCCATCCCCCAGCTGGGGCTCCTTCTCTTGCTCCTTTCCCCCTTCAAACTCCTAACCCTGAATCCCAGGGCTGAGAAATCCACCCGTCCCAGGCCCTCCCTTGCCCCGACTTCCGTGCCTTTCAGGTTCACCTTCTAGGGATTGGGGTCCGAGGGCAGCTGAGGCAAACGAGCTCTTACTTGGTCTTGGCAAGAGAAAACAGGACTTCACCAAACCACCCACAGTGTCAGGCTCGGGCAGGATTCTGCCTAGCCGGGCAGGAAAGCGCGCGCCCACTAGAACACGGCCTCAGACTGGGATTCCAGTAGTCCAGCCACACCTGCTCCTGGAGACCCGGCAAAGCTGGGCGGGCTGAGAGCCCGACTGGGCTCGCTCTCTGGCTCAGGACCTGTCAATCATCTCTTGTTAGCCAATGAGCTAAGACCTGAGGCTGGCGCCCCAGACAAGCGGATTTTAGTGGCTGCAGAGACCCCAGGGGCCTCAGGACCCGGAAGGGAGCTTGGGAAATGTGGATGCTTTGGGGACACGAGGGCGCCTGCCTTCGAAATGACAGGACTTTAAGTGATGAGACCGGGAAAGCAGAACCTGCCTAGAATATGCCTCGTGCAGAGAGATATGGGCTGGGGAGAGGGGCGGAAATCCGAAGTCTTAGATCTGTCTGCAGTTCCGGGAAGACCCAGAAGACAGAGGACTTGGTGGGGGCCACAGATAGGCTAGGCATGCCCACACCCGGGACTCCCAGCGGGTCCCTTCCTTCAGAAAGCTGCTTCTGGGAGGACTGGGCTAGGGCCCAAGGCTCCCTCCAGCTAGAGATGAGGGTGCCTTAGATCGGGCTGCTGACGTTGCAAGCTTCTGCTCTTGGCCCCTTAGGGAATGAGAGAGAAAGCAGTGGTCAACAGTCCTGAATTAGGCCGGAGCCCTGGCTCACGCCTGTAATCCCAGCACTTTGGGAGGCCGAGGCGGGTGAATCACTTGAAGACAGGAGTTCGAAATCAGCCTGGGCAACATGGTGAAACCCCATCTCTAAAAATACAAAAAAACAAAACAAAACAAAACAAAACTAGCCAGGCGTGGTGGTGCACGCATGCCTATAATCCCAGGTACTCGGGAGGCTGAGGCATGAGAATCGCTTGAACCTGGGAATGAGAATCGCTTGAACCCGGGAGGTGGAGGTTGCAGTGAGCGGAGATTGTGCCACTGCACTCCAG
>NW_012108108.1:612446-619903 GCF_000951045.1 Mandrillus leucophaeus
TGTGTGTTGCCATGTTTTCTTTGTAAAAGTCTCCTCACCACCACCCCACAGCTTCCCAGGCAACTGCACAGCCCCTCCAATCTACACCATAGTAAACATCCACAGCCAACTACAGAAAAACTCCTTTGTGCCAGGCTGGATCTCCAGCCTTCCTCACAACTACCTTGCAAGGGGGTTGGCTTTATTCTCCATTTACAATGAGGTCTCTGCACCCCAGAGACTAAGCTGTTTGCCCAGGGCCACACAGCAGTAAGGGGCAGAATCCCCAAAGCAGGCCCTGACCATTGCCCCAACTCCTCCACAAGGCCCCTAAAGCTGTCTCTGCTCACAAACGAGAACCAGACACTCCCTGGCTTAAACACCTGCAAACTCTCCCCACAGCCTACCCGGCCCCACCCAAACTTGGCCCAGCAGCCAAGACCCTGCAGAGACTGGCTGCAACCTGCCTTTTCTTCACCATGCCCTTTAAGCCAGGGCTTCCCAAACTGTACCTGTACATGAATCATCTGGGGATCTTGTTAAATGCAGGTTCTGATTCAATTACTCTGGGGCGGGCCTGACTGTGCATTTCTAACAAGCCCTCGGGGGATGCTGCGCGGCTGGTTGGAGGACCATGCTTGAAGTGGTTAGAATCTATACTCCACCCAAACTGCAACAGGCACCATCCATTTGTTTTTCTTTTTCTTTCTTTCTTTCTTTTCCTTTTTTTTTTTTTTTTTTTTTGAGGCAGGGTCTCATCTTGCTCTCTTGCCCAGGCTGGAGTACAGTGGTGCAAGCACGGCTCACTGCAGTCTCAACCTTGCAGGCTCAAGCCATCCTCCCACCTCAACCTCCCTAGTAGACAGGCATGCATCACCATACTCAGCTAATTTTTAAAAAATATTTTGCAGAGACAAGGTCTCGCTATGTTGCCCAGGCTGGTCTCGAACTACTGAGCTCAAGCGATCCTCCTGCCTTGGCCTCCCAAAGTGCTAGGATTATAGGTGTGAGCCACTGTGCCTGGCCATCACTCACCATCCCTTAAAGCTGCAGTGTATTTTTTTTTTTTTAATTGAGACGGAGTCTCGCTCTGTCGCCCAGGTTGGAGTGCAGTGGCGCCATCTCCGCTCACGCTGCAGTGTATTTCTAAGCCTCCATACCTTTGCATATGCTGTTCCCTCTGCCAGGAATGCCCTTCCCCCACACCTCTTTATATCTTTTAAACTTACACTCAATTGAAAGGCCCAAATCAAATATTATTTCCATAAACCCCTCCTTAACTCTCAGAAACTGAATCAGTTTCTTCTCTATGCTCCTCTAACACTTATCCGTATTTCTATAATCACTCATGACCTGGGATAGTCTAATTGTGCATTGAGATGTCTGTCACCTCCAGCAGACTGTGGTCTCTACGAGGGAACAGTATTGCCAGCATTTAACAGAGATCTCAGCACATGTTCCCCAAATGAATTAATGACATATTCCAATTTGCTCAGACTTTAACTGAACAATGAAATAACAGTCAGAGGATCAGAGTCCCCTTGCGCTACGGTGGTAACCGGAGGAGAGGCTGGGCCTGCCACAGCTCTGTGGCTGTGTCTCTGGCCCTGGGAGCCCCTCCCCACCCTGTGGCGCAGTCCCTGGCTCACCTGGAGGGGTGGGCTCGGCTGTGGCATTGGGCTTCTTCTTGCACACATAGGGCAGGGCGATGCTGCAGTCGCGATTCTGCCAGCCGCCAGAGGACTCAGTGCGGATCACTCCACAGTTCTCCTCACTGGGGTTGTCCGGCTGGTCTGTGGGGAGGGCAGGGCGCCAGCACCCCGGGAGAGAGAAGCTCACACCGTGGCTCCTGGGGCTCTGCTCAGAACCTCCTACCTCCCTCTGCTCCCTCGGAAGCCTGAGCCAGTTCGGGAAGCTTGGTGCTCAGCTCCGGAAGCCTGGGGCTCAGCTCCAGCTCCGCCCCAGACCACGGGGTCCTCCTCGCTTTTTAACCTGGGTGCAAATCGCCTTGAACCTTCTACCCAGCAACCCGTACCAGCCCCGCCCCCGCCTCCCCGGCCAGGCTGCCGGGTGCGCTGGCGCCCACTGCCCACAGTGGTGGCTAAAGAGGTGAGTGGAAGCTGGCACCAAGACTTGCGGCCTGGAGCAGCGCCGCTCTGGATGGGCTAGGGGGGCGCAATCCGGGGAGGCGGGTGGAGGTCCGTGCTTCCCCCACCCACAATGCCCCTCTGCAGGAGGACACGAGGAGAGGAGTCCATGGGAGGCCAAGAGTCCTCGGGGCCCCTAGGCTGCCCCACGCCCCCAACCTTGTGCCTCACCACTCTCCCAGTTGAGGTATTTGAGGGGCGAGTTGTCCGACCACTGCCAGCCTCCACTCGTGTCCAAGTCATTCAGGCCGATCCACAGGGTGGAGCTGTACCCAGTGAGGAGGCCTGAGAGCAAGGGGGTACACTGAACAGAGGACTCCCAGCCCCAGCCTCCCGCCCTCCCCATCGCCCTGTCCTCAGCCCCCAAGCTGAAAGGACCGGGGCCCTCCAAAGGCGCAAGCAGACAATCAGACTCACCGTTAATGTAGGTCTGCTCGTGGATCTCCGTGATGCTCAGCAGATCCGCGCCCTGCTGCTCGCAGCTGGCCCAGGCCTCCCTCCACGACAGCGTGGACTGGAAGTTAAACTGGTAGCAGCTGTCAGTCAGCTGGTCCTTGTCCCAGAAGGTCTCGCAGTCGTTACCTGCCACCACGACAGCCCTGTCCTTCAGGCCCCCTCCGGGATCCCTCCCCCACCAAAAGGCTGCACTAGTAGGGGAGGGAGCAGTGTCTCATCCTGGGCCCGGGGCCTCAGCAGCAGCCTCCCTCCAGGATCCCCCACCCCCGACTCCAACCGCTCTCACTCTTGATGGGACAGAAGCCCCAGCGCTCATCTTTGCCATAGTCCTGGGTGGTGGCACACCACAGGTGACCGTCCTCGCGGCCCGTGCTGGTGCAGCCGTGGAACCACTGGTTGTCATATTTGAAGGGGATGGTGCACGGCTTTCCGTGGGAGTTCCCCTGGATGGTGTAGACCTCTGCAGGGGATGGAGAAGGGCCAGGCCCTCGGCATCTGGACACCAGAGGCTGCCCCGCCCCTCCAGCCTCAGGAGAAATCCCCTAAAACCCAGGGAGCTGGGTGTGCGCAGGGGTCGGCAGAACGTGGGAGGGGCAATGGCACCCCATAATGGCTTTAAGGCTCCTTCTGCTGTTGAGTCAGCCCAGGAACCAGAGAGAGGTCTTACCGCACACTTCATAGGGCTGGGAAGGGGCTCCCCAGTACCCCTAATGCCTGTCCAAACTCCAGCTGGGCGAGGGAGCCTCCAAGTCATCCACGGAGGGTTGAGCCCGATGGACTCTCTGCTCAGCTACCCAGCCCATGGGCTCTGTGTCCCCACAAAGTTCTATCTCGGAACTCAGGGAGTCTCCCAGGAAAGGCCCCCCAGGATGGGGCTGTCCACCACAAGAGGCCAGCCCCTCACTGGGTGACTCTGGCCCCACTCACCACATGCAAGATAGGCATTAAGACACCATGGGGGCTACAATGGGGTTTCACCTGGAGAGTGGGCTTGGGGGAAGGACATTTTCATGTAATTTTATGTTATATACTTGTATACTTTTTGAAGACTTTACAAGCGTGTATTTTGCAATTTTTACAAAAGTAAATTAAATGCTTTGAAGTTTTTCTTTTTTTTTTTTTCTTTTCTCTTTTTTTTTTGGAGACAAAGTTTTGCTCTGTCACCCAGGCTGCAGTGCAGTGGCACAATCTCAGCTCATTGCAAACTCTGCCTCCTGCGTTCAAGTGATTCTCCTTTCTCAGCCTCCCAAGTAGCTGGGACTGCGGGCATGCCCCACCATGCCTGGCTAATTTTTGTATTTTTAGTACAGACGGGGTTTTTCCATGTTGGCCAGGCTGGTCTTGAACTCCTGACCTCAAGTGATTCACCCACCTTGGCCTCCCAAAGTGCCAGGATTACAGGCATGCACCACCACACCTGGCCTGAAGTTAATTTTCTTAATTATTAAAAAATGCTTCGTATTATAATTAAAGATATGACTGCCAAGGGTTCCACAGAAGCCAAAGGCCTTGTCACCAGGAATCTGTCCTTCATGGCTCCAGTCCGCTGGGCACTGGGGACCCCACCCTCTCGCCTGCAAGCAGCCCCTCACCATGGTAGGGCAGAGCACATAGGTCCTCCTCGCTGCCATAGATGCGCCACTGGCCACTGCGGGTCTGGTCACCACGCTCAAGGGTGCCAGGCTTGGATATGTTGCTGGTGCGGGCCCCCAGGAGCAAGGACAGCTGGTCACCCAGTGTACGACAATGCCAGCGAAGATTCAGTGCCTCCCGGTCACACTCGTACATGCCCAGAGAGGCCGTGGTGTTGGTGCCTGGCCAGCCTGTGCCCAGGCATTGCATGGTACCCAGGTTGAAGAGCCGATTTCGGGAGACCCACTTCCAGCGCTGGGCAGGGAGACTGGTATTGCAAGCTGGGGTGACTCTGACCTGCCCACCCTGGGCCTCCAGGCAGCCCTGCAGTCCATGGCTGAAGATGAGGAAGACGTTGGGTTCTGGAAGGGAAGGCAGGACACGAAGGCATCACAGGGGCTCTCCTGGTTGGCCCTTGATGACCAGTGTGGCTGACAGGCACCTACCATGAGCCTTCACTCATCCGTTCAATCACTCAGTCCTCACTCCCAACCCTCTGAGGTGGAAATGAGTGGCAGTGCTATGCCCCTGTGGCCAGATGAGGCAGAGGCTTGCAGGACCACCTTTGTTCTAGCCCCTGCTCACCTGGAGGGAGGACCCAGTCCTCTGTACCACCCTCAAAAGCAAACCCAACTCCCACCCCGCATGTCACCTGTATACTTTTCTGAAGATTTTATGAGGAGCGGTGGAGGCATTTACACCATACACCACACACCACATTGCAACTTCAATCTCAATCTCTATTACATGGCGTGGTTTTTCTGCCAAAATTCTTCTTTGGTCCAGAGGCATTTTGTCTCACCCTTCCCCCTGCCCCTTGCACTGGTGCCATCCTTTCCTCCTCCTTTGAATCCTCCCAAACCACTCACCGCACCCCTGAACTATTTCACGCCTTAATTTTTAGGCAGCAATTTAACTCTTTGGCTTCCTCAACTTCTCCTCTTTCCACCTATCTCTTCGCTGAGCAGGCGCCCTCTGTAGAAGTCACTGGGGAAATCCGACCTGCCCCCGCACCATAGCACACCCGCTTTACAGAATAAGAAATGAGGCTTCAATGCATAGAGACAGAAAGCAAATTAGTGGTTGCCTGTGGGTGACGAGAATGGGGAGTGGCTGCTAAAGGGCACAGTGCTTCTTTTGGGGGTATGATGAAAATGTTCTAAAATTAGATTGTCATGATAGTTGCACAACTCTGTGAATAAACTAAATCCCAATTAAATATATGTTTTAATGAGTATATGAGTTAAATGGGTAAATTCTATATGTGAGTTATGTTTCAGTGAAGAAAAAGAAAGGAAGGAGCAAGGGAGGGTAGGAAGGAGGAAAGAGAAAGAAAGGAAGAAAGTAGGGAGGAAGGAGGGAGGGATGGATGGATGAATGGAAGGAAGGAGGGAAGGAGGGAGGGAGGAAGGGAGGGAAGGAAGGAAGGAAGGTAAGAAAAGACAGACAGACTGAGTCTTAGAGACATGAAGTGACCTACTCCCAGTGTCACACAGCCAGTAAGCAAACCCAGATCTGTGGGACATCCACATGTTATCACCTTCCTCTTGTTCCTTGGCTGCCACTTACGTACACAACACACATATGGAGTACATCCAATCTCCAAAGAACTTTTGCATCCACTAGTCACTAGCTCCCCAGGATACTTTTCATGTCTTGAAATGATGAATCTGACTGCTAGTGTTTCTTTTCTTTTTCTTTTTTCTTTTCTTTTCTTTTTTTTTTTTTTTTTTTTTGAGACGGAGTCTTGCTCTTGTTGCCCAGGCTGGAGTGCAGTGGTGCGATCTCAGCTCACCGCAGCCTCTGCTTCCTGGGTTCAAGCAATTCTGCCTCCGCCTCCTGAGTAGCTGGGATTACAGGCATGCACCACCACACCTAGCTAATTTTTTGTATTTTTAGTAGAGACAAGATTTCTCCATGTTGGTCAGGCTGGTCTCAAACTCCCAACCTCAGGTGATCCACCCACCTCAGTCTCCCAAAGTGCTAGGATTATAGGCATGAGCCACCATGCCCGCCAGCTAGTATTTCGATTTTAGCTCTGCCACTGAATATGGGACTCGGGCAAAGTGCTTCACTTCTCTATACCGTTTCCTCATCTTAAGACTCTGGTAATGACGAAATGAGATAATATGTGTAAAGCATTTGGAACAGGGTCTGGCACAGTAAGAAGACTATAAATGGTCAGCATTATGCTATGTTATTGGTAAAGAAATTGGCTGAGGCTGGTGAAGGAATTTGATGACAAGAGTCATAAGGACTGTTTATTAAAGGAAGGAGCTGAAATGTGACCCTAGTCTCCTGGGTCCAAGTCTCAAGTTCTCTCTCTTCCCCCATGCTGATCTTATCATCCTTCTATAGTCCATTCTCCAAAGACAACAGTCAGAATAATCTTTTTGTTGTTGTTGTTGTTGTTGTTGAGACAGAGTCCGACTCTGTCGCCCAGGCTAGAGTGCAGTGGCGCAATCTCGGTTCACTGCAACCTCTGCCTCCCAGGTTCAAGCAATTCTCCTGTCTCAGCCTCCTGAGTAGCTGGGACTGCAGGCACACGCCACCATGCCTGGCTAATTTTTTTGTATTTTTAAAAGAGACAGTCTTTTGCCATGTTGCCCAGGCTGGTCCTGAACTCCTGAGCTCTGGGAATCTGCCTGCCCCAGACTCCCAAAGTGCTAGGATTACAGGCATGAGCCACCGCACCTGGCCTAGAATAATCTTTTAAAGATATAAATCAGTCCTAGAAAAAATTTAAAAATGTTTTTGGAGTGTTGAAGGTCATAGACAACAGTGATGAATTCAATGGCATAAGAACTTTTTTCCCAAAAAAAGATTTTTTTCATGGCAACATATAATGCCATCAGCAAGGTCAAAATTCAAATAAATGACAAAAATATATGTACCTTATTAGAGGCAAACAGTTAAGTCCACAATATTAAAAGAGCTTCTGGCTGGTCCAAAGGTGGTGAGTTATCTCAATTGGTTGTTCACATTCAGTTACAGACCAAACTCTTTATTCTACTCTTTCCTCCTTTCTGACTTTACTAGTCTTAAAGAAAAGAAAAGAGAGAGAAAGAAAGAGAGAGAGAGAGAGAAAGAAAGAGAAAAGAAAGGAAAGCAGAGCTTCTACCAAAAAACTAGATACATGAAATTTAAGGAAAGTATCAACAATGCAGTAGAAAATGAAGAAGAGATATGAATAGAAAGCAAAAAAAGAAAGTGCAATTGCCTTTTAAATATTTGAAATGATGG
>NW_012108108.1:620388-625453 GCF_000951045.1 Mandrillus leucophaeus
GTCTGATCTCAAATCTTGTTACTCCACCTTGCTCAAGTCCCTTTGACCTCCTTGTTCTTCCTTGAACAAGCCTGGCTCTTTCCCGCCTCTGGGGCTATGCATTATTTCTTCTACTGGCATTTCACATTTCAAACAACAAAAAAGGGTAACATCTTTAGAGAGACTCTCCTGGCCTCCCAATCTTAAAGTGACCACGGTGACTCTCTATCATATCACTTGATTATAATGCTCTTCATGGCATTTATTATCTGATTTTTTTCAACATCTGGGTTTTCTGTGAGTCTGCATCTATTGACTGTTTTTTCTTTTGATTATGGGTCATCTTCTCCTGCTGCCTACTATCTGCAAATTTTTATTATATGTTGGACATTGTGGATAACATCATAAGGAGTCTGGACTTTTTTGTTGTAGACCGAACGTCAGGGATGATATGTTAAAGGGAATCTGGATTTAAAAAAAAAATCTTCCTATAAAGAATGCTGGGTTTTGTTATGGCAGGCAGTTAAATTACTAGTGGATTACCTTGCTCCTGTGGAGGGTTGGTTTTAAGCTTTGCTAGGGCAGGGTTGTTTGAGTCTTGCTTTTAGTCTTCAGATGTGGCTCTTAACCTTGGATTTAATCATCAGGTGAGGCCCTTCTGGGATTTCGAAAGAAAACCTTAGGTGATTACTAAGCCCCTCAAACTTGGTGGAACTTAAATTTTAAAGTCTGTTTCCTCAGCACCAGGTAGCACCTGAAACCTCGGCCTCGCCGCTTTTGTTTCTTGCTGGGCTGCTTAGAGCCCTACTCTGCAAAACGCACAGTTCAGGAGTCACCAAGGATTTAAGGAGAATCTGTAGAAGGAATTTCTATGGCTCCTTCCTTTCCAGGATTTTCCCTCTCAATGTTAGCCTTTCTAGTGGCCCCAAGCTCTAACCAGTAAAACTGCCACTTTCTGTGTTAGCTCCTCAAACCAGGCAGTATGCTCAGGGAAAAGCTGGTTAAATGTGCCAGGTTTACTTTTTACTTTCAAGGACTTTTTCCTCTCTATATCTGTCTGGTTTTAATTGCTGTCCAGTGCCTTCAAATCACCGTAATCACCATATTGTATGCTTTTCCCTTAGTCTATAAGCATTCTTGGCCAGAGAGTTAGACTGACAAAAGCTACTCTGCCACTTCCAGAACCAGAACTCGCTATCTGACATGCTCTTGTTTTCTGTCTTCTCCACCACCTGTCTCTTATACACATCTAGATGTGTATAAGAGACGCCACTTCCAGAACCAGAACTCGCTATCTGACATGCTCTTGTTTTCTGTCTTCTCCACCACTGTATCCCCAGCACCTAGAGCTCTGCCTGACACAGAGTAATGCTTAAATACTGAAGGAACAAATGAACACATGCATGAATGAACGAATTTCATGCCTAGATAATAATCACAAACAACCAGCCTATCTTTCTGCTCCTTGTTCCAACAGCCTGGAGCACAGCTCCTGTCGCTGATGCTCAAAACACCAGCGTGGGAGTGTAGGCTGGGGCAGGGACCCTGTCCCTCTGTCCTCTAACAGCACTGGGATGGGGTTCCTCTCTGGGCAGGACAAAGTGAGCTTCCTAAAGTACCCCTAGGACAACTGCCACAGCTAATCTCTGGGTCCTCTGCCCTTAACCTGCTCCTTCCCTCCTGCAGTGAACTGAATGTGTTAACCTCCAAAAATTCATGTACTGAAATCTTTTTTTTTTTTTTTTGAGATGGAGTCTCGCTCTGTTGCCCCAGCTGGAGTGCAGTGGCACGATCTCTGCTCACTGCTGCAACCTCTGCCTCCCGAGTTCAAGTGATTCTTCTGCCTCCACAGCCTCCCAAGTAGCTGGGACTACAGGCCTGCGCCACCACGCTCAGCAAATTTTTGTATTTTTAGTAGAGACACAGTTTCACCATGTTGGCCAGGCTAGGCTCAAACTCCTGACCTCAGGTGAGCCTCCCACCTTGGCCTCCCAGAGTACTGGGATTACAGGAGTGAGCCACCACGCCTGGCCTGTGTTGAAATCTTAACCCCTCAAGGTGATGGCATTAGGATGTGAGGTCCTTGGGAGGTGCTGAGGTCATTAGCGAAGAGCCTTCATGAATAGGATGAGTGTCCTAATAAAAGACACCCCAGAGAGACCCTCGCCTATTCCACCATGTGAGGGTACAGTGAAAAGACAGCTGTCCACGAGGAAGTGGCCCTCACCAGACACTGAATCTGCAGGGACCTTGATCTTGGACTTCTCAGACTCCAAAGCCGTGAGAAATACATTTCTATTGTTTACAAGCCATCTGTTTATGGTCTTGTGTTATAACAGCCCAAACAGACTAGGTCACCTTTCAGCCACCCACCAGAAACCAGAAACCAGCTCCAGGACTTGATCCATGCCTGCCCAAGCTTCCTTTAAGGAGTGGGTATCCGGTTCTCAGAAACTCTACTCCAGGCAGTACTACCAGAAAATGGCCCTTGGCAGGAGGTAGCTAAAGGAGGCTGGGGCCGGAAAAGGAAAAAATTATTGCTTGTTTTGTAGATGTTTCTCAGAGATAGGACAGGAAAATGAAGCCCAAAACTTCACGTGAGCCCACAACAGCCCAAGAGGATGTTATCTTCCTCTGCTCCCCAGCCAGAAAATCCACAAGTGTGCTCAATCAATGCCAGGTGGGCTGTAGCAGTTGTAGCAAACAGTGAATGAAGAGTCCAAAAGAGACCCAGGTTAGTCGAGAGGGCTGCTCCCAGGGTCACGCCAACCTCCCCTCACTTGACAGAGGAAACTGAAGCCCAGAAAGGGGATGGGATTAGAATGTCCAACAGAAGTAACTTTCAGGTCTCAGTTTCCCCCTTTGTCACATGAGGCACAACTTCGAGGCCCCTCCTCCCTCTGACATCCTAGGCTCTGGGTTCAAATCCACCCAACTTTCTGCTAGGTGCACGGCATGTTCCAGGCAATACTGGGACCACGAGGAGACTCGCGGCACCGTCCCTCCCCTCACAGGATTTGTAATCCAGTTAGAGGAGAACTGCTGGGCATAAGAGCAAACAAGCCTTTAAAATCCCAGGTGTCTGGGGGCGTTGCAAGGAGCTCTGTGCCTCCCAAGGGCCGAGAGACTCCGCTGGGCAGAGATCTGAAGACTGCAATGTGGAGGAGGCACTGAGTGAAGAACGCAGGTCACATTTTCTCATTTGGCAGCAAAAGAGGACAAAGGCAACCTCTTGCATTTTCTCATTTGGCAGCAAATGAGAAAAGGCTGAGGAATCAGAAAGCAGAGGAGAGGCGTGCAGCAGCTCTGCAAAGCAAAGGAGAGGCTGAGGGGGATTCCTGTGGGTGGATCAGGGGGACTCTGCCAAGCCAGGATCAGGGGTCGCTTGGGAGAGCATTTTCCACCCGAAGTGGCCGGTGGGCCTGGGCCCTCATTGAAAAGAGGCTCTTTCTCCAAGGCCTAGTGGAGGGGGAGTAAACGCTCAGGCTGGGCTGGAACTGCTGGGGAAAGAGAAAAGGCATGCTGAGAGCTGGCTCTGTGTTCTTTGTACCCGTGCTTCATCAAGCACATACAAAGCGGGCAGAGGGAGCTCAGAGTGTAGAGGCCTGATGCTCCCTCCCACTCCCACATCCAGAGAGGGCCCCTCCAGCCTCACCCACCCCCCAGCCTCATCCATATGCATGGGAGCATCAGGTGTCAGTGCACGGAGCAAAAGTGCCCCCCACAGAAGGTGCAGGGCCCCTCACAAGGATCTTGGGATTCTTCTCCCCAAGGACAAAGACCACTTTTATATTTTGTAGAATATCAACCCATGCCTAGCCCAGTGCTACTCATCAAGCTGTGGCTCAATATGTTCTTACTGAGTAAATGAAGAAATGAACGAAGCTAGGCAGGGAGCTGCGCACTGAGCACTGGCTGGGTGTGATTCATTCATTTATTCATTCATTCATCCAACAATGATGTATTGAGAATTTCATAGATGCCAGCAGGGCATTAGGCATTGAGGGTACTGTGAACAACACAGACATGATCCCAGCCCTTATCACCATATGGTCTGGCAGGGCACTGGGCTCTACAATGAAGACATGGCAATGATAACAATCTGTGACCTCACTGAACTGCCTTTATCTGCCCAGGAAACTTCCCATCCCCTTCTTGTTCTCCTTGTATCGTGTACCTCTGGCTATGTGGATGTGTGGGTGGGCACAAGGCTCACTCTTGAGCTGATGACAGTGTCTATCCCCTTGGCCGTAGTGATGGGGCACATAACTCAAACAGGGCTGATTAAAGAACTCCCCTGGAACACATAAAGCTTTCTCTTTTTATTAAGATTGCTAGGTCGGGGCTGCCAATGGCCATGCTTCCTACAATGAGGCGATAATATATAAAGAGAAGCAGAGTGAAACAGGACAAAGAGATGGAAAGAGAAGGAAGTGAGCCCTAGAGATGCTGGATGTCCTGTCCCTGAATCCCTGAGGCTTTTTCCTCTATTCTGTGAATCACTCAAGATCATCTGCAGCCAGCTGGGCTCCTGCATTCCCTTTCTTAATGAGCTTGTCTGCATTCGGTTTCTGTCCCATTCTCCTTATCTCCTGGGAGGCTACTGCTCTAGGACCTCCTCTGACCTGTCAGACCAGCCTCTTGGGTTGGCTGCAGCACCAAGGCCATCTCAGAGGAGGTACTTGGAGGCTGGACCCTCAGCCCATTCTCCTAATCATCCTTCTAGCTGCTCCCTCAGGTGCTTTCTTATCCCATACGGATGATAATCACTTATGAAGCACTGTAAGGGAAATTAAAAATGAACCAGATGCTGGGCACAGTGGCCCATGCCTATAATCCCTGCACTTTGAAAGGGTAAGGTGGGAAGACTGTTTGAGCCCAGGAGTTCACGACAAGCCTAGGCAACATGGTGAGATCCCACGTCTACAACAAATTTAAAATTAGCCAGGTGTAGGCCGAGAGCGGTGGCTCACGCCTGTAATCCCAACACTTTGGGAGGCCGAGGCGGGTGGATCACAAGGTCAGGAGTTCAAGACCAGCCTGGCCAACATGGTGAAACTTTACTAAAAATACAAAAGCTAGCAGG
>NW_012108108.1:627163-628630 GCF_000951045.1 Mandrillus leucophaeus
AGCAGCTGTTTTCAATGAGCTGCTTAACCTCGAGGCCAGGCCTGGAAATGTCCCTGAGTCAGCAGAAGCTGCCAGCCCCACCCTGCTAAGGGGCCAACTCTGGGGACCCAGCACCCCACCCTGCACCACGCCTGGCTAGAGACTGTGTCCACGTACATGCACGCACATTAGATCCTGGGCTGGACCAGGGGTGCATCGCTTCCATGGAGGAGGGAGGCTCACATGACATCGAAGCCCAATACCCTGACCAACTGTGCGACATCCCCACGGACATCCTGAACTATGGTGGGTTTCCCTCTACCGGCCACCTTCCACTTTTCACACCCTCCTCCCTCCTCCCCAACAGCCCCTCCATCCCATCCAGGCCAAACTGCTTTCCTCCCACAGCTTAAAGCACTTGTGCCTAAAACCTACACACACAGCCCCAGTGGATGCGCTGTTGCTGTCACAGGCCACCCTTTGTAGAGCAGTGGCGGGCTTCCCACACCAGTCATTTCCAGAGATGCTTTTCTCCCCGCTTCAAATCTCTGTGTTGGGGACTGTGTATCCTGTGTTTTAGGAAGACATTAAACCACACTCTGGCAGGGAATGGGTGGAGAGGTGGGACTGTCCCTCCACCTACTAAATGCAGGGGGTGGTGGGGAAGGAGACTGTCACCTTTCCCGCGGTTTTGCTGATCCCCCAGACTCCGCCCCGGGGGTGGGGGCGGGGTGGGGGTAATGCGGGCTGGGTGGAAGCCAGCCCCTGGGGTTCTCTGGGAAGGCAAATGCTGGCCCGCGCTGGCCTTCCCCTTCGCAATGTCATGGTGTTTGATCTCATCGCCTGATGGCTTTTGACTTCAGACCAAAGCATCACAATATTTTCGGCCAGTCTTCCCCCAGGCCCCCCTTGCCGGAAGAACTGGAGAGCGGCCGGGCGACAGCAAGCAGCGATCGCTCTCGCCTCCAACCTCTGCTCCGGGCAGCGCCTAGCCCTTTCCTCCCACTGGCTCTTCCTCACCGGGGGTCACCAGGCCTGGATCCCCAGAGCCGGAGCATCCCGGGGACGGGCACACCTTTCTCCCCCAACCCAGAGCCCAGGATCTGGGGCTCCCAGATCCACCTGCCCTTGGAGTTCCGAGTCTTCTCTGCTTCTGCTCCCCGAGGGGCACCCCTGCCCCCGCCATCGTGCGCCCCCAACTCCACGAAGTGCCCCTCCCCAAGCCGCCATTCGCCCTCAATCTGCGGTACTCCCCTCCCCTCGCCACCGTTAACCCCTTCCTCCACGGAGCACCCCTCCCCCCGACATCCTGTACCCCCCCCCAGGGGCGCCACTTCCTCCGTCACCGTGCGCCCCTCTCTCCACTGGGCGCCCCTCCCTCCACCGCCGTGCGCCTCTCAATCTGTGGCGCGCCCCGCTCCACCGCCTCCCAGCCCAGCTAGACAAATGCCCGGTGTGCGTGGCCGCTGCCCCCGGCGCCGTCTGCGA
>NW_012108108.1:633375-634610 GCF_000951045.1 Mandrillus leucophaeus
GTGATCCACCCGCCTCAGCCTCCCAAAGTGCTGGGATTACAGGCGTGAGCCACCGTGCCCGGCCCCAGCTAATTGTTTTTACTTTTTATAGAGATGGGGTCTTGCTTTGTTGCCCAGGCTGATCTTGAACTCCTGGCCCCAACCTCCTGATCCTCCTTCCTTGGACTTCCAAAGTGCAGGGTTTCTAGGTGTGAGCCACCGTGTCTACTTTGATAGGAATATTTCTGATGTAGTCCACACTTCTTGCTTCTCAGACATCCAGGTCATCACCTGGGAAACATGCCTGTGCTCATGGGCAACTGGGTTTTAAAGCAACCTGCCCTACACTGAGTAACCCATCTCCTCCCTCCCTGCTGATGGTCATTGAGGCCTCCTCTCCCATCCTGTCTGCTTCAAGGCACACAATGCTTTTGTGAAGTCGGAAGACTGAGTGCAAAGGCTGGACAACAGTTTGTGTCTCTGGAGCAAAACCCTCAGCTGTTTCTGCAGTTTCCCCGGACTCAGCCCATCCACAGAGGCAGCCAGAGGTCTGACCTCAGATAAGATGGCTGCTCTCAAGACATCACAGATGAAGGAGGCAGATGAGAAGTTAATTCTAGCATGGTGCCTGGCATGCAGTGGCCTCTCAACAAATATGTGTTGAATGAGAGGCATGTCACATAAAACCCTGAAAGTTGCAAGCAGAGACAAGGACAAGGAAGGCATTCCAAGGACAAGGAAGGCGGTCCAAGCTGCCGAACCGCAGGAGCAAAAGCTGCAGGCAGGAACGCAGGCCCCAGCGACCACCTGGCTTAGCTCCTGGAAAGCTGGGGGCTGGAGGCCAGCTGGCCAGCCCTGGAGGGGACTCAGTTCCATCCCTGAGGGCATGGCAGGGTGGCCTCCAGCCTCTGAGCCTCTCTCCCTTCACTGCCCCTCCCCAGGCCACTCAGAGGCGAGGGGTCATCCCAGGGAGAGCCAGAGGCCGCCTGAAAGGGCCGCCAGCCAAGAGAAGCAGCTGTTTTCAATGAGCTGCTTAACCTCGAGGCCAGGCCTGGAAATGTCCCTGAGTCAGCAGAAGCTGCCAGCCCCACCCTGCTAAGGGGCCAACCCTGGGGACCCAGCACCCCACCCTGCACCACGCCTGGCTAGAGACTGTGTCCACGTACATGCACGCACATTAGATCCTGGGCTGGACCAGGGGTGCATCGCTTCCATGGAGGAGGGAGGCTCACATGACATCGAAGCCCAATACCCTG
>NW_012108108.1:639710-640116 GCF_000951045.1 Mandrillus leucophaeus
AAAAAAAAAAAAAAAAAGAATGTATACAAAGATTTAGCTACACAGCATTATTTATAAGAGCAATGATGGGGGAGCAACTAATGTCCAACAATCTAGTGTTGACTAAGTAAATGGAAATGTATTCATCTAATGGAATACTATGCACACAACAGAAACATATAAAGAGTATTTAGACACAGAAACACTTTGGGAGGCCGAGGCGGGTGGATCATCTGAGGTCAGGAGTTCGAGACCAGCCTGACAAACACAGTGAAACCTCTTCTCTACCAAAAAGACAAAAAATCAGCCAGGCATGGTGGCATGCGCTTGTAATGCCAGCTACTCAGGAGGCTGAGGCAGGAGAATCACTTGAACCCAGGAGGTGGAGATTGCAGTGAGCTGAGATCACGCCACTACACCCCAGCAT
>NW_012108108.1:640166-642479 GCF_000951045.1 Mandrillus leucophaeus
GCGCCTGTCCCTTCTTAAAATCGTGGACAGGTTAGGACCTCCGTGCGGGGGTGTCGTGCGCCTGTCCCTTCTTAAAATCGTGGACAGGTTAGGACTGCGCGCCTGGCTGATTGAAGACGAACCAGTGAGTGAGTGAGTGACTTTATTAGGAAACATTCACAAGAATTTGGGGGAAAGCACTTTTTTAAAATGTGGTTTTGACAGTGTCTACAAGGTGTGTGTGGGAGGAGCAACCGAAAGCTGAAATATTACAGGTGCCACTCCAGTTCATTGCAGAGTCAACAAAAATGAAAATCTTTGGACCTTTCTGTAATTCACAATTTTCCATAGTGAAAATTTATGTTTTCTGAATTAAAAAAAAAAAAAAACTTAGATACCCCCACACATATAAATGTGTAGAGAAATGTATTCAACCAGAATTATTAGTTCATGAGAAACTGAGGTTTAAAATATTAACAGGTAGGGCGCGGTGGCTCACGCCTTTAGTTCCAGCATTTTGGGAAGCCGAGGCAGGTGGATCACTTAAGGCCAGGAGTTCAAGACCAGCCTGGCCAACATGGTGAAACTCCCATCTCTAATAAAAATACAAAAATTTGCCAGGTGTGGTGGCGGGTGTGGTGGTGCACGCCGGAGGAGACTGAGGCAGGAGAATCGCTTGAACCCAGGAGGAGGAGGTTACAGTGAGCCCAGATCACACCACTGCACTCTAGCCTGGGGGACAGAGTGAGACTCCGTCTCCATGAAAAAGAAAAAAAAATTAACATTGCATTCAATTTCTTGGTAATGGTCTTTCAAGTAACACTTGACAAAAAAGGTAGAGATTCCCAACAACCTGCACTGGAGGTCCTCACTGGCCAAGCACCCACTGAGGACCCAGGCTCTGCCCCTGGCCTCTCCATGCCCTGGACCTTTGCTTGCCATGAGTCTGAGCTTGTGAAAGATGTCTGTCGGTTGGGCGCAGTGGCTCACACCTGTAATCCCAGCACTTTGGGAGGCCGAGGCGGGCGGATCATGAGCTCAAGAGATCGAGATCATTCTGGCCAACATGGTAAAACACCATCTCTACTAAAAGTACAAAAATTAGCTGGGCGTGGTGGCGCTCGCCTGTGGTCCCAGCTACTCAGGAGGCTGAGGCAGGAGAATTGCTTGAACCTGGGAGGCGGAGGTTGCAGTGAGCCGAGATCGCGCCACTGCACTCCAGCCTGGCGACAGAGTGAGACTCCATCTCAAAAAAAAAAAAAAGATGTTTGTCAAATGACAGAATGACCGTGAACGAGGGGATCTTAGAATTCATCTTGCCAATCCTTTAGAATGGGGAAACTGAACACAGAAAGATTAGGTGACTTGCCTAGGGATGTTCAAGGAACTCGGACCACGGCCTTTTTATTAGGTCTAAACCTCATCAGAGTCCTAAACAGCACTATGCCAGTATTTGCTTCTCTAGGCAAACCATATCATTTACGTCAATACCGAGAATGAAATGGCAAGTTAGTGATCATTACACCAGCACCACAAGCATGAACCAGGCCTGCCCCCGGCAAACTGGGACCTGTGGTCACCCTGCGCTTGTGAAAAGGGACACAAAGAATGCCAGGCATTAACCATGCGCTTCCAGGCACCAGACACTGGGTTCCAAGGCTTTTCATTAATCCTTATAACAACCCTCAGATGTAGGTAAAATTCTGATCTGCACTCAACAGATAAGGAAACTGAGGTATTAAATAACTAAGAGATTAACATCTTGATAACACAGTTAATAAGGGGAAGAGCTGGGAAGGATGGCCAGGCAGGCTTATTCCAGAACGGACTCCAGCTAGCCTCCGTATTTAAATTATAGCCCACAGGCAAGCTGTGTTTGGCTTCAGGGTGTGTGAGAGAGATTACACATAAAAATGTGAATTTCCAGTCGGAGGCAGCATGCCTGCAGGGCGCCAGCCACAACAGCTGGTGCAGCTGCCCACCTGGAAGGGGTGTGGGCTCACCAGCTTGCCACAGTCTCCACCCATCCCTTTTGTGCCCCTACCACACACACACACTGAAGTGGAATGAGAGTGGCCATATATAGTATCATGCTTGTACCCTTGTTTTTCTGAGTGGCAAAGCATTCTTCAGTATCCTGGTGTCTATTAAGAATGACGGCCAAGCATGGTGGATCATGCCTGTAATCCCAGCATTTTGGGAGGCTAAGGCAGGCAGATCACTTGAGGCCAAGAGTTCGAGGCCAGACTGGCCAACATGGTGAGACACCTTCTCTACTAAAAATACAAAACTTAGCCGGGCATGGTGGCGTGTGCCTGTAGTCCTAGCTACTCA
>NW_012108108.1:643549-645282 GCF_000951045.1 Mandrillus leucophaeus
AAAAAAAAAAAAAAAAAAAAAAAAAAAGTCAAGTGAGTTTAGAATCGTTCTTGCTTGGGAACCTTCAAGATCTCCCTTTAAAATTCTAGCCAAAGATTAAACACTTGCCAACTTCTGCGATGACAGATCAGCCAGGCCTTGCCCCCACCTCCAGGAGGCACCATGGTGGAGGGTTTGGGAGGGCAGCTCTAGAATCTGGACCTACCCAGGTTCACACCTCTGCTTGGATGCTTGCGCCCTGGGATTGGCTGCCTCATTTCCACGAGCCTCGATTTGGGAAGGACACGAATAAGACCTGTCTCGTGGGTTTCTGGGAAGACAAAGGGAGAGAAGGCTTCCTGTCCCTCTGTACCTGGGGAGCACGGAGTAATGGAAGGCCATTACTGCTTTTGATATTTAAGCAAGAGCCTCTGCCCAGTTTTGGGCAGTGAGCTCAAGAATCTGTTTGTGTTTCACAGCAGAGAGCCTGGGAACCAGGCTTAGCAGACAGTGCAATCTGGATAAGAAGAAACGATAAGAGGAAATACGGCCAAGGACTCCAGTGTGTAAGCTGCTCTTCAGAAGAATTAAAAGAAAAATAAACCCACGGTCCAGATGCAAAGTCCTCTCCCGACCCCAATTCCCATGGGTGCCCAATCCCTTGCAACCACCATTTGTTGCTGTCTTTGAACTCTGGACCCCTCCTCAGGTCTCCCAGGAGGGAGATGCAAGGAGAAGAGGAGGGTGTGTCAGGGAAAAGTACGGGCTCTCTGGAAGGGCCAGGGCAGATCGGGTGTGTGCTCTTTCAGTCACATTCTGGTTCTGCAGAAATAAACTCCAAGGGCAGCTGTAAAGGGAAAATGAGGTCACTCGCAACGCAGCTGGAAGGGAAAGTGTGGAAAGAGGTGGGGCACCGTCCACACCCCTTGGCCTGGCAGACACTGGGACAGGAGGAGTTGGCCTGGGACCCTCGCTAGGACCCTCGCGCAGTCACGCAACCTCCACCTCCCGGGTTCAAGCGATTCTCCTGTCTCAGCCTCCCGAGTAGCTGGGGTTACAGGCGTGTGCCATCACACCCAGCTAATTTTTGTAGTTTTAGTAGAGACGCAGTTTCACCGTGTTGGCCAGGCTGGTCTCGAACTCCTGACCTCAAGTGATCCGCCCACCTGGGCCTCTCAAAGTGCTGGGATTACAGGCGTGAGCCACCATGCCCGGCCTGTTCTTCCCTGTCTAATATCAATAAAAAATTAATGGGGTTGTGAAGAGAACTCAGGCTCTAGATTCAAAGCTGGGTTTGAGTCTCGGTTCCTGAGCGAGTCATTGACCCCTGCACTCTCGGTGTCCTCCTCTGGTCAGTGGAGAAAACACTCCTCATGTCCACTGCATAGACCAACTACTGAGCACTGAGCAGGTACACTGAGCAGGTACGCTGAGCAGGCACCTTGTACTGCCCACAGGGTGGTTGGCAGGGCTGGCTGCGATCATGGATGGGATGGTCTCACCTTACAGCTCCTCACAAAGGGAGCTCATGGGTGTAGTCGCCCCAGTGGGGCAACCTTTTTGCTGGAAAAATTGGCAGCATCTATCAAAAACCTTCAAAAGAACGAACACTTTGACCCCAGATTTCTTTTCCTAGGAATTTAACTTAAGGAAAGAATTAAGAATGTATACAGGCCGGGCGCGGTGGCTCAAGCCTGCAATCCCAGCACTTTGGGAGGCCGAGGCGGGTGGATCACGAGGTCAGGAGATCGAGA
>NW_012108108.1:645949-650844 GCF_000951045.1 Mandrillus leucophaeus
AAAAATGAATATATAGTATAACTTCATTTTTATTTTCTTTTAAATCAAGTAATGTCTAGAAAGACGCTTTTGCATTCTTGTTCTTAAAGGTGGGTGTCGAAATCGCCTGGGGAGCTTATTGACAATGCCAGTATGTGGGCCCTAGAGCAGGTCTACTGAACTAGAATCTTGGAGTGACGGAATATCTAGATTGTAAACAAGAGTCCCAAGCAATTCTGGGGTACACCAGGGTTCCAGAAGAACTGTACATACCCAGGTGTTAATAATGGTTATGACTGACTTATGAGATCGCTGTTGATTTTTATTTTCTTCTCTTCGTATTTTCTACAATTAATGTATTTGGTAATTAAAAAGAGATGGAGGATATATGTGTGCATCTGTCCTTTGTTTCAAACATAACCCTGCGGGACTTGAACTCATATATGCAGAGTTGGACACTAAACCCAGCACATTTGGAGAGGATGAGCAAAGGAGTAAACCAAACAAGATCCTTCTGGGAGAGCCTCTAGATGGGTAAGACCAACCACCCGATCCTGGTGCCAAGGGGCAGACACTGCTGACAATGAAGAAGTGGGTACCTTCAGAGGCATCAAGTTGGCATAGGTCAAAAGCCACCTTTTCACCCTCACAGGGATCCACATTAGACTTCAGGTCTGAGCAAGGAGTCTGTGTGCTACGATGCACACAGTGACACTTCTATCAGTGAAAATGAGAAATGACCTGCCCAGCATGGTTTCATCGCATCTATAAACCCAGAACTCTGGGGCTGAGGCGGGAGGATTGCTTGAGCCCAAGAGTTCAAGACCAGCCTGGGCAACATAATGAGACCCTGTTTCTTAAAAAAAAGAGAGAGGGACAGAGGAATGACCTAAATGTCCAATAGGGGATAAGTTATGGTTCATTCACACAACAGAATCCTATGTAGCCAGCAGAAGTGTTGGGCAGAAATACATTGATGACATATTGCTGAATGAAAAAAGAACATTATGAAACAACATGAAAGCATCTCTATAAAGTTTTATACAGCGAAAGCCGGGTGCGGTGGCTCACGCCTGTAATCCCAGCACTTTGGGAGGCCGAGGCAGGTGGATTGCTTGAGCTCAGGAGTTTGTGACCAGTATGGGCAACATGGCAAAACCCCATCTCTACATAAAATACAGAAAAAAAAAAATTCGCTGCTGTTGGTGGTGCACACCTGTGGTCCTGCTTACTCAGGAGTCTGAGATGGGAGGATTGCTTGAGCCCAGAAGATTGAGGCTGCAGTGAGCCAAGATCATGCCACTGCACTCCAGCGTGGGCAGCAGAGCAAGACTCCATCTCAAAAATATATATAAAATATATATACACACACACACATATTATATATATAAAATATATATAGTGTGTATATAAATAATATCTCCAGCCTGGGCGACAGAGCAAGACTCCGTCTCAAAAAAAAATAATAATATATATATATATTATATATACACACATGTATAATAGCGTATATATACACACACATTATATATATGTGTGTATATATAAAATATATATATTTTTGAGATGAATGTATCTAATGTTTCTAGAGGACCATTCAAAGGAACCAGACCTGGCATTCCTTGCTCATGTGATCCTGTCTCTTAGCCTCTCGAGCTCAATTTCTTTATCTGTGAAATGCAGGAATGTGAAGGTTTAAAATATGGGCTATATGGAATTATCTGATGCTGACCCTGGCTTACTTTACGTAAATGTAAATTTACTTACTTTATGTAAATTTACTATCAATAAATGATAATGGGGTCTCCCATTTCTCATTTGTTGCACAAACAACATTATATGGAAACATTATAGTTTCTAAAAAGAAGGAAGCCTTCCAAAGGCCAATTCCCTAACTTACTGGCACCCTTCAGAGTTGCATTCGGGTCACTTACCAGGTACTGTCATTTCATGTTCATAGAATTTTGTGTCCCGTTGTTTTTCGAAAAGCAAACGTGTACGACAGCGTTTGAACCCTCCACCCCTGCCTCTTCTGTGAACACTTGGCTAAGTCATAAAGAGAAAGAGGAGAAAACTCGCGATAGCGGTCTATTAATGCAGACAGCACCAGGTGGTTCCCTGCAGACACAGAACCAGCTCCAGCTGGTGCCCCTTGAGTCTCTCGCAGAATCTCGGAGGCTGATCCTCGCCCGCAAGCACAAGCGGGGAGGAGTCCTATGCCCTGGCCTAAGTCCCAAAGGAGGATCTGCGGGCTGTGCTGGAAACCACCACCAGAGGCCCCCTTACCCTCCCAGGGAGGCTCTGACTGGCTGTGAGGAGTCACATGCTCATCCTTGGACCAATGACAGGAGGGTACTGGGAACAGTACGTGAGTGCTGCTGGGATCACGTGACTGATCACAGGCAAAAGATGCCCATTGCCACTCCATGGCCCAAGATACCAACATGTTTATTTTTTACTTTTACTTTTTGTAAAGATGGGGTCTTGCTATGTTGCCCAAAGTGGTCTTCAACTCCTGGCATCCCAAAGTGCTGGGATTACAGGTGTGAGCCACGGCATCCCGGCTCCAGACATGTTTTTTTTTATTTTTCCAGATGGAGTCTTTCTCTGTTGTCCAAGGTGGAGAACACTGGCACAATCTCAGCCCACTGCAACCTCCATCTTCTGGGTTCAAGCAGTTCTCCTGCCTCAGCCTCTTGAATAGCTGGGATTACAGGTGCCCATCACCACACCTGGCTAATTTTTGTATTTTTAGAAGAGATGGGGTTTTGCCATGTTGGCCAGGCTGGTCTCAAACTCCTGACCTCAAGTGATCCACTTTCCTCAGCCTCCCAAAGTGCTGGGATTACAGACAGGAGTCACCACACCCAGCCTCCAGACATGTTTAAAACAGAAAAATTCCATCTACAATCACCCCTGCTAAATAATATATTATGTAGTATATAGCATAGTACGTAAAAGAATCTCTTTTAATTTTGCTGTGATTTTTCTACCAATTTTATCTATACATCCAAAATATTTCCATTCATATATATACACACATGTAATACACGTATGTAAACATAAATATACATGCACATATCCACACGCAAACATTTTTGGATCTTTTTTCACTTAATATTTCAGCAAAGGGATTTTTCTGTCCTTAAAAATATTCGTAAAAATCACCTTAATGATTGTATATTATTCCATGATATTACGTTTCATTTCATCATTTCCTAGCTATTACTTTTACTTACAAACATAATTTCCTAATTCTAATGTTATGTTTAACATATTATTATGTCAATCTTTCCTGGCACTGTTGTGAGAGGTGAAATTGTTTTGCTAGTGATTTTAAACATTTTCCATTGGCTTATTAGACACAGGCATTTCCTCTTGGTGAACTCTGTTCAGATCTTTTACAGTCTTATCTATTTTGACCATAATTGCCTTAAAACTATTGCAGGTTCCTGCGTTTTTCTCATGGTTTTATATGAGCTAGTTGCCATGTTTGTTACAGATCCCTTCCCTGTTTGTTGTTCTTTTTAAATTTTATTTGAAACCCTCACTGGTCACTGAGTACCCTTCTCCCACACTAAAGGTAACCACTCTTCTGACTACAAACAGCACAGATGCGTTGTACCTTTTATTTTGGTGTTTTGTTTTTTTTTTAGATGGAGTTTCACTCTTGTCACCCAGCTGGAGTACAATAGCGTGGTCTCAGTTCACTGCAACCTCCACTTCCCAGGTTCAAGTGATTCTCTTGCCTCAGTTTCCTCAGTAACGTGAGATTACAGGCACCTGCCACCATGCCCAGCTAATTTTTGTATTGTTAGTAGAGACGGGGTTTCATCACGCTGGCCAGGCTGGTCTCGAACTCCTGACCTCAGGTGATCCACCTGCCTTGGCCTCCCAAAGCGCTGGGATTACAGGCGTGAGCAACTGCACCCGGCTATTTTGGTGTTTTCTATACATTGGGTCATACGGTATGAAGTAGCGTCTGGCTCAGTTTGTGAACTCCATCCATGCTGTGGCATGCAACTGGAGCTTGTTCATTCTCATCGCTAATATTCAATTTTGTGAAGCTGCCACAATTCATTCTATTGTTGGTGGGCATTTGGGTGGTTTTCAGTTTGGCACTAGTTTTTAGTTTTTGGCTATTATGAATAAGGCTACTATGAACAACTTTTCTTTTTTAAGACTATGGTTAAAATTCCTTAGGTTATCTGCTAAATACAAAGGGGAGGCCAGGCGCGGTGGTTCACGCATGTAATCTCAGCACTTTAGGAGGCCGAGGCAGGTGGATCACTTGAGCTCAGGGGTTCGCAACCCGCCTGGCCAACATAGTGGAACTCCGTCTCTACTAAAAATACAAAAATTAGCCAGGCATGGTGGCAGGCACCTGTAATCCCAGCTACTTGAGAGGATGAGGCAGAATAATTGCTTGAACGTGGGAGGTGGAGGTTGCAGTGAGCCGAGATCGCACTGCTGCAGTCCAGCCTGGGTGACAGAGTGAGACTTCGTCTCAGAAAAAGGGAAAGGGTACTTTTTTAGTGGAGAGATCTGGTAGACACCAGCTGAAACAAATGGTCAAAGTTAGCGTAAGGGAACAAACTGACATTGGTGTGATGGAATGGAAGGACACAACATCACCCATGAATTCCCTTTCCAAAAACGTTTAATATGAATCCAGGAACGAGTAAACAATCAGACAAATTTAGACTGTGGGACGTTTTACAAAACAACTGGCCTGGGATCCTCAAAAATGCAATGCCATAAAAGACAACAAGGCCAAGCAACTATTCTAGATTAAGGGAGATTAAAGAGACATGATACCTAATTGAATCCTGAATTTTAAAACAGCTATAGGCCAGGCACGGTGGCTCACGCCTGTAATCCCAGTACTTTGGGAGGCCGAGGCGGACGGATCACAA
>NW_012108108.1:657209-661945 GCF_000951045.1 Mandrillus leucophaeus
GACTGGCCAACATGGTGAGACACCTTCTCTACTAAAAATACAAAACTTAGCCGGGCATGGTGGCGTGTGCCTGTAGTCCTAGCTACTCAGGAGGCGGAGGCAGGAGAATCACTTGAACCCTGGAGGCGGAGGTTGCAGTGAGCTGAGATAGTGGCACTCCAACCTCGGCAACAGAGTGACACTCTTGGCTCAAAAAAATTTAAAAATTAAAAAAAAAAAAGAATGACAAGAGGGCTACATCTATTTCAAAATAAAACAAAACAAAAAATGTGCGTATTGGTGGAGTGGGGTCTGCTGCCCTGCAGACATGACTGATGTCAAATGACACTGTGACGTGCTGCATAGGAGGCATGAGACACGTTTGAAACACAGCACAATATGACTGAGAAATCAAGGCACGTTTCCTAATGAGCTGTTGCTCCACCCATTGGCGATTCCCTGCCCTCCTGACGTGGCAACATTCAAGGATCACTTGTTTGGTTCTAAAAGCAAAGCACAGCACTCTTTTTGAGACAGAGTCTCTCTGTGTTGCCCAGGCTGGATTGCAGTGATGAAATTTCGGCTCACTGCAACCTCCACCTCCTGGGTTCAAGGGATTCTCCTGCCTCAGTCACCCAAGTAGCTGGGATTACAGGCGCCTACCACCATGCCCGGCTAATTTTTGTACTTTTAGTAGAGACAGGGTTTTGCCACGTTGGCCAGATTGGTCTTGAACTCCTGACCTCAGGTGATCCACCCACCTTGGCCTCCCAAAGTGCTGGGATTACAGGCATGAGCCACCACACCCAAATGGCACTCTTTAAAGTCAAGTGAGTTTAGGCCAGGCGCGGTGGCTCAAGCCTGTAATCCCAGCACTTTGGGAGGCCGAGGCGGGCGGATCACGAGGTCAGGAGATCAAGACCATCCTGGCTAACACGTGAAACCCCGTCTCCACTAAAAAAAAATACAAAAAATTAGCCAGGCATGGTGGCGGGTGCCTGTAGTCCCAGCTACTTGGGAGGCTGAGACAGGAGAATGGCGGGAACCTGGGAGGTGGAGCTTGCAGTGAGCCGAGATCGCGCCACTGCACTCCAGCCTGGGCAACAGACCGAGACTTCGTCTCAAAAAAAAAAACAAAAACAAAAAAAACCCACAGCTATAAAGGACATTATTGGGACAAATGGAGAAATCCGAACATGGACTGGACTGTATATGAGAAAAAAATTTGCATCGGCTCTATTTCTTGGGTGTGAGTAGATATTATGGTTACATAGTAGCATGTCTTTTAGTTGTTACAAGTATTTAGGTGTGAAATGTCATGTCTACAACTAACTTTTAAAGTTTCACCAAACAGACCCAACACACACACACACACACAGAGTGAGGTAAGCAAATGTGGCAAAATGTTAACAAGTGGTGCTTCTAGGTGAAGAGTATATGGGTGCCCACTGTATTATTTTTTCAGTTTTTCCCATGGTTTGAGAGAGTATTGTACCATATGCAGTCCTCTAGGACCTTTTCTCCCCACTCAACATTATGTCTCTAATATTCACCCATGTTGTTGCAAATAGCTGGGGTCCATTCGTTCACTACCGTGTTACATTTCATTGTGTCTACTCTATAATTTATCCATATTTCTTTCCAAGTAGGTTTTTTGTTTTTGCTATTATAAACAGTGCTTCCAAGCTGTTTGCAAATCATCAATGCCCTTACATACTTAGACCCTTCAGGAATGAGGTGAAGTTTTTATGGGGTAATACCAGAATCCCCTTTCCTTGGGGACCAAGATGACTGCAAAGCTGCTTCCTCTTGAGTCTTTCCATTCAGCCAGGCTAGTTTGTCTGGGAGTCATTCTCCCCACTGTCAGACAGGTTCCTGTTCCTAGGTCTAAGGTTTTAGAGCAGTCGATTGCCTCCATCTTTCTTTTCTTTTTTTTTTTTTGAGACGAAGTCTCGGTCTGTTGCCCAGGCTGGAGTGCAATGGCGCCATCTCAGCTCACTGCACCCTCCACCTTCCAGATCCACCCACCTCGGCCTCCCAAAGTGCTGAGATTACAGGCATGAGCCATCGCCCCCAGCTCATCTTTCTCTTAATGAACTTAAAAATTGCACCTACAGGCCAGGCACGGTGACTTACGCCTGTAACTCCAGCACTTTGAGAGGCTGAGGTGGATTACTTGAGGCCAGGAGTTTGAGACCAGCCTGGGCAACATTGTGAAACTCCGGCTCTACTAAAAATACAAAAATTAGCAAGACCTTGTTGCTATTTTAAAAAAAAATAAAAAAAAAAAGGAAAAAGAAAATTAGGCCAGGCATGGTGGCTCACGCCTGTAATCCCAGCACTTTGGAAGGCTGAGGCAGGCGGATCATGAGGTCAGGAGATCGAGACCATCCTGGCTAACACAGTGAAATCACAACTCTACTAAAAAAAAAAATTAGCCAGGCTTGGCGGTGGGCGCCTGTAGTCCCAGCTACCAGGGAGGCTGAGGCAGGAGAATGGTGTGAACCCGGGAGGCGGAGCTTGCAGTGAGCCGAGATCGCGCCACTGCACTCCAGCCTGGGCGACAGAGCGAGACTCTGTCTCAAAAAAAAAAAAAAAAAAAAAAAAAAGAAAAAGAAGAATCATTAGCCATGTATTTGTCACTTAAAGTTACGTAAATCATCCATCATGTGGTTTCCAATTTGTTTTGCTACTAAAGGCTGTGGCTCAAGCATATAGTCCCAACTCAGGCGGCTCAGGCGGGAGCATTGCTTAAGCTCTGCCAATACTTGCTTTTCTGTTTTTGCTAGTTTAAGTAGTTAAAGAAAGCTAATTTCCCTCATTTCTAGTGATCTTTGCACTTTGTTTATTTATTTATTTGAGACAAAGTCTCACTCTGTTGCCTAAGCTGGAGTGCAGTGGCACAATCTCAGCTCACCACAACCTCTGCCTCACGGGTTCAAGTGATTCTCCTGCCTCAGCACCCCCCACTCTGCCCCGCCCAAGTAGCTGGGATTACAGGCATGCGCCACCACGCCCGGCTCCTTTTTGTATTTTTAGTAGAGATGGGGTTTCACCGTGTTGGCCAGGATGATCTCAAATTCCTGGCCTCAGGTGATCCGCCTGCCTCAGTCTCCCAAAGTGCTGGGATTACAGGCATGAGCCACTGCGCCCGGCCCAATCCTTGCACTTTCTATGTGAAAGCTTGCTATCTGAATTTCCTCAAGTGTAATCAGCTATAAACTGAAATTAAAGTTTCTAATTGTAATCCAGGTGTCCTCATAACATTTGTTTTTGTTTTATTTTGCTTTTGAGACAAAGAGAGTCTTCTCACTTTTTCACGGAGGCTGGAGTGCAGTGGCACGATCTCAGCTCACTGCAACCTCTGCCTCCGTGGTTAAGAGTTCAAGACCAGCCTCAACCTCCCAAGTAGCTGGGATTACAGGTGCCCACTGCCACCCCTGGCTAATTTTTTTCTTTTCTTTTCTTTTCTTTTTTTTTTGAGACAGGGTTTCACTCTGTCACACAGGCTGGAGTGCAATGGCACCACCTCGGCTGACTGCAACCTCTACCTTCCAGGTTCAAGCAATACTCCTACCTCAGCCTCCTAAGTAGCTGGGATTACAGGCACATGCCACCATGCCCAGCTAATTTTTGTATTTTTAGTAGAGACAGGGTTTCACCATGTTGTCCAGGCTGGTCTCGAACTCCTGACCTCGTGATCTGCCCACCTTGGCTTCCCAAAGTGCTGGGATTACAGGCGTGAGCCACTGTGCCCGGCCGTGCTCATAACATTTAAAAGTAAAAATTCCTTTTCCTATTAGTGTGTTTTTTCTGGTGTGTCTCACATTAAGTTCTTATAACAGTTTAAATCCACTTCTGGAATTTTTTTCTAGTACATTGGACGACTTTTTTTTATTTTAATTCAAAGCCATATGTTTTTCATGACCATGACATCATGTAAAATTCTAGAAGGGTAACTCTCATTGCCTTACCATAAAAAAAAAAAAAAAAAGTTCTTTGGAACACTTGTCTGCTTTCTTTTTTCATTTTCAACAAATATTTACTAAATAATACCAAATGCCAACCTCGAAGCTGCTCACACCTGTAATCCCAATACCTTGGGATTGGGAGGCTGGGGCAGGAGGAGCCCTTGAGCCCAGGAGGTCGAGACCAGCCTGGGCAACATAGGAAGACCCCCTACTAAAATAGTAGCAACAAAATAGAGTGGTGGCGCCGCCTGTCGTCCCAGCTACTTGGGAAGCTAAGGCAGAAGAATTGCTTGAGCCCAGGAGGTTGAGTCTCCCGTGAGTGCCACTGCACTCCAGCCTGGGCAACACAGCAAGACCCCGTTTCAAACAAACAAGCAAACAAACAAAAACAAATGCCACCATGGCCAAGGTACTGTGCAGGAACCTGTGCAGCAACAAAAAGGCCCTGCTCTGGAGGTGTTTGAGGGACGACAGCAGTAAAATGCTAGAACAGCTGTGGAAAGAAAGGCTCCTTCCAGCTGAGGGCAACCAGAAGGCCACAGGTGTGAACTGGGACTCAGAGACAGCCCCCTGGGAAGCTGGTGCTCCTGGCAGGAAAAAAAGCCTGAGCAGAGTCCCAGTTGGGCAGTACTGAGAGCTATGGGTAATGGCAAGGAGCTCAGCTTGGCTTGCACAAGCACTGAGAACCTGACCATGGAAGGCCGGGAATTCTTTTTCTTTTCTCTTTTTTTTTTTTTTGAGACAGAATCTTGCTCTGTTACCAAGGCTGGTGCAATGGCATGATCT
>NW_012108108.1:666205-667556 GCF_000951045.1 Mandrillus leucophaeus
TGGTTGGGAAGATTACCCATAGAATCTGCTAGTGGTAGACTGGCTTGTGCTAGGGTGTGATCAGTGTAGGGGAGTGGACTTCACATTTTTTCGCACTTACTTGCGTATGGTTTGAATGTTTTCCACTGAGCATGCATTTTTACTTTCCTTTTTTTGAGATAGGGTCTCACTGTGTTGTCCAGGTTGTGTAGTGGTGCAATCATAGCTCACTGCAGCCTCCAACTCCTGGGCTCAAGTAATCTTCCTGCCTCAGCCTCCTGAGTAGCTGAGACTACAGGCACGCACCACTGTGCCCAGCTAATTTAAAAAAAAAAAAAAAAATTGTAGACATGGGGTCTTGCTATGTTGCCCTGGCTGGTCTCAAACTCCTGGCCTCAAGCAATCTCTCCTCCCTTGGCCTCCAAAAGCACTGGGATAATAGGCATGAGCCACTATGCCTGGCCCATTTTTACAATTGAGGCTAATGAACAGCATCCATGCTGCAAGGTGAGGCCTAAGAAAGGTCACTTAATTTAGTAATTAGGGAGCCTCATTAGTATGACCCTTGGGGGCAGTCCCTTAGACAGTAGGCTAAAGGCAACTAGAGGCAAAAAGGGGAGAGGTATGCCCAACCACCCCAGTGTTCCCTAGTCTGTCTTGGTTTTATTCCAGAGTCCCAGGAAGTTCCTTATCCTTCCCTAAGTGAAGATTAAATAGAGAAGTGTAAGGATGAAGAGGAAGGTGATAAAGAGGATGGCAACAAATTGAGGGGTTTTGGGGGACAGGACTGTTGAGGATGGGATTTTTTTTTCTTTGGTGTCTCAATTTACTTTCAGAAAAACTATGATTACTTTTTGGCACTTACAGTAGTTAGCAAAGTGTCACGAAGAAGTAATGCCTCTCACCGAGGCTATTTCTGAAAAAGAAAAAGAAAAAAAGAGTAATAATGAAGTCACGGGTTTAGACCTGCTTCAATTTAAAAAAATAAAATGGGGCTGGGCATGGTGGTGCACTTCGGGAAGCTGAGGCAAGAGAATCGCTTGAACTCAGGAGGCAGAAGTTGTAGTGAGCCAAGACCGCGCCACTGCACTCCAGCTTGGACGACAGAGTGAGACTCCGTCTAACAAAACAAACAAACAAAAAAACAAACAACAACAAAAAACCCAGAAAACAGTCCATTGTAGGGAAGCAATTTTGTTTTGTTTGAACCAAGTACATCCTAACAATGAAATATTGAGCACGTTAATAAGAATGAGGCAGCTCTGTAGACGGCTATGGCAAGATCTCTATGAATACATAAAATAAAAATTATTTTGCAGAAGATTTTAAAATATGGGCCTATTTGGGTAAAAGGAGTATTTACGTGTGTGCA
>NW_012108108.1:667606-695249 GCF_000951045.1 Mandrillus leucophaeus
AGGTTGTGTCAGATGTTTTCCAGATCCTGAATTCAATTGGAATGGCTGATGCCAACCAGTTTGAAGACTCCCCTCAGAGGAACTGAATCAGCAGAGGTTGCAATGAGCCAAGGAGACCGCGCCGTTGTCCAGCCGCCGTGACACAGCCAGGCGACTTTTTAAAAAAAAAAAAAAAAAAAAGTTGTGTCAGAGGTGTTTGAACCAGAGCAACTCCATCTTTAATAGGGGCTGGGTAAAATGAGGCTGGGAACTCCTGGGCTGCATTCCCAAGAGGTTAGGCATTCTAAGGCACAGGATGACATAGGAGGTCAGCACAAGACACAGGTCACAAAGACCTTGCCGAAAAAACAGCATGCAGAATAGAAGTCACCCAAATCCCACCAAAACTAAGAGGTGACAAAAGTGACCTCTGAGCCGGGCATGGTGGCTCACACCTGTAATCCCAGCACTTTGGGAGGCTGAGGTGGGCAGATCATGAGGTCAGGAGTTCAAGACCAGTCTGGTCAACATGGTAAAATCCCATCTCTACTAAAAGTACAAAAATTAGCCAGGTGTGGTGGCACGTGCCTATAGTCCCAGCTACTTGGGAGGCTGAGGCAGGAGAATTGCTTGAACCTGGGAGGCAGAGGTTGCAGTGAGCCGAGGTGGTACCATTGCACTCCAGCCTGGGTGACAGAGTGAAACCCTGTCTCAAAAAAAAAAAAAGAAAAAGAAAAAAAAAATAGGAGGTTGCAGTGGGCCAAGATCATGCCATGGCACTGCAGTCTGGGCAACAGAGTGAGACTCCGTCTCAAAAAAAAAAGTGACCTCTGGTCATCCTCACTGCCCATTTTTTATACACTAATTATAATGCATTGGCATGCTAAAAGATACTCCTATCAGTGCCATGACAGTTTACAAATGCCATGGCAATGTCAAGAAGTTACCTCATAGGGTCTAAAAAAGGGAGGACTCCCTTAGTTCTGGGAATTGCCCACCCCTTTCCCAGAAAACTCATGAATAATCCACCCCTTGTTTAGCATATCATCAAGAAGTAACAATTGTATAAGCAGCTGAGCCGTCCATGCTACTTCTCTGCCTATGGAGTAGCCATTCTTTATTCCTTTCCTTTCCTAATAAGCCTACTTTCACTTTTCCCTATGGATTCACCTCAATTCTTCTTGCATGAGTTCCCTCTCTTGGGGTCTGGATTGGACCCCCTTTCTGGTAACAGTTGCAGTTAGGATTTTTTTTTTTTTTTTTTTGAGACAGGGTCTCATTCTGTCACCCAGGCTGCAATGCGATGATGCAATCACGGCTTACTACAGCCTCAACCTCCTGTGCTCAAGCGATCCTCCCATCTCAGCCTCCCCAGTAGCTGGGACTACAGACATGAGCCAGGACACCCGGCTAATTTTTTTCTTTTTTTCTTTTTTTTTGTAGTGACTGGGTTTCATCATGTTGCCCAAGCTGGTCTTAAACTCCTGGGCTCAAGCAATCTTCCCTCCTCAGCCTCCCAAACTGCTGGGATTATAGGCATGGGCCACCATGTCCAGCAGGATTTTGTATATTGAAGACCGTGTTTTATCATATTTGGGAAACTGATAGTCATAGTCACGTTTTCTCTTCTTTTTTTTTTTTTTTTTTTGAGACAGAGTCTTGCTCTGTTGCCCAGGCTGCAGTGCAGTGGCATGATCTCGGCTCACTGCAACCTCTGCCTCCTGGGTTCAAACGATTCTGCTGCCTCAGCCTCCAGAGTAGCTGGGACTACAGGCGCCCGCCACCACGCCTGGCTAATTTTTTGTATTTTTAGTAGAGACGGGGTTTCACCATGTTAGCCAGGATGATCTCGATCTCCTGACCTCATGATCTGCCCACCTCAGCCTCCCAAAGTGCTGGGATTACAGGCGTGAGCCACCATGCCCGGCCAATTTTTGTATTTTCAGTAGAGACGGGGTTTCACCACGTTGGTCAGGCTGGTCTTGACCTCAAGCAATCCACCTGCCTCGGCCTCCCAAAGGGCTGGGATTACAGGTGTGAGCCACCTCACCCAGCCTTTCTCCTCTTAATAAAAATAGCAATAATTGAGTATTGTTTGCCAAGGAATTATTCTGTGCCCAGTAGTGTACCAGGCACATATCTCATACATTCAGGATCTCATTTGTATGTAATTCCTATAATACCTCTACAAGAGGTATTGATTTTTCCCATCTTATAAATGAAGACACTTGAGTCTCTGACTGAGGTCACATAGCTGGTGAGTGGCATCAATCCTGGTCCCACCTATCCTGTCCCTATCTACATTTCCAGAGGACGGAGGTGGGGATACACTGCGGACCATGCCCACACTCCTGCCTCATCTACAGGGGGAGGGGCCACTTCTCAGCCCCGCACCTGGCTGCCTTCAGGGAAGGCTGGGGAAGGCTAACGCAGGCTGGCTCTAGTGTTCCCTACACGTGTCCTCCCGAGGTGGCCCCTGGGAAGGAGATAAACAGAGAGGCCACCCATCCGATCTGGGATCTGTCACTGTGGGCCATGTCTGTGTGCTTGTCTCCCGTCTGCTGAGGTCATTCCAAGAGGCAGGGACCAGTCTCCCTCAGTGTCCTCCCCAGGATCCATGAGTCTCGAAGGAAGGGTCATTGGAAGGTGGGAAAGAAGAGGGGAGGGGAGGCACGCCAGGCAAAGGGATCGCGCGTGGGCAGAGGCCTGGAGGTGGAGAAGGCTGGGGCAGGACAACAGAGCAGAAGCATGGGGGGCCGAGAAAACCAGGAAGAAGTTGGTCCTTCTGCTACCAACAAAAGCCAGAGCAGAATGCACAGTCGGAGAAAGAGAAACCGGGGGAGGGGGAGGCTGAAGGGAGCAGAGTGCAGGCGGAAGGGTCTGCGCTTCGAGAGTGCAGAGCCACGAGGCTGGTGCCTGGGGGCCAGGAGGGCAGGGGGAAGTACAACAAAGGAACCAACTGGTAGAATTCCACGAGGGGCCACAGTGTGCAGTTGAGGGGTCAACCCAATCTGTTCCTAAAGGGCTGCGGCTGGTGGACCCCGGCAGTCCCCCAGTGTCACAGGTGCCACTGAACAGCCCTCATCCAGCTGCCGTTTACTGGTACAACCCCTAGCCGAGGTGTGACAGATCTTCAGGGCCCAGGGTGAGCTCCAGGAGCGCATCACCACCCCACTGGCCCACCCCGCTCAGATTCACAGGACGTAGGCGTGGGAAAGCGGCCCCCTCCCACCTCACATAGGCCTAAACAGGAAGACATGCTTCCTATCAGCAGTGCTCAGGCCCTCCAAGTCCAGGGACTCCCACTGGAGACATGCTGGGGAGGTCTCAAATAAAGTATAGGCCAATGCCATCTCTGCTTCAGCTCTGCAGGGGCTCAGTAGACACCCACTGAATGAATGAATGAATGAATGAATGAATGAATGAATGAATGAATGAACAACCATGTGAATCCTTGACCTCAGGGAAGTTGGAATGCCAGGCTGGGGCACCTTGAGTCACTCACTTATCTATGACTTCTTGGAGGGAGTCCCTCAGAGATCCTGAGGACACTAAAGGCGGCTCGGTCCAGGCCTCCTGGACCCACAAGGAAGTGGGCAACCCAGGCACCCAGACCACTGACATGTGACAGAGGGCTGCTCGCTCCACCCTCCTCCTCAGGAGTCCTCCCTGTGGGACACATCGAGAGGTGTCCTAGAGGGCTTGGAGTTATGGGGGCGGGGGGAACCCACAAGGCAGAATTTTCCAGGCTTTCCTAACACACACACACTGACAGTGCTTCACGCGATGAAAACGCTGTATGGTACTGGAGCGTTCAGGCTCCGTAACCACTCCTGGGTTCAAACCTCACTGGTACCACCTTCTAGTGGTGTGGTGGCACAGCCTTGAGTGAATCCCTTAACATCTTTAACATTTTCACGCCAGGTGTGTGCAAGAGTGACACCTGCTCAGAGACAGGAGGTATCCAAGAGCTGCTGCCAGCACAGCACCCGGCACGGCACCCACCACATGCACAGCGCAGCCACGGATGCCATCGCTCCATCCCTCCGGGGGTGTGAACAGTGCAACAGGACTCCTCCTCGATGCTTACATGGATGAGGAACTCAAATGAATATCCGCCTGAGAATTGCACGGCACTTCTGAAATCATCTCATCGGGCCAAGTCACAGTGCCCTGCGTGCATCAGAAGGCCAGGATTTCTCTGGTGTGAAAAACGGGGGCCCAAACCCAGGGTTCTTCCTCCCCTCCGTGTACCCTCACCTTGCCCAGGCAAACCCAGAAGAGAACCAGGATCCCAGCACCAGACACAGCTCCAGTGGGCACCTCCTGGGCCCTGATGGCTCACAGAAAGCCAGAGGGTTGGAACAAGGAAAAGTGAGTTTTGCGTGGGGGAACAGTAAGAAGTTTCTGAACCCCACGACTCAGCAGGAGCTGGGCCGGAAGTGTGGGGAGCTGGTCTGGCTGACTCTGGTCAGAGCCCCAAGCACCCGATGCTTCTGTCCCTGTCCTTCAGGGAGCAGCGACCTTCGCCACAGGAAGATTTCCTGAGGTCTCCGCACCCCATGACCTTGAGACTTGATCCTTGGAGCTCCTAGAAGCCCCTTTCCCTGCAACTAGCCCCTTATTCCTCTGCTCGGAAACCTCCAAGCGTCCCCTGGGGTTCCTCACAGCCAGCGTGCAGGTCCCTTCCCCATTCTGGCCTCTCAGACACCTCTTTTACCCAACCTTCTCCTCGGCCCAGCCAGCAAGCTTCCATATGATCCCCAGAAAAGCCCAGCCCGGTGGCCCCTTCCTGCCTCTCTCCAGACAGCCTTGGACACCCTTTGGTCCACATGGTCTCTCCTGCCTCCAGTCTCCAGACAGGAAGCATCCACACTCCAGCCTTTCACTTACTAGGTGTGTGACCAATGTAAATGATCAGACCCCTCTTAGCTTTCATTTCCTCAACTGCAAAAATGGTCCAACAATAGCCATCTCCTTGGATTGTTATCAGAATGAAATGGGAACTTGCACATGAAGCATTTGGCGTGGCTCTGGGCAGGCAGGCATCCCACCAACGGCATCCTGCCCCCTACGCAGTTCACTGTTCCACGTTTCATTCTCCCACAAGGTATTTTTTCCAGAAGATGCATCTTACACTCTTCTCTACCTTCCCTCCTCCCCAAGAACTTGGCTCAAGGCTGAGCAAACTGAATGCTCCAGAAATGCAGTAATATGGCAACCAACAAAGAGGACTTCTTCCAGTGACAGGCTCCGTGGGCCACTCCACCAAGGTGAAGAAAAGATGGATTCCACCATCACGCACCAAGAAGGCACTGCCGCCTCGCTGTCCCCGCCCCGTGATCTGGGCACACAGGACTCCCCCCATGGTGGTCAGGAAATTCCCACATGCAGCCCCTGACCTGCCTGGCATAAGCCTCACCCCCAGTAGCACTGGCCTGCCACACCCTACCACCCACACGCATTTCCTGGGGCCATTTGGTCCCTGGTGCTGGTGAATTCCTCCCAATGACAACGTAATTCACCAGGTACTAAGGGCTGCCAGCTCTTCCGGCAAGGACTTCAGCCCAGAGGCTCTGAACAGGCTTCCCAGGGGAGGGCCCAGTGGAATTGGACAGGGCAGGGGCAGGAGCTCTCTGGGCAGAGGGCACAGCTGGAACCTGCAGCAGCTCCATCCTCCTCCTGCTCAGCTGCTTCTGGAAGACCTCACACTGCCTGCCACCCAGATCCAAGCCTCCTCAGGGTGTGGTCAATGCAGTGCCACCATGAAGGGGACCTCTGAGACTACTCATCCCTGGACAGAGCCCCAGGGAGGGCCGGGCACAGAGACCAGGAGGAGAAGGGACACTCCAGGCGTCCTTGTCCTCCCTGACCGGGCCTCTCACCAGGCACTTCCAGCCCTTTCTATGAAAAGCTCCAGGGGGAAAGGCCGAGTCAGCACTCTGGCCACAACTCTCTCCCAGGGCCTGGCTTTAAAGTGCGCTCTGGAGCTCTGGGAACGGCCATCCTCTCCAACCCTCCCCACTGCCTGCCTCCTGAGGCCCTGCACAGAGGAGCAGAGGAAGACAGGAGTGCGAGGAGGCAGGGGAACTGCCTGAGGCCGTCCTGCAGTGGGTTAGGGGGTTACCCGGCCTGGTTTCTGTCTGTCCGACATTCAATGCCAGGTGGGTGCAGAACTGCCCCGGGGGCTCCGGTTGGTGTGAATGTGGGTCACCGTGGCCCCCACCTTTCCCATCTGGCAGATACGTGTCTTGTGCCTACGTCACGCCAGGCCAAGCCAGCAAGCACGGGCCAGGCTGGAGGCCCCAGACTCTCCAGGGGGCTGTCTGGTCCTTGCACAAAACTGCAGACACTGCACGGACTGTCCCCATCCCCCAATTACACAGCCAGCAGGACCAAGCTGGGCTAGGAATGGGGCTGCAATCACCACCCTCCTGGGCGATTCCCGCGTTCACTCCAGACGCCCCCACCCCCACTCCCCCAGGAAGTGGATCTTTTCTTTTAATGCTTAGATTCTTGGCGCGGGATCTGTCTGCCCCCACACTTCACTGTTACCCCTGAATAAGGAGCAGGAAGAGAATGGCACAGTTTCAGGGTTTTCTGATTTGTGTTTCGTTTTCTTTTGGTTGGGTTTTTAAATCTTTAGCAGCTCTTTTGCCGCTCAAGATCTGTCCCCTCTGGAGGTCCACCAGAGTGCTCAGAGCTGCCCACGCTACGCAACATCACAGCACGGCAGCGCCCAGCCTGTCGCTGCGTCCTGGTGGCAGAAGCCTCCTCACAGGGCTGCTGAGCTCACACGGGGCGGATGCCGCGCGCCACAAGCCTCCTCGAAGACTAAGTGTGGAAAAGAAAATATCACCGCCCACGAGATGCAGGGGGCGGGGGGAAGGTGGGGGAAACGAACCCTCGCGGATAGTTGGAAAGCCGTCCTAACGCATCAGTCCTGGGGCAGAGCGAGGAGACCGGGCCCGGGAACTCCCGGACAGAGCCCTGGCTCCCCGGGCGCGCCCTGCAGGTCCCCTGCCAAGGACGGGCCAGCGCCGGGTGGTCCGGGAGCGCCGTGCGCGGGGGTCCTCACGAGCCCACCCGCTTCCTCCGAGGCTGCTGGAGTCCCCCGGGCTCCCCTCCCCCGCCGCCCGCCACATCTGGTTCCACTCAGGTCCTCCCCCACCTCTAGGCGCGCTCCTCCTCCCCTCTCCTCTCCCGCTTTCAGAAAAGCGGAGACGAGTTTTAAAAACCCAGTCACACACACACGCACACGCACACACGCTTCTGGAGAAAAGAGGGGGGAAAAGGAGGGAAAAGTCGAGAGCGGCCCGCGCCCCGGCGCTCCCCCCGCCCAGGCCCCGAAGTTGGCCAAGTTGGCAGCGCCTTACCCGGGAGGGCGGCGTCCCCAGGGGCGCCGGGACGGCCGAAATGCAGGCCCCCGAGAAGCAGGACGCAGCGCAGCAGGTGACGAGACCAAGGCGCGGGGGCCGGCCGGCCGGGCCCCATCCCCGGGCGCAACGCTCAGTGGACGCGGGGACCGAGGGCGCACGGGCGCAACGCGTGGTGGCAGCCCCGAGGCTGGGCTGTGATGACCGCCCGCAAGGGGCTCGCGTCCTCCTCCGGGTCGGGACGAAGTGATGCCTCCCGGGGAGGAGGAGGGAGGAGGCAGCCCGGGCGGAGGGAGGGCGGAGGGAGGAGCGCAGAACCGGGGAGGAGGGTTTGAGGGGTAGAGGGAAAGGGAAGCGGGCAGCGTGGGAGGGGAAGGGGAGGAGGTGCGGGCCTGGGGCGAGAGCGTCGGGAGAGAAAGGGGTGGCGGAGAGGTGGATAGGCCGGGTCCAGGAGGACCCCAGCGTGCGCCCTTTCTCTTGCTGCTCTGTTTCCCAGTCTCCCCACCTCGCCTTCCCTCTCTTCTGTCCCGGCCAGGAGCCCCAGACGCTGCGTCACAACTCCCCGGCTGGCGCGGGCGGGGAAGCAACTGCAAAACTTTCCGCAAACTTCACGGCGTGGTGGGACCTGGGCTACGAGGTCGGGCCAGCCCGGGGCGGGGGCGTGCGGCTGACCCAGGTGGCCAGACCCGGGCCGCCAGCATCCGCCCCGCCGCCCAGCCATCCCGCCTCTTTCTGCCGACGTCTCCACAGCCCAGCATCCACTACCTCCATGCCGAGGAGGACCCCTCCCCCGGTCTGGTGGGGAAGGGGCGGAGCCCAGGGCCTGGCCACCAGGGCGAAGATTGGGGGAGGGGGAGGCAGGGCCCTTGTTCCGTGTGCGGAGCGCGAACAATTCTTGCACGTCTTGTTTTAGCATTTTCGTGACCTCTGTGTCAGTGTCTCCGGTGCAGGAGTGTAGCACTTTTGCTAGTTGGGGCTGCATCCAGAAACCTGGGGAAAATCTGTCCACTGGACGTCCCAGAAGACCGACATCATCACTCCCACCAACTGGACTGCTGGCCGGTAGCAAAAGACCAACTGGAAATTTCATAAAAGGTTAGACAATCCACAGTTACTTAGTGTTACGCAACAGGTCTCTGCAGCACAGAGCACGGACTGCGGAGTCAGGATGCTGGAGTCCAGCCCTGCCTCTCTGCGGATTCCCTGCGTGACCTTGGGAAAGCCTCTTGGGGTCTCAGGACATAGGGCAGGACTGAGACATTGAGACCCCAAGTGCAAAGAAGACACATTTCTCCTACCACGAGTCCTCAAAAACACTATGAAACTGTAATATGGGCCGGAAGCGGTGGCTCACGCTGTAATCCCAGCACTTTGGGAGGCCAAGGAGAGAGGATCGATTGAGCCCAGGAGTTCAAGACCAGCCTGGGCAACATAGGCAGATCCCATCTCGTTTTAATATAAATTTCTTAAATAATAATAAAACTGTAATATAAATTTTACTATTTCCTGTCTTGCCCACATTGGTATGTCTTTTGGAAATAAATCTTTTTTCCTTTTCATTCCTCCCATCTTGGCTAAATGTTTCCCCCACTCTGCAATGGGGGTGTTGGGTCAGAGATGCTCATTCGTCTCTTCCCATCTCTGCCAGGCTGAGGCTCTTGGCAAACAGTCCAGTGGTAACAGAGCCTCGAAGCAGGCCCCCACTGAAATCCCCTAGAGGCCCCCGGAAAGGGTCCCATTAGCCACCCTTTGGTTAGCAGCTGGACCAACAAAGTCCCTGCACTCCACGGCTAGCTTCAGCAGGTCTGACAGGGCCAGGTCCCTTCTGGTGGCTGTGGCTCCACTGCCCCTTGGGACATGTCTTCTTGGTATGGCATGTTCTGGGATCTCAGTGCTCTGCACACAACAGGCCATGCTGGAGCTGCATCAGAGGTCCCCCTCTTGGCCTTCCCTCTTGCACAACCCTGTAATCTCCGAAGGATTTGAGGATTTGCCGGCTTCAGCTAAGCTGCTCTCTCGCTCTATCTGAACAGCCAGAACACGGGATACTCCTTCCCCTGAAACAGGGCTGGATTCCCCCTTCTCCAGCAGCTTGAGTAGGTTTCGGCGTTTCCTGCCGGTCATCCCCACCCTCCTACTACCAGTGGCAGGACAGGAGCCCACTTCCTGACGTCACCAGTGCACAGCATGGGGCCAGAGTGTCCACCACTTGCCAGCACCTGGTCCCACCATGCCCAGCACACAGGAGGTGTGCTCTCATCTCTTCACCCACGGTTCAGCAAGCACCGACTGCTAGCCCTGTACTAGCTGCTAGAGAAACACAGATGGGCAAACACAGTTGCAGCCCTAGAGGAGCCTCATTAAGTGGGGAAAATAAATGTTTTGCCATATTCTGGGCAAAGAAGACTCAATGGCTGAGGAGCACGAAAGTGTGCTGCACTCTCAGGGACAGAGGTTGGTTCAAGCCTCGAAGGCCCAGTTCTAGTCTCTGTCAAGGGTGAGACTTCCTCCTCCAGCGTGACATGGTTCCACACCCTGTTCTGCTGACTGAGACTTCCTCCTCCAGCACGACACGGTTCCACACTGTGTTCCACCGACTGTTCTGCTGATGTCTGCAGCCACCAACTGCTTTTGATCTTGACTTTGGGGTAGAAAGCAGGGACACATCTGGGAGATTCTCCTGTGGAGAATCCAGGCCGGTTCCCTACTGCGTAAAGATCCTGTGCAGGCGCAGTTGTCAACAGAACATGGTCACAGTCCGTAGCAGTGTCGGGTGTTTTGAGCAGCATGGGGCTTTTGAGGAGCCCTCATCAGCATCCAGACCTTCATCTGCTTCCAAAGAAGGGCTCGCATCCTCTGTGCCCACAGCCTCCTCACCATTCCTGTGCCCACAGTTGAATAGCTGTTTATTGAGGGCCAGTACGTGTCAGGCATCAGGCTAGATGCTGGAGACTTAGTGAGGTCTGCAGTCAGAGATTTTTGCCAAGGGGATTTTTGCCAAGATGGTATTCGCTATCGTGGAACTGAAACTGAGAATGGTTCTCCCCTAGACACTGACCAACTGTCAGCCAGCAACAGGTACGGGGGGTGATATGGTTTGGATCTGTGTTCCCGCCCAAATATCATGTCAAATTGTAATCCCCAGTGTTGGAGATGGGCCATGGTGGGAGGTGATTGGTTCATGGGGGTGGATTTCTCATGAATGGTTTAGCACCATCCCCTTGGTGCTGTTCTCATGATAGTGAGAGTGAGTTCTCACGAGAACCGGTCATTTAAAAAGTCATTTAAAAGTGTGCAGCACCTCTCCACACTCTCTCTCGCTCACTCGCTCCTGCTCCACGCATGTGAACTGCTGCATCCCTGCCGCCATGATTGTAAGTTTCCTGAGGCCTCCCTAGAAACCGAGCAGATGCCAGCATCATGCTTCCTGTACAACCTGTGGAACCATGAGCAAATTAAACCTCTTTTCTTTATAAATTACCCAATCTCAGATATTTCTTTTTTTTGAGACCAAGTCTCACTCCATTGCCCAGGCTGGAGTGCAGTGGTGCAGTCTTGGCTCACTGCAACCTCCATCTCCCAGGTTCAAGTGATTCTGCCTCAGCCTCCTCAGTAGCTGGGATTACAGGCGCCCGCCACCACGCCCGGCTAATTTTTTTTGTATTTTTAGTAGAGATGGGGTTTCACCATGTTAGCCCAGCTGGTCTCAAACTCCTGACCTCAGGTGTCCACCCTCCTCAGCCTCCTAAAGTGCTGGGATTACAGGCGTGAGCCACCTTGCCCAGCCTGGTCTCAGGTATTTCTGAGAGAATGGTCTAATTCTGTATTAGCATTACTCATTGGCAGACCCCCTGTGGGTCTGCTAATTTCATCAAAACCAATTTACACCAGGTGTGGTGGTTCAGGCCTTGTAATCCCAGCTCTGTGAGAGGCCAAGGTGGGAGGATCACTTGAGGCCAGGAGTTAACAATCAGCCTGGGCAACATAGCAAGACCACATTTCTACAAAAATTTTTAAAATTAGCTGGGCGTTGTCATGGTGGTATGAACCTGTAGTCCTAGCTACTTGGGAGGCTAAGACGAGAAGTACTTGAGCCCAGGGATTTGAGACTGGAGTGAGCTATAATCACACCACCGGACTCCAGTCTAAGCGACAGAGTGAGATCCTGTCTCCAGTCAATCAATCAAACAGTTTAGTGGAAGGAGTATAGACTTTGGAGCCAGAGAAACCTGAGTTCAAATCCCGGTTTCCCCATTTCCCAGCTTTGTGACCTGCAGCAAGTTATTAATACTTTAACTCTGAGCTCACAATAATTCTTATTTGCAAATGGGGCAACTTGAGATGTTTCCTACCTTGTTAAATGTTAAGCGTAAAGCAATGGCATGGCCCCTGGATCAATGCGGATGTTCAGGGAATGTGGTCCCCTCCCTATTTCCCATCTTCCTTTGCCATTTGGACATCAGGGCGTCTCCCTTATTCCCTACCCTTCACCCTGCCTGTCTCTCCCCTACCCTCCCACCCTACCCCGCCCATGAGATCTGCAGAGATCAGTTTTATCGGATTGTAACATTGAGTTTTACTTTGCCTGGGAAAACAATACAACATCCTTGCATTTTCTGAACATCTTCATATTTAATTGTGTACAAAAATGGTACCCTAAAGTGTAAACTAATCTAGTTAGAAGCATGCTCACTTTGGCTAATAAATGTGTGTCCATAAACAGCTCAGCATGGGGCAATGGGGTGAGTCTAGGCCTGGGGAGTGGAGGTGAGTTGGAGTTCCAGCTCTGCCATTCACTAGCCACATGTCCTCAAGCAAGTCACTTCCCTTCCCTGAGTCTCAGGTGCCCTGTGAGGTGTAAGTTTCCGTGTCATTACTCACTGTGCTTAGGGTTCCTCTGGGATTACTCTCCTCTTCTCTGGTTCTGCGGCTCAGCAGCCCCTCCAGCCAGAGGGTGCCCAGGGGAGCAGAGCACCCCAGCAGGCCAGGTCTACAACAGAAGCTTAGGAAAGGAGAACTCAAGATAGGGAGGGAAAATGCAGCTGGATGGCCAGGTAAGGTATGAGGCTATAAAGAAAGACTTGGGCCAGGCACAGTGGCTCACACCTGTCGTCCCAGCACTTTGGGAGGCTGAGACGGGCGGATCACAAGGTCAGGAGTTTGAGACCAGCCTGGCCAATATGGTAAAACCCCTTCTCTACTAAAAATACAAAAATTAGCCGGGCATGGTGGCGGGCGCCTGTAGTCCCAACTACTCAGAGGCTGAAGCAGAAGAATCGCTTGAACCTGGGAGGCAGAGGCTGCAGTGAGCTGAGATTGTGCCATTGTACTCCAACCTGGGTGACAGAGCAAGACTCTGTCTCAAAAAAACAAAAAAACAAAAAACAACAACAAAAAAGACTTGGCCAGTCCTTGCCTTGCCTGAGGCAACTAGAAAAGAGGCAGTGACCCTGCCTCTTTCTGTATGACCTGCCCCACCCTGCACCTTCTCCAAGCCAGGGAAGAGGACTGGCCAAATGTGGGGCTGGCCCAAGTGGGTCTCACCCTCTCTTCTCCCTGGCTTCTGCATCTCAGATACCCAGGGCTCCACTCAGGCAATCCACTCCAAGTCCATCTGGCTACACCCTCGTCTACACCACCAAGGATCGTAGAGGGGACTGGGCTAAAGAGGGAAGGAAGAAGGCAAGCTCAGGATTCAGAAAGACCCACAGTTCAAGATCTGGTTCAACCTCTTCCAAGGGGAACTTAAAGGAACTATTTTTTTCCACATCCACATGACTAGGGAACTTTACGGTTGGTCTGTCTTCTCTCGACTGGTCCACCTCATTACAGCCCCAGCCCTCCTCACCCTTCATCCAGCCACAGTTACAACCTGACAAAAATTCCGCCCACTTTCTCTAGGTTCTTTCCCTTCTCCCTTCTGTGGAGAACACCTGGAAGGGCTCCCTGATCCCAGGAAAGCCTCTGAGTTTATATCCACTCACTTCCAACTCAAGGCCTGTATTAGAAGAGGAATCCTTAGGCCGGGTGCGGTGGTTCACGCCTGTAATCCCAGCACTTTGGGAGGCTGAAATGGGTGGATCACCTGAGGTCAGGCGTTCGAGACCAGCCTGGCCGACATGGTGAAACTCCATCTCTACTAAAAATACAAAAAATTAGCCAGGTATGGTGGCGGATGCCTGAAATCCCAGCTACTCAGGAGGCTGAGGCAGGAGAATCGCTTGAACCCAGGAGGCGGAGGTTGCAGTGAGCCGAGATGGTGCCACTGCACTCCAGCCTGGGCAACAAGAGCAAAACCCTGTCTAAAAAAGAAGAGGGATCCTTTAAAGGGACCCCAAATCCCAGCCTTTTCTCTTCCAAGGGCTAAGAGATAGTTACCTCACAGGAAGTACAGATTTCCTTTCCATGAGCCTAGGAATCTGGACATCGACTCTCACTTGGAGGAGCCACCATGAAAACATTGTGAGCTGGCCGGGCGCGGTGGCTCGAGCCTGTAATCCCAGCACTTTGGGAGGCTGAGACGGGCGGATCACGAGGTCAGGAGATCGAGACCATCCTGGCTAACACGGTGAAACCCCGTCTCTACTAAAAAAAATACAAAAAAACTAGCCGGGCGAGGTGGCGGGCGCCTGTAGTCCCAGCTACTCGGGAGGCTGAGGCAGGAGAATGGTGTGAACCCAGGAGGCGGAGCTTGCAGTGAGCCGAGATCACGCCACTGCAGTCCAGCCTGGGCGACAGAGCGAGACTCCGTCTCAAAAAAAAAAAAGAAAAAAAAAAAAAAAAGAAAACATTGTGAGCTGTCAGCGGGGCCCTGGAGTAAGCTCAAAGCGACTGGGCTCAGGGCTTCGAACCCCGGCTGCAACAGGGGTCACAAAGCAAATGCCTCTCAGATCCTCGCTGGCTCCTGTCTCCATTGGGGAGGCTTGAGCGGGTCAGGAGCAAGCTGTCTAAAGGGGAGCTCAGAGAGGGACAGAGGTTACCCTGAGGCACCACAGTAAGGAAAAGAGGGCATCGCAGAGCTGAGCTGAAGAACCAGCTATGCATGAGTGAGACTGAGTCCCCAGAACTTTCTACTGCCCTCCCCAGCTGGGGAGGCGGGGAGGAAAGGGAGTCACTGAGATGGAGCAGGATGCCACTTAGGGCTCTGCTGGGCCTCCTAAGCATGGAAATAAAGGAAAAGTCTTGAGTCCCTTTTAAAGGACATCCCAGGCACTTAGCTAGCCTTAAAAAGTCAATGAAGCCGGACACAGGGGCTCACGCCTGTAATCCCAACACTTTGGAAGGCCGAGGTGGGGTGATTACTTGAGGCCAGGAGTTGGAGACCAGCCTGAGCAACATAGTGAGACCAGGTCTCTACAAAAATAAAATAGCAATCTGATAAATATGAAGCTAAGTAACAGTCGTCTCACAAGCAAGTCACTTACAAGGTGTTTTGATTCCCCATAGAAACTAAAAGATAACATCTTAACATATCTTCTTGAGATGTTTCCAGAAACCTCCACCAGATGGAAAATGCCTCTATTATTATACAGACCTTAGATAAAGGGGAGCTGGGGACTAAACTCGGACCACTGTTCTTTGCCACGAGCCAGACCAGTGTATAGCCTCCATGTATTTCTTGGTTTAAAATTTTGCCTGCAGCTTCTGCTATCCTGAAATGTAACCCCATCTTTAAAAACTCTTGCTTCTAAGCCACTAGGGAGTTCGGGTCTTTTTTTTTTCTCTTTTTCTTTCTTTTTTTTTTTTTTTGAGATAGAGTCTTGCTCTGTTGCCCAGGCTGGAGTGCAGTGGTATAATCTTGGCTCACTGCAACCTCCACCTCTCAGGTTCAGGCAGTTCTCCGGCCTCAGCCTCCCAAGTAGCTGGGATTACAGGCACGTGCCACCACGCCCGGCTGATTTTTGTATTTTTAGTACAGACAGGGTTTCACCATGTTGGCCAGGATGGTCTTGAACTCCTGACCTCAGGTGATCCACCTGCCTCAGCCTCCCAAAGTGCTAGGATTCCAGGCATGACCCACCATGCCCGGGCTTAGGGAGTTCGGGTCTTAAGCACTAGCTGTCTGTCCTCCTTGCTAAGCACCAAACAATAAATATGCTTTTTCCCGCTACAAATCTCAGCATCAGTGCCTGACTCTCCTGCAATGAGCAAAAGCAGACCCCAGTTGAAGTCGGTGACGGTGTCACCCTGACTACTCTACAAGGGCCTCCCTGCCCTGAAACCGCAATGTCTCTGGGCCTGTCCCTGCACTGAGGACGAGGACGAGGCCGAGCCTGGAGTCCAGGCCTCCTCAGAGCCACAGCTGTGGTTGGGCTGGCAACTCTGCATCTTCACGATGTAGAAGCTCCCTGACCTTTCCCTCTGTCTCCCCAACTCAGGAAGGACAGGCAGGGTGAGGTGTCCTCTAGTCTCAGTATTTGAGCCTTCTAAGCAAGGCCCAGTCCCTGCCAACAGCCTTCTGGGGCTCTCACTGATCCTGGCCCAGAGGAAGGCCAGGCTTTGCAGATGCAGAGCCTCCCCTGATCCATCCCTTCCAGCCTAGGCCTCTAGCAGAATAGAGCCTGGACCAGAACAGGAGCCAGGAGGCTTCATCCAGCTGGCCCACCACCTCCACCCTGTCCCAGGAGGCTGGCCCCACCTCCCACAACCCTCAGTGGAGCAGCAAGTAGGAAACAGGGGCACCTGGGAGGCACTGCAGTGTTTCCCAGCTGTTTAGTGGGTGGTGATCAGCATTTTCAAAGTGCAGTAAAACACTTAAATGTCACAGTGCATTGCACATGAGTTAAGCCCTATGCTGGGGGATATGTTCCGGGTTGAGATGTTATCAAACAAATTTGAAAAACACTGCTGCTGAGGGCCTGGCCTGAGCCCCCTAAGCTCCCCAGGTATCCCGGCCCAGCTCTGGTCTGCTCACCTGACAGGAACTGCACCTGACACACTGCCCGGAGCTCCTCTTGGGTCTCACACCTAAGCTCCCTCACTCCACCTGTCTGGCTCTACGTCCCCTGCAGAGACATGGGCTGAACTACTTGGCCCTGGACTTCCCGAGGGGCAGCTCATGCTGCAACAACACGATATGGCATTTGGAGCAAGGGAGAGATGCACAAGGCGCTGTGAGAGCCCAGAGGAAGGCCGGACGTGATGCCTAAACTGAGTTCTCCAAGATGCTCAGGCGGCCAAAGCAATGGAACGGCACTGGCAGAGGCCCGGATGTGTGAGATCATAGGGGCCCTGCAATGACACACATGGTTTGTGAAGCTTCTAAGGACCCTTTGCTGCTATGTTCCCCTCCTCATCCTAGTGAACTCTGCTTCTCTCTCAAGGCCCAGCTCAGTGCCCTCTCTCCATCCCCAGGGTCTCATCTCGCTCTTACGCAACTCCCCACCTCCCAGCTCCCACTCAGCTTCTCAGCTGTAAGCTTCCTTAAGGCAGGAGCCAAGCTGAGGGGCCTTTTTATTGCCCACAAATCCTGGCCCAGTGCATTAAGAGAAGGGCCCAACAGGTATGTCCGAGTGGATGCATGAAGTTCATAGATGTGGCAGTTGTAGCTCAGAGTGGGAGTGCCTGGCTCAAGGTCACACAGCAGGTTGTGGAGTTGTGGTGTAAGGCACAGTCCTCACTCAGGGCTGTACTGTGATCTTGTTCTACGATGCCAAACCTGGGCACTTTTGTCCAGCTGACGTGGCAGAGAATGCTGGAAGAGGAGTATTGGTGTGAAGGTTGTAGGGAGGGTTGAGAGGGTCACAGATGCAAAGGAGCAAGGCCTTCCTGGATGTGCTGCCCAGAGTCAAGCCCTACTCTTAGGGCATGTGAGCCAGGCTGAAGGGCTCAGGTCTGACACTATGACAAGCCAAGGCCCTCGCGAGGGGGACAGCTATGTCCTCTGGACATCTCTCCTGGGGCCACTGTGACATGGAAGTGGCCACCAGCCTCACCCTCTGTTTTATCCCACAACCCCTTTACGCCTTACAGCAACCTTAAGGAAGCCCAGGAAGAGGGTCCCATTCTCACTCACCCAATTAGGACACTCAGGAGCAGGAAGATGCAGTTTCTAGGGACAGGACAGGCTTATGGCTTCCTAATCTATGAGCGTGACAGGAGCATAGAGGGCTTACGAAATCAGCAGCACTGACACTCTGCAAAGCCACGCCTCCATTTCCCCATCTAAGTTCGCTTCCAGCCCAGGACTGCAGAGCCAGGACTGCTGCCCATGCTGGCTGGGTCTCCAAGTAGATTTCTTCTGAGGGCCATAAGCCATGAGGCAAGGGAGGGACAAAGTAAAGGGAGTCTAGGGGAGGGGAGCTGAAGCGCAGCTCTTACCCACAGCAGCCTCTGCCCAAAAGATGGCACGCATAGAATCCACCTCACCCAATGTTCAAGCCTGTAGGCCCTTCCTCCCCAGTCACTCCTGCTCCACCACTGCTTGTACCAAACCTCTCTAGGCCTAAGTTTCCACATGTAAAAGCAGAGAGTGGCTGGGCGTAGTGCCACAATGCCTGTAATCCCAGCAATTCAGAAGGCTGAGGCAGAAGAATCACTTGAGTCCAGGAGTTCAACACCAGCTTGGGTAACATAACAAGAGCCTGCCTCCAAAAAAAAAGAAGAAGAAAAAACGCATCAACACAGGGTGGGGGGGTAACTTCTTTGCAAATCACAAGTGCTAGAGCCCCTTCTCTCTGCTACTGACCTCTGCTCCCTCCCCAAGCAGCCTTCAGGGTGAAAAGGCTTGGACGGCACATGGGGAGGCCACCACAGCTGCAGACTGCTTGCAAGGCTGAGGATACCACGGCTCTCTAGCTGGGCACTTCCCTCCACACCCAGGAGTCAGTCAACCAGCTGCTCTCTGACCCCCTCACCACCGGGTCTCCTGCCCAGCGCCTCACACATGTACACACACACCCCTTCATTGACTCCAGCCTGTCTCGCACCCCTGCTGGGCTCCCCCAGCACAACAGTCCTCTTGTATTCCCTGCCCCCACCAGGTCCCAGACCTGCTCTCAGGCCTGCCTGTTTTCCCAGCCTCTGGCAGGTTCCCCCCACCCAACCACAGAACTCAACAGCAACGTTGAGTCCCTAGCCACTCCCCGCCCTTTTAACCCTCCTCATCTTCTGTCCCAGCTTTCCAAAGAGTTGCAGTCCAGCCCTGGCCCTCCTCACCCCTCCTTCATCCATTGGGCCAGGGTGGAATCATAAGCAGACCCAGGTCTTGGCCAGCTCCTCCTGCAGCCCTGGACCCCTCAGGTGAAAGGAAAATGTTAGAGTTGTTTTATGTTTTAAGAGAAGCCAAAGGGTGAGAAGCTTTGCCTGAAGGAGTGAATGTTTCTTGAGTGTACTGTTAGGTACTTGTGCAAGGGATATGTTGTAGGGGCCCTCCAGGTGCTCCCCATAAAGGCAGCATACGTATGACATCATATGCTGTCATCATATGCTGTCGGAGAGCCGACAGCCTTGTAGTTTTTTCCCAGTGTAGAAAATAATAGTCCTGTCTTCCAAGTAGGTGAGTTCAGAAGAGGCCTGATAGCCACCCTCTCCAATGACCCCACCCTTATTGCGGTAGCTGGCTGGCAGGAAGGTTGGCAAGACTGTGTTCATCCTTCAGTGTTCATCCCGCCTGGGAGTCAGGTAGCCTACAGCGGTGTTCTCAAACTGGAGCCTGCATCAGCAACACCTGGAGGATGAAACAGCCTGTTAGGCCCCTCCCCTTCTGTTTCGGACGCAGTGGGAATGGGTGGGACCTGAGAATGTGCACTTCTATAAGCTCCCGGGTGATGCTGACGCTGCTGAACACTTTCATCCATAGAGATGCTTCTCCCCGGCTCAGCCAGAAGCAGTTTTGGAGCCAGGGGAAGAGGAGACTGCTGACCTTGTAAGATAGGGGTTGATACTGAACCTCAAGCCAAAGGGGCAGTCTCTTCAAAGGTCTGCATGTGGTGAGTAGAAGGCTCTGAACTTCACATTAGTGAACTTGGGGTTCCACTACTGGATCTTGTGATCTTTTTTTAAACCACATTTTCTGATTCCCTTCTTATGAGCAAGCCAGGCACTTTACATATCTTATCTCTACTCCTTACTCCCACTATGCAAGGAGATATCCCTGAAGCTTGCAGAGGTGGGATCTGAACCCAGACCTGATTTTAAAGTCTAGGCTCTTAACCTTTTGGTGATTCTGCCTTAAGAAATGAGGCAAATAGCTTGGGCAATGAGAATGATGAAGGCAGGGAAGGAAATAGAACCCTTTTTTAGATAGCTGACATGTCCAGGTCTGCCACAGAAGTGGGGACATACAGGTTTTCCTGCTCTCCATCTAAAGCTACCCATCTCATACTGCAAGAGCCCAGTTCCTTCCCTCCTGGGCCCTTACTCCTGGATTGCTGGCTCCTGGATTGCCAGGCCTTCCCTGTCCTGTTCACTGCTATATTCCCACCAACAAGCATCATTCCTGGCACACTTCAAGGTACCAAAGGTGTTGCATGAATCAACACATTCCCATGCCTGCAATGCCCCAAGACTCAGCCAGTTGCCAGGATTCTCCCATCTACACCTTAGGTGGTCAGGTCCCTGTGTGAAGTTGGAGAACTACAGTCAAATCAAGAGGCTGGGAAATATACTTCTTAAAACTGATTTTAATATCCTTCTTCCCTCCTCCACCCCACTGGGAAAAGGCTAAAACAATCTGGATGGGTTTAATTACAAATTAATACATACTGTCATTGTGTAAAGTAAATCAACATTGGGGCAACAAGGGACTATTGGAAAAAGTGAAACCCATATTAACAAAATATGTCATGGAAGAACCCCACTTAGTGATTTCACTGGCTGCTTGAAAGACAGTCAACGGAAAGGTCAATGTTCTGCATGTTCTCTGGGGCCTGCCTGTCCATGCAACGAAAGGAGGTCTTGCCCAGACTCAGCCAAGCCTAGTTAGCTCCAACCAGGCCCTAGACCAAAAGCAAGGGAAGAGGGCATCCTTTCAATAGGATAAGGGTAGAAAGGGCAGATTGACAGATAAAATCCTGCAGCTTCACTTAAAAGCCCACGGGGAAAAAGAAAGCAGGAAGTTACTGGGAAGCCTTAAAGAAAGATGCAGCATTTTCTCAACATTAAAAAAAAAAGTTAAAAAATTAAAAAACAAACAGAAATCAACTACAAGGTCACTGGAGAGGGAGAAAAAAAGGAATAGAACTTCATTGTTTTCAGTAAGTTTGAACATGGTCTTGGCTTCATCCATGTCTTCATTATGCAGACACCATCCTCTCGGCACTGTGCTCAACCTGTGAGACCCTTTGCTTAGCAGCTTGAAGGAAATGTTTTTTTAAAAAGGTACTATACACTCATATATAAATGCACACGTTTATATGTGCATGTGTATATACATATAAATTGTAATAAAGTAGTTTTAGAAAGCTGGGGGCACCAAGGCCTCTGGGGCTGACTTCCTTGCATTCAGAATTCCACAGGACGATACCTACCCAAGAACTTCTCTCCAATTTGAAACACTCCATCTTCCCTTAAGATCGCCTGATACGAGGAGACTGAGGCAGGTCCACAAAACAAACGAAGGTCCTAGAAAATGTGTCACCAGTGACACTGTTCACATGTGAAAGGAACACTAGAGTCATGAGTTATTTGAGAGCTCTCTACCCTTTCTGACTCCCCCTCCCTGCCCAGAGAACTTGCAGGCCGGAATACTACATCTTTAAATATTTCTGGCTGAGCCCTCTCGCCACATATGTCAGTAACATTCCAAGCTGGCGACCACATGTTCAGGCTCTGGCTCCCTTCCTCTCTACTGAAGAGTGCTCTGCTGTTTCAAGGGCACGGTGGGGCCACCCGGCTCCCATTTCAGCTCGATCTTCAGTTGATCATACATCTCAGAAACAACCAAATTAAAAAAGAAAATTGGTGCCAAAAGAATCTTCATATTTGAAACGCCTATTTCTCCCTTTTTTTTTTTTTTTTCCTGAGACAGAGTCTCACTCTGTTGCCCAGGCTGGAGTGCAGTGGTACCATCTCGGCTCACTGCAACCTCTGCCTCCTGTGTTCCAGAAATTCTCCTGCCTCAGCCTCCCGGATAGCTGGGACAAGGTGCATGCCACCACGCCAGGCTAATTTTTGTATTTTTAGTAGGGATGGGGTGGGTTTCACCATGTTGACATGGTGAAGAACTCCTGGTCTCGAACTCCTGACCTCGTGATCCACCCACTTTGGCCTCCCAAAGTGCTGGGATTACAAGCGTGAGCCACCACGCCCGGCCTGAAATGCCTATTTCTTTTGAGATTGTTTTTCAAATTCCATTTGATGAATTTTTTAAAGTGAGTTAGACAATGTGTGTACATACACACAGAGACACACACCACCACACACCCACAAAATTCAGAGGCTTGGGGGGAAGGTTGTTTGCTGCCAAAAGATCTAACAGAAGAAAGCTTATATGCTGATCAAGTTTTAATAACATGGTTAACAAGAAATGTACACCATTTAGCAAGCACACAAAGACTGTGGGTAGGAACTACTGATCCCTGGAGTGTCTGGCTCCCAAGCCCATCTTCTGCCTACCTTTGGCATAGCTTCATAGTTACTACATTCAGAGAATCCAAGAGGACTGCATGGACAGATGAACCTTTATTTAAAAAAATAGCACTTCAAATAAATTAAAAGGGACAACCGTCAAGTGTTCAAATTGTGAAGAAATAGTTGAAAACCTAGAGAGACTCCAAGCTGCAGTCTTCTAACCTCATTCTTTGTCCAATGGCAAACCCCCACACATCTCAGTACTCCCACTCAATTTTTTCCCTACTGAGATGAGGGAAGCAATTGCAGACAGGAGACCAGACGGAGGAGAAAGCTGCATCTGATTGGAATGAACATTGCCACGTACTTGCTAATACGGGTTTCACTTTATGACCAAATGTATTCTTTCAAAAATAAAAAAGGGGAGAGGGAAGCTGCATGTTTTTAAAAATTGAAATTATTTAGGGATAAAACACTAACTCTAGTGCCTTTAACGGGCAATAGCAACTTTTTTCCTCCGAAGTCAAACACCATCCCCAGCTGAGCCTTTGTGCTACAAGCTTTTCAGGAGATGTTACCTAAACTTTATTAAAAGAAAAGAACAAGTTTAAATATAGACACTGGACTAGCCCAGTCTGTATTTTCAAGTCCACATTCTTCATCTGAAGCACTGCATCAGGGACCCCCCTGAGTCTGCATGTTTTCAAGTTCACAGTACATGGAACCAGTTTTTCTTTTTAATTTTTTCCTCACTCAGAGCAGCCACACACAGTGGCCGTTGACGCCGGAACCTCGGGCGGGGCCTTTTCCTATGAGGCCTGGCCGGAGCTGCCCAAGGTTTCTCCTCAATGAGAATCGATGCTGTCATGCTCTATGGATGGGAAAAAAGCAAGAAAATAAAAGCACCTGGTACAGGTTTCATCAGATCCATTCGGATTCGCTATGTTCCAAACCCGCTGCTGAATGCCATTTGTCCACTTTGTGTGTGTTGAACAGTTTGTGGCCTTGGAGTCTGTCTCAATTAGAAGAACTGTTATTGGACGCCCCAGAGGTTGATGCAATAGCAGCTCCAGCAGGGCTACTCGTAGAGACTGACTTTCGGATGTGAGGCAACAAGTAGGGATCACAGGCCAGCTGCTGGACATCAATGCGGTCCTCCTTTCGGTAGGCCAAGCATCGTCGAATAAACGCCTGCAAAGGAGAGTTTCTTGAAGATGGAGGCAGATAGTCTTGGCACCCCTGGAGGGACCCTAAGGCTATTGGCTGCCAGGGCCCATAGCAAATATCTCCTAAAGAGAAGGAATTTAAGGCCTTCCCCCAGAAACCACCAGGCAGACCCAAAGAAAACAAGGTAAGGAGAAGCACCAACAACAGTACCTCTCTGCTGCCACTGATTCCTTCCCAGACAGAAAGGGCTGAGCCATTACTGAAGGGAGGAAAAAGGAAGCATGACCTCTAAATACTCCTGCCCCCAAAGCACTAAGACCAACAGAAAAAAAAAAATCTCTCTTTGTCTTCGCTGGTTTGGATGGGAACAGTCTAACTTCATGGTCCTCCATCTACAAACCATGACCTCAAGTGAACTTCCTGCGGAAGTGAAAATTCTATCACCATATGAAGTGTCAGGAGACACACAACGGCTAACACTATGATGTGTCACAGGTGATAAAATCATTTCCCTATGTCATAAAGGGAAACCTGAAAGGACTTGCATCCACGATAACACTGTAGACCCAAAAATGCAGTGAGTGGGGTTACACACGGAATTCCAGTTGACTACAAATATGGAGGCTATGCAGTTTTAGTTTCTGTAAGTCTTAGCATAAAGACCCTTATATAGATTATCTGTCTTGTCCTGCTTGTTTTCTTCCTATTTTTTAGCTAGTTCTATTTAATAAGTTTCAATATAACTATTTTAAATAAATTAATTTTTAAAAATCTAAAACATCATTATTACAGAAAGTCCGTATTTTACACAAGGGTGACAAGGATGTGATGTGTCGGTACACACAGGTTCACTGGCTCTCTCAAATGGACTGCTCTGGCGGGGGATGTCCATGCAGAGGCTGCATGGGTGCAGCAGGCAGTATAAGGGAACTCTATACTTTCAGTTTTGCTGTGAGCCTAAAATTGCCTAAAAAGCAGAGTTGATTTGAAACAAAATCTACAACATGAATCAAGCTATTGATTTTCTGGTTTTCCCCCATGTTTGGTAAACAAATTAATAATAAAATGCCAATCCTGGCTTTTCAAAATCAAAGACAGGTACTGGCTTGGTTAAAGCATTTGGAAGATAAAAACAATTCATAGAAATGAACATAATGATCCTTGGCCTTTAAAAATGAACTTTTCTAGGTGAAAGGTATAGAATTGGAGTTAAACAGGTTACCTTGGGTTAAATATTTGTCAAACTTTTTTTTTTTTTAACTTTTTTTAGAGACAAGATCTTGTTCTGTCACCCAGGCTGGAGTACACTGGCATGATCACAGCTCATTGTAGTCTCAAACTCCTGGGCTCAAGTGATCTTCTTTTTTTTGAGACGGAGTCTCGCTGTGTCGCCCAGGCTACAGTGCAGTGGCCGGATCTCAGCTCATTGCAAGCTCCACCTCCCGGGTTTTTACGCCATTCTCCTGCCTCAGCCTCCCGAGTAGCTGGGACTACAGGCACCCACCACCTCGCCCGGCTAGTTTTTTTGTATTTTTTAGTAGAGACGGGGTTTCACCTTGTTAGCCAGGATGGTCTCGAACTCCTGACCTCGTGATCCGCCCGTCTCGGCCTCCCAAAGTGCTGGGATTACAGGCTTGAGCCACCGCGCCCGGCCTCAAGTGATCTTCTACCTCAGCCTCCCAAGTAGCTAGGACCAAAGGCGTGCCCCACCACATCCAGCTAGTTTTAAAATATTTTGTAGAAATGGGTCTCGCTATGCTTCCCAAGCTGGTCTCAAACTTGTGGCCACAAGTAATCTTGCCACCTCATCTTCCCATAGTGCTAGGATTACAGGTGTGAGCCACGGCACTCAGCCAAGTAAACTTCATTTACCTTGAATTTTCTCTGTAGCTGCCAGTGTCAGCTCTTAAAACAGCAATCAGCTCACAGAGTTGCCCTGATTAAAACCTGCAACTGCCTTCCCTCACACTTACCCCCACCCTCCTGCCTCTCTTACCACCTTTCCCTTTGCTCTGTGGACCTGCAAAAAGCTCATTCTCACATCTGAGCTTCTCTCTGCTAAAATGCTTTCCCCTGCAGATCTATGGCTCCTGCAAATCATGGCTCCCACCTTCAAACCATTCAAGATACTGCTCAAAATGTCACTTCATCTTTGAGGCCTTCCCTAACCATGCCATCAAAAAAGAAGTTTCTACCTTCTCATCCCCCTACTCTGACTTATTTCTTCATAACATGTGTCACCATCTGAAATGTATCCACTTTTTGTTTTATTGTTTTTCTCATAAGTGGAATATAAACTCCTTAAGGGTAGGGAACTGGTCTGCAGAGTTCACTGCTACATATTTGGTTTCACCCCCACTACCCAGAATAGTGTCTTAGTGTTTCATAGGCATTCAATAAATATTTGTTGTGGGAGGACAGGAAGAGAAGAGGGTAGGATTTGGAGAAACAGGGACACAGGAGACAATTCATGGAAACATTTGGAGATACTTCTGTATTCTTCATAGCAAGTTCATCTAACAGTCTCTAAAGTTTTGGAGACATTTGTTCACTATTTATTGAATAAACACAAAAATTTGACAAAAGTTATATAAAGAAATAGTCTTGAAAAACCTGACAGATTAGGAGAATTAAACATCTACCAGATAACGTATTCAAGTCCCTCAGTGTCAACTCTGGTTGGCAGCTGCGGCACGGGTAGTAGAGCAGCTAGCTAGAGAATCTGTCAAGGGTTAGGTGCTACCAGTCCTCTTAAATCTCACAACCACCCTTTTTTTTTTTTTTTTCTTTTTTTTTGAGACAGGGTCTTACTGTGTTGCAGAGGCTGGAGTGCAGTGGCTATTCACAGGTGTGATCATAGCACATTACAGGTGTGCAGCGCCGCACCTAGCTACAAACACCTTTTAAGGAAGATGTTTTTGTTTCTGTTTTTATGGATAAGGAAAAGCAGCTTAAAAGGTTTAACTTGCCTAAAGTTACACAGCTACTACTGAGTGCAGAGCTGATACCAAAATTAGATTAACCAGGCTTCAAAGCTGAGCCTCTCTCCAGCTCTCCCAGGACAGTCAGGAAATCAGCATTTGCCTTAGGGATGTGTTATGGGACTTCTCCCTTGCAGATTTGATTTCTTGGTTATGCTGAACCATAGATGGGGACAGGGAGTAATCAGTCAGGAATTACAAACAACTGCTAAAGATGTTAATTCTTACCCTGTGACATGGCAGCTATACCACTTGGAAAAAGAGGCTCTTTCCCAACCTATATCACATAGGTACGCTGTGAAGGAACAGCAGAGATCAAACACCAAAAAAAGAGATTAGACTTGTAACTGGCTGGGCACAGTGGCTCACACCTGTAATCCTAGCACTTTGGAGGCTGAGGCAGGTGGATGACTTGAGCCTAGGAGTTCGAGATCAGCCTGGGCAACATGGCGAAACCCCTTGTCTACAAAAAATACAAAAAAATAGCCAGGTGTAGTGGTACACGCCTGTAGTCCCAGCTTCTCGGGAGGCTGAGGTGGGAGGATCACCTGAGCCTGGGGAGGTCAAGGCTGCGGTGAGCCGTGATAGTGCCACTGCACTCCGGACAGGGTGACAGAGTGAGACTCTGTCTCAAACTGACAACAACAAGACTTACAACTGCTCACTTAGAGTTTAAAAATGCTGAATGACCATAGCATCAAATGGGGCTGGCTACTACTCATCTCAGAAGAACTGGTTAATAGAGATAAATAAAATAGCACGGAAAAAGTAGGCTGGCTATTAGAATTTGGTTTACAGATGTGGCAAGGATGAATGATTATTTATAGCTTCCTTTTCACCACTTCCCATTCTATACTTCCTTTGCCCCACTGACTTTGTTATGCCCTCACCAACTGCAACAGAATTTACTGCTTACCATTCGCTTGACATTTAACCCTATAATGTTGATATGGTTTGGCTGTGTCCCCACTCAAATCTCATCTTGAATTGTAGTTCCCACAATCCCGTGTCGTGGAGGGACCTGGTGGGAGGTAACTGAATCATGGGGGTGGTTACCCCCAGGCTGTTCTCATGATAGTTCTTACGAGTTCTGCTGGTTTTATAAGGGGCTTTTCCCTCTTTGCTTGGCACTTCTCCTTTCTGCTGCCATGTAAAGAAGGATGTGTTTGCTTCCCCTTCCACCATGATTGTAAGTTTCCTAAGGTCTCCCCAGCCATGCTGAACTGAGTCAATTAAACCTCTTTCCTTCATAAATTACCCAGTCTTGGGTATATCTTTATTAGCAGCATGAGAACAGACTAATACAAATGCCTTAGTACTCTTATATAATTTCTCCTACATGGGCATCAGCTTCCCAAATTAATCATAATCCCCGAATACGGATGAAGCTGAGTATCTTTCATGACATCCACATACCTACCTGTTCTCTCTCAACTGGAGTCTGCTCTCCCTCCCTTTCTAACTCTAGGGAGCCTTTCTGAATTAAAACACACACCTATCAACATTCCTTCTACTGGAACTGGGGATGGGGTGGTCAGGGTGTAAGCAATGTTCTTCTGTCAAGTGTTCTTAGGAATATTAATTCATGCCTATCCTAATGTTTTCAATAACTCCTGAATTTCACACTGA
>NW_012108108.1:696703-698786 GCF_000951045.1 Mandrillus leucophaeus
AAAAAAAAAAAAAAAAAAAAAAAAAAAGAGCCTGGTCTGAGGAATGTAATCAAAATATTAAGAATTCAAAGGAGACATGGGAACTCCCATCTGGTTTATACCCACAGCCTACTGGGAAACACTGAAACATACAAACACACAAAAACAGGAACATAAATATACAAGTGGATCCTAATATATACATTTATAAGGCATGTTCACAAGGAAAAACAAATATGACAATTCATTAGGTATAGTTTACCACTTGTTGAAATGATATGTGACCTTGATCAGAGGTAACAATGGATACGTCCTGACACCATCTCCCCAGTATAGAAATATAAAGCATGCTTTCATTAATAATAGGCTCAATTAATGGGACGGTTGGCAATAAAGATTCTGGGGATATTTTGAGCTTGGCGCCCACAGGTTCTTGGGAAGATTGTATACTTTAATAAATATACGATTTATGTAAATCCCTATACATACTATCAGAACAAATACATGTTCAAGATCTAATTGATAACAGCAAAAGTGCATGATTTTAACAGCCCAGCAGAACTCATTAGGTACCCTAGGGTTGAGGATTTCTGCTTACGAATAAGGCTTGTATTTATTAAGTCTTTATTTTCTTTAAACCACTCCTTTTAGGATTCTATTTTGTATAACCTAATAATTAACTTCAAGAGACTAATCCATACCAAGGCACTGTATGTGTGTGCCACCCAAGAAAGAAATCAAGCTTCTCCGTCAACCTTCTAACTTACCTTCCTTCCATAAAGACACTGATAGAAGATCACACCCACCGACCACACATCAACTTTATTTGAGATCTTTGGTGGTTCTTTCCCAACCACAAAACACTCTGGTGGTAAATACCTGGGACAAAGAAGAAATAAAAATTCTTAGAATAATGATTATGTAAGTTTAAGACATGTACAAAAAGACAAAATAAAATATCTTGTTGAAAACAGAAATATCTTTTTTTTTTTTTTTTTTGAGACAGGGTCTTGCTCCGTCACCCAGGCTGAGTACAGTGGCGTGATCATGGCTCACTAAAGGCTCAACCTCCCGAGCTCAGGTGGTTCCCCCACCTCAGCCTCCCAAGTAGCTGGGATTAAAGGCAGGCACCACCATGCCCAGGTAGTTTAAAAAAAAAAAAATTGTACAGGTGGGGTCTCACTGTGTTGCCCAGGCCGGTCTCAAACTCTGGGACTCAAGTGATCCTCCCACCTCAACCTCCTAAAGTGCTGGGATTACAGGCGTGAGCCACCATGCCCGGCCAATATGTGAATTTTAATAGTCAACTTAGACCTACATGGAGAGTCAATGAAAAGACACTCTAGGCGAGGTGTAGTGGCTCATACTCATAATCCCAGCACTTTGGGAGGACAAGTCCGGCAGATTGTTTGAGCTCAAGAATTTGAGACCAGCCTGGGCAACACGGCAAAACCCCATCTCTACTAAAAATACAAAAATTAGCTGGGCCTGGTAGCACACCCCTGTAGTACTTGGGAAGCTGAGGTGGGAGGATCACTTGAGCCTGGTGGAGGCTGACTGCAGTGAGCCGAGATCATGCCACTGCACCCCAGCGACAGAGTGAGACCTCATCTCAAAGAAAGAAAAGACACTCTAACTTAGGGAGGCAGTAATGTCCCTACAGAGCATCAAAATACAGTTCTCAATTTCCTAAGAGTGGTAAATATTCTCACTAGTCCCACTTCACTCACTCTAAGCCTCCTTTCCCAGGGTCGTGCCTAATGTAAGTGTCATTTGACAAGTTTTAAAAAGCGGGTGGGGAGACACAAAAGAAGCGCATTCCCTTTTAGGATAGCTTCATCAACAAATATTAAATGTAACTAGAAATGGCATGGGTTTCATGTTGCCAAAAGGAGATGTCTCTGAAATAAGTAAATGTTTTAAAAGTCCAAATGAGGCCGGGCGCGGTGGCTCAAGCCTGTAATCCCAGCACTTTGGGAGGCCGAGACGGGCGGATCACGAGGTCAGGAGATCGAGACCATTCTGGCTAACACGGTGAAACCCCGTCTCTACTAAAAAATACAAAAAACTAGCCGGGCGTGGTGACGGGCGCCTGTAGTCCCAG
>NW_012108108.1:702121-715165 GCF_000951045.1 Mandrillus leucophaeus
TCAGGGTGTAAGCAATGTTCTTCTGTCAAGTGTTCTTAGGAATATTAATTCATGCCTATCCTAATGTTTTCAATAACTCCTGAATTTCACACTGAAGAATCCATTCACTATTACCCAAAGAAATAATACAGAAAGCAAAGCAGTTGTTTCTGTTAGCCAATGGGTCAAACAAAACTTACCTTTGCTTCAGGTGTTACTACTGGCTTTGGCGGGAACTGCACTTCAGTAGCTTTAAGAATCGTATTCTCTTGTAGGATGTCTTGCTGAGACTGGTTATGGCCAAAAGGCTGTCACATAAAAACAAACAAATAAGGTGGGCCTCTGATGAAAATTAAAGAGAAAACAATTCAGTACCACAGGGAAGGAAAAGGAGAAGACATCTTCTAATATGAACTGCTGCAAGGAACTCTGGAGACAATCCCCTCTAGTTCTCTCACTTTATAGATAAAGGGGGTGAGAGCTCAGAGCGTATGTAACTTGCTCACAGTTCAACTTCCAGGTCAAAGCAGAGTGGGGACCAGAAGCAGCATCTCCTAACGTTTTGCTAAGCTTTGCTCACACCAAAGAAAACGGAGATCCAGAGCAGAACCCAGCAACCTCACCTGCTCTGAGGGATACGTGAGGCCCTAAGAAATACACACCTGTGCCTCAGGACAATTCAAGAAACAGAAAAATAGAAGGAAAGGAAGTGAAAACCAAGAGGGGTAAGGAGAAAGCGGGAACAAGAAAGAGTTAGGGTTACTTAATGGTTTCATCTACGCTGAGCTGCCATTTTCTAATAAACTCTTAAAAATAAGTTCAACTCAAGTCTCTCTATACTGGTTCTACTGAGATGTCTCTCAAACAGTTATTTCTAGATAATTTCTACTACTGTTATCAGCAGTAATTCAACATTGTCAGGGAATGTAAATAATAATTAAGCCTACTACCTCTGAATAGTTTCCCTATTTTAGAGAGATGAGATAGAAAAGAAAAGAAAGACCAAGGAGAAGCTAAAGAGGAAAGTATAATCTGAATTAAGAGCCTGGTCTGGGCTGGGCGCGGTGACTCACACCTGTAATCCCAGCACTTTGGGAGGCTGAGGCAGGCGGATCATGAGGTCATGAGATCAAGATCATCCTGGCTAACACGGTGAAACCCTATCTCTACTGAAAATACAAAAAATTAGCCAGGATAGTAGCGGGCGCCTGTAGTCCTAGCTACTCGGGAGGCTGAGGCAGGAGAATGGCGTGAACCCGGGAGGCGGAGCTTGCAGTGAGCTGAGATCCGGCCACTGCACTCCAGCCTGGGTGCCAGAGCGAGACTCCGTCTCAAAAAAAAAAAAAAAAGTCCAAATGAATTCAGGACCCAGTACAGATATTTGAGGGCAGAGGTTATCCTACCTTCTTATGGTAGCCTCTTATGATTCCAATATCAAAGATGACAATAAAGTCCTCATTTTCAGAAGACACTTCTTTTCTTTTAGAGATGAGGTCTCACTCTGTTGTCCAGGTTGCTCTGGAACTCCTGATCTGAAGCGATCCTCCCACCTTGGACTTCCCAAGTGGCTGGAATTTACAGGTGCACCACCCACCACACCTGGCTCAGAAGGTATTTTATATTTCCTACTTTAAGGGTGATCAGGGGCTTACTGGAAAACTAACAAATAGTGTAGCAAAGGCCAAACTAGTTGTTAGAACAACTCATTCCTCATCTAAATTCCTTCCCTCCCCACCACTGGTCTCTGAAGAAACTGTTTAATATGTGATAGCCAACCACACCAAATTGTATGGTATGGAAGGTAAGTACCTCTTGTATTTAGGAAACCAAATAAATACAGCTGGAGTCTTAGCCACATCAAGGCTGGAAGGTAGAATTCTGAAGATTACCGATTGATTTCTGAAGATTTCATACTAGCAAAATCAATCCTGTGGAAAATTCTGTATTTGGACCCTATGCTCATCCTGGAATACAACTTACAGATTGAAGGGGACCACATGAGTTCAGAGGCAAAATATTCCTTCTCTGATCCATCTCTATCAAATTTAGTTTCAGATGACAGCCTTTCTTTCTTTTAAAAAAAAGTTCTAGTTTCATATTCTTGTTTCTTATTTTTTATTAGTAAGAGACTTTTTTTCGCGACAGGGTCCTGCTCTGTTGCCCAGCCTGGAGTGCACTGGCGTGATCTCAGCTTGCTGCAACCTCCGCCTCCCAGGTTCAAGCAACTCTCCTGCCTCAGCCTCCTGAGTAGCTGGGATTACAGGTGCCCGCCGCCATGTGTGGCTAATTTTTGTATTTTTTGGTAGAGACGGGTTTTCACCATGTTGGCCAGGCTGGTCTCGAACTCCTGGCTTCAAGTGATCCGCCCACCTCAGCCTCCCAAAGCGCTGGGATTAAGTAAGCCACCGTGCCCAGCCTAAGAAACATTTTTGGATGATTAAGACCTTTAACTAGATTATTATTTTACAATGAAAACTTTTAGCCAAAGCACACATTGAGAAATGAAATATAGGACTCATTAAGAAGGGAAAAAGGCAAAGAAATAAAGGAAAAAGAATTTGTAAAAAGAATAGATCTTCCAAGAGCTACTGAAACCGCCGTGAACCCTAGTTTTCATAGTTCTTGATTTTTCTGGGGTGGGGGGGGATGGAGTCTCACTCTGGCTGGAGGGCAGTGGTGCAATCTCGGCTCACTGTAACCTTTGCCTCCCAGGTTCAAGCAATTCTCCTGCCTCAGCCACGCAAGTAGCTGGGATTACAGGCGTGTGCCACCACGCCCGACTAATTTTTTGTATTTTTAGTAGAGATAGGGTTTCACCACGTTAGCCAGGCTGGTCTTGATTTCCTGACCTCATGATCCGCCTGCCTCAGCCTCCCAAAGTGCTGGGATTACAGGCGTGAGCCACCACACCCGGCCAATTCTTGATTTTTTTTTTTTTTTTTTTTTTTGAGACAGGGTCTCACTCTGTCACCCAGGCTGGAGTGCAGTGGCGCGCTATAGGCTCACTGCAACCTCCACCTCCCGGGTTTACGCCATTCTCCTGCTGGGACTACAGGCACCTGCCACCTTGCCCGGCTAGTTTTTTGTATTTTTTAGTAAAGATGGGGTTTCACCGTGTTAGCCAGGATGATCTCGATCTCCTGACCTCGTGATCCGCCCGTCTCAGCCTCCCAAAGTGCTGGGATTACAGGCTTGAGCCACCGCGCCCGGCCAATTCTTGATTTTTTAATACACATAACTTAAATATGATCTTGGATAAGTAACAAATATAACCTTAATTCTAAAATGATCATTTAAATGTATTTATAACTTTTTTTTGGCAGTGGCAGGGAAGAACAGGAGTTGCTGAACTCACCCAAATGCAGAAAATAAGTTAGCAAGAGTTTTTGTTTTTGTTTTTTGAGACAGAGTCTTGCTCCATTGCCAGGCTGGAGTGCAGTGGCGCGACCGTGGCTCACTGCAACCTCAGAGTAGCTGGGATTACAGGCATGCACCACCATGCCTAGCTAATTTTTGTATTTTTAGTAGAGATGGGGTTTCGTCACATTGGCCAGGATGGTCTCGATCTCTTGACCTCGTGATCCGCCTGCCTTGGCCTCCCAAAGTGTTGGGATTACAGGCATGAGCCACCCGCCAGGCCAGCAAGATTTTTAGAATATAAAAAGCCCTGTCACTTGATTGTACATGTCTGGCAAATCCCTTTCTAGGTCTCAGTTTCTCCATCTGTAAGTAAATGAAATTAATTCTTCACCCAAATAATATGGAAAATAATAAGCATCCTAACTTACTATCAAGGATTTTGGGAGGAGAGTAAAAGACAGCTCTATGATACTAAACTGTGTTAAAAAAATATGTAGTTGCATATTCCATCACAATCAAAATCCCCATACAAAAAACAAATTATTCTCAAGGCATAGTCTATGTGTCACTTCTTTAAAATAAGTATTCAGCCAGGCGCGGTGGCTCACGCCTATATTCCCAGCACTTTGGGAGGCCGAGGCAGGTGGATCACCTGATGTCAGGAGCTCAAGACCAGCCTGGCCAATATGGTGAAAGCTGTCTCTACTAAAAATACAAAAAAATTAGCTGGGCGTGGTGGCGGGTGCCTATAATCGCAGCTACTCGGGAGGCTGAGGCAGGAAAATCGCTTGAACCCGGGAGGTAGAGGTTGCAGTGAGTCGAGACCACGCCATTGCACTCCAGCTCAGGCAACAAGAGCGAAACTCTGTCTCAAATAAATAAATAGATAAATAAATAAGAGAAGTATTCAACGTAGTAGAGTTCTGCAACCACCAAATACTGCAAATAGTTAACTTATAATTTGTTATACCCTTCAGGATTATTTTTATCTGACATACTGAGGATGGTGATTATGACAATATTTCTACCAATTTGGAGACTCTTCAAACCTTCATAGAAACCTCTAACACTTAATCTTCTCAGAAGCCCTGTCTTACTTTAAATTATTAAAAATCTCAACTATAATCTAAAGGAGAAAGAACAGTAAAATGACCCCCTAAGTAAGCACCATCCAGCTTCAAGAATTATCAACATGTGGCCAATCTTCACCATTTTTCCCTACAGACTACTTTGAAGCAAAATCCCTAGCATCACATAATTTTTACTTAAATTCTAATCACTGAATTTTTGTAGGTAAGGAACTATAGCAGTAACTATTTTAAATGCGAAAAAACTGTGCCTTAAAAAAAAAACAAACTATCAAACACAAAGCTCAAATCCAAATTCCAGTGAATTTATATAGCAGAGGTATAGACCTGTTTCCAGAACTTTCAGCAGCAGATATTTTTGTATCACTCAGTGACAGGAACACTAGCCCACAATAACCACCACAGTGAATAAACACTGTAAATGTAGCTTCTATTTTAAATCTATAATTTCAAAGTTTTAATTTAAGGACTGACTTTTTACTATAGGTACCATTTTCACAAGCCGTAAGGAGCAACAGAAACTAGGGCATTGTGTCCATGGTGTTATTGGCAAGCTTCATGATAAGCACAGGGCTGATGCTGTGTGTTGTGAAGACCATGCCCCTCTGCTTCCTCCTCTACCTCTGATTCCCAGACAGTCAGTACTCTCTGCTAAGGTCCAGGACCCTCCAGTTCCAAAGGTAAGTGATTTGACCACCTTCCCTGGGGTACAAATAATATGTGTTGCCCCTCTGTTGGTGCTATAGAGCCTTCTTTTGCAACTCTTGAAAGAAATCCCTTATCCCATTAAGCCGTGAAGAGAGACTTGTATTTGGACTAAAAAAAAATTGGGGGCCATTCTTTATATACACCAATATGTGGCTTGTGTGACTACCTCAAAATGGAAGAGGAAGCTTTGTTAACACACTTTTATAACCATAGAGTTAAAGGCCTGAGTTTCAGGTATCTTTTATGGTTCTAATGGCCAAAGGCTACTGTAGGCAGAAATAGAAGCATAAAACTGGCAGGCTGAGCTAGCTTGGGTGGGGTGGCTAGGGAAAGACAGGTGACAAGAGATGGGAAGAAATGTGCCTCAAAAACTTTCAGAACATGGCTAACAGACACGGATAAACTTCTGGTAAATTGTGGTCACTTTTTCCTGTATAGATTTCATACGTGCTATAGTTACGTTTCATTCTGATCCTCATAACTCCCTACGGTCCAACATCCTCAGGCAACGCTTGAGACAAATCCCTTATCCCATTAACCCATGAAGAGAGACCTGTATTTGGACGAGAAAGATTTTGGGGCCATTCTTTATATACACCACATGAGCAACCTTGCTCTCTACTGACTTGCAAGGCCAGCTCTGTGCAGAAAACATACATTTCAAATACCTGGCCACATATAAGCTCTCCTTCTTAAGGGTTTTCAAGAAAGGAAAGAAAAATTAAGACAAATTAATGTAAATACCAAGAGTCAAACTGCTGAAAAGATAGTAACGATTTGGGGAGAAAGTCTGCTTTGGTTTATGGATTTTTGCCTAGCAGATAGAATACAGCAATTAATTCATTATCAACACTTCAGCAGAGCAGAGCCACATCTCTATAGCCAACCTGGCAGAGCTCCTGGATACCTACCAATAAGTACCAGCACCTTGTGATGTTAGCTCCATGCCATCCACTGAATTGTAGCTATCATCATCCATGATCTTCGAAAGACCAAAATCTGTAATTTTTATCTCTCCACACGCTGTACCATTTACTAAAAGAATATTACCTAAAAAATAAAAACCTTCATGAATAAGCAGAGACTTACTGATTAAGAGAAAAACCCAAAGTAATAGCAGATAAGAACTCAAATTCTTGCAAAAGCAAACATCCACATCTTGGGAATCAAGCAATCTGGACTCTGGATACTCAGGGAGAGCCCTCCGCATCTGCTGAAACTTCTGTTTTCTAAGAATCACCTGCTTAATGTGCCAAAACCACCACTATGATGAACTCTGGAAATAACAATAACTGGCTAAAGTAAAATATCCTTGTTCACTTGGTCAAAAATGACGGGACACTTTCATCTGAACTTTCAGTGAGGATCTCTAAATTACCCTGTTTAGAACAGTACTTGGGGTGTGGGGGAGGAATCAAAGAAAACATGTAAGGGAACCAAAGCTAGCACCACAGCACCACCTACAGCTCCCATGGCAGGAAAAGTGTTGAATTCAGTTATGGAAAAGTCATTCACAAAATAGCCATCTTTTAAAAAATTTCTTCATTATAATTAATGTTATAGTCATCTGAGTTATATTAGAACATTAGAGAATAGTCAATGAGATGTAATATGCACCTACCAGAAGAGTAAAGCAAAGTTTACAATTTTGCAACACCAGAAGGTAAATGTGGACCATCTTCCTAATGCCCAAGCTAAGCTGTTAAGAGTTGTCTATAGAACATATGCAGATTTCTAAACCACAGCTCAAGATAATAATAAAAAATAGAGGTAAGGACTCTAGCTGCCCTGTACTCTTTGCTGATGACCATCAAAGCTAGATAATAACCATACAAAAAGATGAAAAATTCTGCTTGAAATTTATTGAAATGGGAGGCACATAAGTAAAATAAGTTATTAATTTGGGGGCTCTTATCAAAGAGACCTGAAGCAGAGGAACTGTTACGTAGTATGAGTCATGGGAAAAATACAAAACTGAACGTGCCGGAACAGTTCTTTCTTAATGAGACTTACCTCATGAACTGCCCTGGCTCCAAAGATAAAGGTATTGTTTCTCCAGAGTATTTAATCCAACACACCCTCCTAAACCCAGTCCTGCTTGGCCAGGACTCTTTTTTCCCACACCTACCCAGGCAATCAAAAGTCAGATGTTATTAGCCTGTCTTGGCTGCTGTGAATTTCTCTAACTTTATCAAATTAAAAGTCATAAGACCAAAAAGAAAGCCAACTAATACTGTCTCCTAAAAGGAGACAAGACCAAAGAAAACCAACTAATACTGTCTCCTAAAAGTCAGACATACCTGGTTTGAGGTCATAGTGTATGATGGGAGGTTTTATTTCATTTAAGTACTTTAAAGCATTCACAATCTGCATGATAATGGACCGGGCCTCTTTCTCCGACATTAATTTGTGCTGTTTCAGGTAGAAGTCCAGATCATTTCCCTCACAGTATTCTAATACTGTACAAAACCTAAAAACAAATAAACCAACATTTAACCATGGAATAAGAGCAAGCAGATTAAGACTACCTAAATCAGTCCCAGGTGAAAACTTCACGTCATTAGCTTCTCACTCCTTTCTTCTTTGTTTCTTAAAATACTCTTCGATTCTTTATTCAGTATTAGCTGAGGGGTTTCTAGTAAGAAACTGCTTATTCTCTTGAAGAGTCTCCACACCCTCAATGTTGGAATCTGTTGTGCTCGGGTTCACCCATGGCAGACCTCTTCTTGAGTCTAGACTATAAGAATACCGATAAGAACTATAATGTATTTAAGCTAGGTATCTTCTTGGAAGGGGCTCCTTTACACACCCATGTCACACATCCATGTCTAAACAATTAGAATGTGATCAAGTACACAATTCTCCCTTTTTTTTTTTTGAGACTCTGTCTCACTCTGTTGCCTACACTGTAGTGCAGTGGCACAATTTCAGCTAGGTATACAATTCGCACTGCAAACATTTTATATAACCCTGAGTGCTGACAATGAGGAAGAATCTAGAGTTTGCCCATGTCCCAAAAACTGACTGCATACTATGTCTCCTGACAGCTTGGCACAATACTGCACTACAATATTTCTTAAACATAAGGTGTAAAAGGGCTTGTAAAGTATAGCATCTACGGTTCTAACAAATGTATGCGGGCTCTCTTTCCTTCACTTATGTCAATATATCATACCCAAACATAAAACCATATGGCATTTGTGGCATCACAGGTCATGTGCCTATCTTCCAAGGCATTATACTCTGAAGTAAGGTGTCCTGAACTGTGTGAATATCCCTGAGGGATGAATACCTTTTCAAGTATTCTAAGTTGTGATAATGTGGGTGTATCAGTCAGGGTCTAGCCTAGAAAGAAAACAAAACAAAACCACTTGATCATTTAAAACACAGAGACTTTAATTCAGGGAACTGATCATACAGATGATGGAAGAGCTGAGAAGACAAACTGGTCAGTGAGGCACCCTGGAGATCATACAGCAGGAAGCCATTAGCACCCTCAGGCGAGCGGGCCAGAAGGGAGGAGATGGTGAAACCAGAACCCAGGGTCACCAGGGGAAACTAGAATTGCAGGATGGGAGAGGAGGTGGAGACCCCCTCCCATTTCTGCTTCACATTGGCTGAAACCAGCAGGACACCAATGGACACATGGGCCTGGTAAACACAGCCTACAAGGACTAACCCCCCGAAGATACAGAGCAGCAAAAGGGTGAGGAACAGAACTGAGAGCAAACAGGTTTAGGACTAGCGCTATGGGCCACTGGGCAATTAAGGCCTTCATAAAGCACTGCAATTGAATATGGACACACATGGTCCTGTGGACTCCACAAACCGAACAATATCTTATGCATCTTACGAAACATAGCAGGGCATTCTAGCCCTGTATCTGAAAACAAATGTCTGCTGTAATCCCAGCAATTTGGAAGGCAGAGATGGGCAGATCACTTGAGGCCAAGAGTTTGAGACCAGCCTGGCCAATACAGTGAAACTCCGTCTCTACTAAAAATATATAAAATTGGCCAGGTATGGTGGCGCACACCTGTAATCCCAGCTACTTGAGGGACTGAGGCATGAGAATTGCTTGAACCCATGAGGTGGAGGTTGCAGTGAGCCAAGATCATACCACTGCATTACTGCCTGGACAACAGAGCAACACTCCATCTCAAATAAAACAAAATAAAATAAATGTCTGAAATTTATAGATTTCTCTGACCTGAGATTCTGAAATCTGAAATACAGACTCATGGCTCAATGAAATGATTCTTTGACCCAAATGCAAGTTGAAAATAAAGCCTCACTTTCAGTCAGGCACAGTGGCTAAAGCTTGTAATCCCAGCACTTTGGGAGGCTGAGGTGGGCGGATCACAAGGTCAGGAGTTCAAGACCAGCCTGTCCAGCATGGTGAAACCCTGTATCTACTAAAAATAGAAAAAATTAGCCAGGCATGGTGGCGTGCATCTGTAATCCTAGCCACTTGGGAGGCTGAGGTAGGAGAATCACTTGAACCTGGGAGGCGGAGGTTGCAGTGAGCCAAGATGGCACCACTGCACTCCAGCCTGGGCAACAGAGCCTCAAAAAAAAATTAATAATAATAAAATAAAGCCTTACTTTTAATACCCAAACAATTCTCAGAAGATGTTCTAAAAATCATGGTCTGACTTATTTTTGGTGAAAATTCATCATACATGCAATAGAAAGAACAAAGTAATCAACTCGAGAATAGTATAGAACCAACTCAATTTCTCACATTAGTTAAAAGTGTGTATACAATTCAAAACAGCAGATAATTTGAGCCTGATTTAATAGTTCAGAGAGGGGGGTCTACCTAGTACTGAAGAAATCTACTCAAAGCAAAACAGTGATGTCATGACCTGCCCCTGGTTTCCCAATCCTGCCCTCTAACTAGATCTTTTTTAAAAAATTCCACTCCATGTGAAACACACATGGCTAAGCTCAGTGCCAGGGCTATCCAAATGAGAAGAAGAAATCCCTGAGAGAATGGCCCAGGTCATGTTTCCAAAGGGAATTATAGTCCTCTTTGGGGTTATTTCTAAATGTGAGCCAGCGATTTGCACAGCCATCTCTGAGACTGTTGGCTAGAACAGAGATGGCTTAAAACTCCTAGAATTACCCTGGGAGGCTGAGGGAACCTGGAGTCTAGACCTAGGACATATTCCGATTCAGTTCAGACTTCTACAGAGAAACATTTCCAAATGTTGAGATATATCCAACTAAACTGCTGGGTAAACCCAGAGGTACAGGAGCTTACCGATACCAAGTAACAAAATACAGCAATGACCACAATTACCAACGATCTCAGACAAGTCATTTAACTTCTCTGGTCCTCAAAATCCTCCTATAAAACGAAAAGGCTGGACTCAGAACCCTTTCTATTCTAACATCCTATAAGCCTATAAGCCTGTATTTCAACATGTTGCACTGACTGAGCCTTGTCTTCATTAGTGCCACATTTGTTGTCTCATTCTAGGATAAAATCACACAGCCAGTACTTTTTTAAAAAAGTCTGGCAATGTTCATAAAAGTCTCTGGGGTGAGCAGAAACTCTCTTGAACAGTCTACACTCACTAGTGCACGTCAGTGGCATGCTGGCACCAACTCATGTCAGTTTCCAAGAGCTGACTTAAATTTTCAAGAGTTTTGTGAGCGGGTTATCAAACCACTGGTAGGACAAACAGAAAAGCAAAATGTGGTATACCCACAGGATGGAATATTATTTTGTCATAAAAAGGAATGAAATACCGATACATGCTACAAGGATGAAACTTGACAACATCATGCTAAGTGAAAGAAGCCAGCAATAAAAGTCCACATACTATATGATTCCATGCATATGAGAGTCCAGAATAGGAAATCTATAGAGATAAAACAGACAGATTAGGGTGAGGGCAGAGGCATGGAATAGTGGAATAGAGGAATAGTAGTAAAAGGTATGGGGTTTCTTTTGAGGTGGTGAAAAAATTCTAAAATTGGCTCTGGTGGTTGTATATATCTATGAATATGCTGAAAACCACTAAACTGTATATTTTACATGTGTGAATCATACAGTATGTGAATAATAATTAAGATGTTTTTAAAAAAATAAACAGGTGGTACATAAAAATTGGACACAGGAGGAATATCTACACTACGGAAACTGGCAAACACTACAAATTAGCTCTGTCTCTCTTCATACCAAGCTGGTTGTTAAACATTTACTGGCACACAAGTGCATGGTCCTTTGGCCTAGAGGTTTCTTACTGACCCAAATTTGAATTTATGTTTGATCATTTGTCCACAAATTAATATATTTGGTTCCCTCAGAGGGTATGTCCTAGACCCAGAGTTCAGCTCTATTCTATGAACAATCAACATTGCAAGAAAATAATATAACTGTTAAGGTAAAACAGCACAGCACTTACGAGTCAGTATCCAGTGAAAAGTAATCATACAGCTTAACTATTCTGGGATGATCCAGTTCTTTATGAATCCGGTATTCCCTACATGCATGCCTGTAAACAAAAGGGAAAATTAACAAGAAGGTATATTGGCCTACCTTTTAGAACTCTTCAAAGATCTTCCTAAATATTCAATCATTTCTCTATTATCTCCACATGTTAATTCCATTCTGGTCCATCTGGTCCCTCATCTGACTTCTCTCTTTGCTCATCCTATTTTCTCTATTGGAATCTACCAAGCCATTGAGAAAATAATAGGTGCTTTGGCTCCGCACAGTGGCTCACGACTGTAATCCAAGCACTTTGGGAGGCCGAGGCGGGTGGATCACGAGGTCAAGAGATAGAGACCATCCTGCCCAACATGGTGAAACCTCGTCTCTACAAAAATTAAAACTTAGCTGGGTGTGGTGGTGCGCACCCACGGTCCCAGCTACTTGGGAGGCGGAGGCAGAAGAATCACTTGAACCCAGGAAATGGAGGTTGCAGTGAGCTGAGGTCACGCTACTGCACTCCAGCCTGGCGACAGAGCAAGACTCCATCTCCAAAAAAATAAATAAATAAAATAATAGGTGCTCAAATATTTGTTAAGTGAACAGATGTCAACCCTTTTTATCCCTTTCAAGTTCATTCTATGATAATCACACCTCTTTTCCACTTATACTCAAGTATCATAGATTTTAAAATAACAAGAACAGTTATTTTCCCCCCTCCTCTAAAGCTGATACATGAAATCATATCTGTAAATGTATATATGCTGGGGTAACACCAAAGGGGTCATTTTTATCATGCAAACCCCTTAGGTTAAAGGATTATCTGTTACATAAATCAAATAGCAGTACTTTGTAGTTTTTGTTTTTTAATTCCTCTTCTTACAAAAATAATTTAAGTGCTATTAGCTTTACTTTATTCTAATAAAATATGAAACGTGAGATTATGGAACCCCAGTTGTCTTGGAATGGCATATTTGATGCAGTCATCCACTGCGTAACAACCCTTCGGTCAATGATGCTAAGCCACATATATGACACGGGTCCCATAAGAGTATAACAGAGCTTCCTATGAATTGAGGAAGAAAAAAAAAAGTACAACAGAGCTGAAAAATCCTATCACCTGGTGACCCAGCAGTCAAGGGGTCACGGCACAATGCATTACTCATGATTGTGGTGATGCTGGTGGAAACAAACCTACTGTGCTGCCAGCCATATTAAAGTCTAGCACATACAGTTATCTACAGTATATAACACTTGATAATGATAATAAATGAATACATAATTGGTTTATGTATTTACTATACAGCAGGCCCTTAAATAACATCATTTTGTTATAATGCTAACAAAAAAAAAAAAGTCAGCCAGGCACCATGGCTCATGCCTGTAATTAATTCCAGGACTTTGGGAGGCCGAGGCGGGTAGATCACCTGAGGTCAGGAGTTCGAGACCAGCCTGACCAACATGGTG
>NW_012108108.1:715985-719045 GCF_000951045.1 Mandrillus leucophaeus
AGACGGGGTTTCACTGTGTTAGCCAGGATGGTCTCGATCTCCTGACCTCGTGACCCGCCCGTCTCGGCCTCCCAAAGTGCTGGGATTACAGGCTTGAGCCACCGCGCCCGGCCACTTTTTTTGTTTTTGAGATCGAGTCTCACCCTGTTGCCAAGGCTGGAGTGCAGTGGCGCGATCTCAGCTCACTGTGGCCTTTGCCTCCCAGGTTCAAGCGATTCTCCTGCCTCAGCCTCCCAAGTAGCTGGGATTACAGGCACATACCAGCACGCCCAGCTAATTTTTGTATTTTTAGTAGAGAGGGGGTTTCGTCACGTTGGCCAGGTTGATCTGGAACTCCTGACTTCAAGTGATCCGCCCGCCTTGGCCTCCCAAAGTGCTGGGATTACAGGCATGAGCCACGGCACCTGGCCCGCACTGTACTTTTTAATTATTTAAATTTTAGAGATGGGGGTAGTGGCTCATGGCTGTAATCCCAGCACTTTGGGAGGTTGAGGCAGGCGGATCGCTTGACGTCAGGAGTTTGAGGCCAGCCTGGCCACCATGGAGAAACTCCATCTCCACTAAATATACAAAAAGCAGCAGGGAGTGGTGGTGCGCACCTGTAATCCCAGCTACTTGGGAGGCTGGGGCAGGAGAGATGCTTGAACCCAGAAAGCAGATGGAAGTGAGCTAGATCACACCACTGCACTCCAGCCTGGGTGACAGAGCAAAACTCCATCTCAAAAAAATAAAAAAAATTTTTAGAATGTACTCCCATCTACTTATTTAAAAAAAAAAAATAGTAACTATAAAACAAACTCAGACAGGTCCTTCAGGGGGTATCCCAGGAGAAGGCATTGTTATCATAGGGGGTGACAGCTGCGTGCATGTTATTGTCCCTGAAGAGCTTCCAGTGGGACAAGATGGAGATGGAAGAAAGTGATATGGATGGTCCTGACCCTGTGCAAGCCTAGGCTAATGAGAGTGTGCCTTAGTTCTTAACAAAAAAATATTGAAAAAAAAAAATTCAATAGAAAAAAGCTTATAGAATAAGGATACAAGGAAAGAAAATATTTTCATACAACTGTGTACAATGCGTTTTTTTAAAGTTAAGTGTTATTTACAAGAGTCAAAAAGTTTTTTTAAAAAGGCAGTTTCTACAGCAAAAAGGTTACAGTAAGCAAAGATTTACACTTGAAAAAATTTTTAATAAATGTAGTGTAGCCTTTGTGTACAGTGTTTATAAAGTCTACGGTAGTGTGCAATATTATCCTAGACTCTGACTCACTCAGAGCAACTTCCAGTTCTGCAAATTCTATTAATGGTACAGGTGTACCATTTTTATACTGTATATTTACTGTATCTTTTCTATGCTTAGATATGCTTACATACACAATTAGTAACACAATTGCCTATAGCAGGGGTCCCCAACCCAGTACAGGTCCGTGCCTTGTTAGGAACTGGGCCACACAGCAGGAGGTGAGCAGTAGGTGAATGAGCGAAGTTTCATCTGTGTTTACAGCTGTTCCCCATAGCTCGCATGACCGCCTGAGCTCCTGGTCTGTCAGATCAGCAGCGGCAGATTCTCATAGGAGTGCAAACCCTACTGTGAACTGTGCATGCTAGGGATCTAGGCTGTGTGCTCCTTATGAGAACCTAACACCTGATGATCTGTCACTGTCTCCCATGACCACCAGATGGGACCATTTAACTGCAGGAAAGCAAGCTCAGGGCTCCCACTGATTCTACATTATGGTAAGCTGTGTAATTAATTCTGTATATATTACAATGTAATAGTAATAGAAATAAAGAACACAATAAATATAATGCGCTTGAATCATCCTGAAACCATCTCCCCCCAACCCCGGTCCATGGAAAAACTGTTTTCCATAAAACTGGTCACTGATGCCAAAAAGGTTGGAAACCACTGGCCTATAGTATTCAGTACAGTAACATGCTATACAGGTGTGTAGCCTAGGAGCAATGGGCTATACCATACAGCCTAGGTATATAGTAGGCTATACCATCTAAGCTTACATTAAGTACACTCTGTGATGTTTGCACAACAAAATCACCTAATGATGCATTTCTCAAAACGCAGTCCCATTGTTAAGCAACATATGACTAACATGATTAGCATTTTTAAGGTACTTTTCTAGTTTAAAATCATTTCATAAGGAACAAAAGTGTACTGTATAGCCTGACATATTCATATTCTGAATTTTAGAAGAACAGAATATGCTTACACAATATAATTACCAATACTATTTTAAGAATGTAGTTCTGGCTGGCGTGGTGGCTCACACCTGTAATCCCAACACTTTGGGAGGCCAAGGTGGGCAGATCACCTGAGGTCAGGAGTTCGAGACCAGCCTGACCAACATGGTGAATCCCCGTCTCTACTAAAAATACAAAAATTAGCTAGGTGTGGTGGTGGCCACCTGTAATCCCCGCTACTCAAGAGGCTGAGGGAGAAGAATCATTTGAACCTGGGAGGCGGAGACTGCAGTGAGGCAAGACTGCGCCATGGCACTCTAGCCTGGGTGATAAAGTTAGACTCTGCCTCAAAAAAAAAAAAAATCAATTCCTGGTCGGCACCACTGTCCATGTGGAATCTGTGTGTTCTTCCCCTGTCTGCGTGGGTTTTCTCAGGTTATTCTGCTTTCCTCCCACATCCCAAAGGCACATGGGTTGGGTTCACTGGCATATCCACATGGTCCCTGTGTGTGTGTGTGCGCGTCTGTGCATGCACCTGCCATGCAATGGGACGGCATCCTGTCTAGGGTGGCTCCCACCTTGCCCCTGAGCTGCTGATATAGGCTCTGGCCACCCTCAACCCTGAGTGGGGAATGAGTGGGTAAATGTTACCTTGTTTCTATTAATCTTTCTTAAATTTATATAAAGCTCATACATATTTCAACGTTTAGTATTACAAGTGTTTTAGTCTTTATTTAGAAGCTGGGTGATGTTTTTGTGACCAGGAATATGCCACAGGAACTTAACTCATTTATGTCAATTAGCCTATGGTAAAATTGGTTTTGTTACACCTTATTTCCTTTAAAGTTGCAGTTTCCAAGAACC
>NW_012108108.1:719095-759826 GCF_000951045.1 Mandrillus leucophaeus
CCTGGCTAATTTTTGTATTTTTAGTAGAGGCGGCGTTTCACCATATTGGTCAGGCTGGTCTCAAACTCCTGACCTTGTGATCCGCCTGCCTTGGCCTCCCAAAGTGCTGGGATTACAGGCTTGAGCCACTGCGCCCGGCCCCAGCCCAGATTTTCTATTAGTAATCATACACATCACCAAATCTAGCTCCTAAATAGGATGCATTACAATTTGTTTAGAATTTAAAGGCTTAGGGGCAATAAGCAGGAGAGGAAAAAGTATGTACATTTTTGTTTTACAAAACTGACTAAAAAATACATTCAAGAAATAGTAAAGAGAATTTAATACAATCTTGTTGGGTGTGGTGGCTCATACCTGTAATCCCAGCACTTTGACAGGCTGAACTGGGAAGACTGCTTGAGCCCAGGAGTTCAAGACCGGCCTGGGCAACACGGTGAGACCCCATCTCAAAAAAAAGAATTTAATATGATCTCATGTGCCCTGAAGGAGGTAGCACCTGATTAAGAGGGGTAATCGCTATGTCCAAATAATCTCCTACATGGAGCTTCTGCAACTGCAGAGTCACAGAATCATCAGTCCCCTTTCTGCCAGCACACTTGCATTTTAAATTACATTCCTTGTAATATTGCATTTGATAAAATAAGGGTGCTGCTGTCTTTGTTTCTGAGACAAAGACACAGTGGCTCAGGCTTGTAATCCTAGCACTTTGGGAGGCCGAGGCTGGTGGATCACGAGGTCAGGAGATCAAGAGCATCCTGGCTAACACAGTGAAACTCTGTCTCTACTAAAAATACAAAAAAGTTAGCCGGGCGTGGTGGCAGGCACATGTAGTCCCAGCCACTCGGGAGGCTGAGGCAGGAGAATGGCGTGAACCCGGGAGGCAGAGCTTGCAGTGAGCGGAGATCGCGCCACTGCACTCCAGTCTGGGCGACAGATGAGACTCTGTCTCAAAAAAACAAAAAACAAACAAACAAAAAGTTTAAAAATCTAGGGACTAAACAGATCACTGTTTTAAGTTATTTTTCACTCTAGCATGCTATAAATGTATAGCGCTCGACCCTTTTAACTTCTTGATTTTGTGCATTTTAGAGCAGAAACCAATTTCTCTTTTTGAGGTACAGAAAACAGAGTAAACAAGAGGCGGCAAAAATTTAAGAATCAAAATGTCATTCAAAGTCCTCGCCAATTAACGGAATTTGAAGTGTGTTGCTGAACCTGTGCCCAGCTCTAAACCTGCATCTCTTACTTCATCAGCAAGGCGATGACTGAGCCGTGTTCAACTTTCAACTTATAATCCAAGTGATCCATGTACTACAAACACAGAGACTTTAATGAGAAACTGGAAGAAACGCATCCACCAAAATGTCTTTTACTCTCTTATAAGTTGATATATATTTAGATTTTTCAAAATGCTTGCTTTTATGTTTAAAAAATTAGAATAGAGTATCATACAAAAGCATACTAACTCCAATACAAATTACTTCTGCAAATAATTCTACATGAAATTTTTCCTACTGTAGAATTTTTAATATGTTATTTGAGGGAGTTTAAGCAGTTCAGTAATACTAAATTTTTAAAATAAATTTTTTAAATAAAATTTGTGTTTTTATAATGTAAAAGTAAAATACAATCAGTTTACTTTTTGTTTATGGTAGGAGGAGGAGAGGAATGAAGTGACAGAACGAAATTCAAAATACAACAAAACAAACATCTTTTATTTTCTTTTGAAATTTGCCTTCTTTTTTATCAGAATAAATGTCTTGATTCCAGATGGGACTGGGAAGTCATCCCCATGAATGGAAAAGCAATTAACAGACCTTACTAGCAGGGTTATAGCATTTTCATATTTTACAATGTCACAACACTGAAGTATACTACTTTTTAGTTTAATACTGATTTTTTTTTTTTTTTTTTTTGAGACTGAGTCTCGCTCTGTCGCCCAGGCTGGAGTGCAGTGGCCGGATCTCAGCTCACTGCAAGCTCCGCCTCCCGGGTTCACGCCATTCTCCTGCCTCAGCCTCCCGAGTAGCTGGGACCACAGGCGCCCGCCACCTCGCCTGGCTAGTTTTTTGTATTTTTTAGTAGAGACGGAGTTTCACCGTGTTAGCCAGGATGGTCTCGATCTCCTGACCTCGTGATCCGTCTCGGCCTCCCAAAGTGCTGGGATTACAGGCTTGAGCCACCGCGCCCGGCCTTAATACTGATTTTTTAAAGCACTCATCAATGTCTGTTATGTGCTTGATGTAAGTCTCCTTTTAGTTCAAAGCAGTTAATGACATTTTGTCAATTCACCATTTTCTATAGCCTGAAATATATGACTATGATTTCATATCACTTAGAAAGCCAATTCTTTCAAAAGAAAGGTGGAGATACTTAAGAATTGTCCCCTCAGTGCTGCTTCCTGATTGGGGGAAAAAAAAAAGAACTCCCCCCACCCCCCCAAAGCAAGAATGGAGGCCACGAGAACTCACACAACCTCTCCCCAGGGTGTCCGCCAAATGGGAAATGCCCCCTCCTCAGATGAGCTCAAACACCATGATCCCCTCTCTGATGAGAAAACAGAGTAGGAAGGCACCAACGCCAGCCTGGAACTTGAATGGCAAAGAACTTAAGACAAATAAGACCATCCCCTTCACGTGCTCTCTGACATCCAATCCATACCCGCCAGGACTCAGAGTGCTTGCCAACTGTTTGAAGGAGGGACAAGGCCCGGCTTCCACTCCTCACTGTTTCAAAAGGCTAGATGAGCAGAACACCCATCTGCAGTTGCTGTGGTATCCAACACTAGAGTTCTCTGCAAGGTCAGCCAGAAACCTGGATACTCAGACCAGGCAAAATACATACAAGTCTCAGCACAGGAACTATGTTCTCGAGGTTGACCAAGGTTGGTCCCTAGAGGGCATTTTTAAAGAGAAGCATGTGCTGGTCTAACACCCTTAGGCATTCTTAGGGTCTCAACACAGTAGGGGTATTGCTCATTTATAACTGGTCAGAACAACATGCGCTTTCCTTCTCTGAAGTGCTCCTGGCCCCCTCACTACTGCGTGCCACCCATCCCTACATGTCAAGTGACTGGAATGTTCTTATAATAATGTAACTGCCTCTCAGGAGCATCTGGACTGCAGCTGCCTGTCACCTAAGAAAAACACGCAGGGTGCCACAGGTCATCCCTTCTCCCTCTGCTAAGCCCTGTTGCTCTTAATGTAGCAGGAACCTTCTCTTCTCTAGTGCTGAGCCCCACTGCCCATCTGTCTGGAACAGGAAGAACTTCTGGGTTCCTGATGAACAAGAGGTATAGAGCAAGAGTTGCCTCGGACCAGGCTAGAAGCCAACTAAAGGGCTACTTCAAAGACCACTGTTTTTTCCCTTCCAAATTATTATTTATTAAAACAAAAACAAAAACAAAAAACAAAACAAAACAAAAAAACAAGACTGCCTTTATAGAAATGAGGTGTTTATCAAAAAAGCCCGTCCCCGCCTTTCAGGGGCAGGACTTGTCTGATTCAATACTTGTACCAACAGCAAGGAAACAAAACTAAGCCCAGTGGGGAACCTAATAGCAAATTAAGTCTGCATAGCCTCTAAAGCAAATGAGCCATGAACTCCAATGTTCAGGAGCTTGGGGGGACATAGGCAAAACCTGACATTAGTGGATCAAAGCAATTCACAGCTGTGCAAATAAGAACAATTCATTTTAAAGAAGCCCCCTCTCCCCATGCCCCACCCCAAGTACAGATGAAGACTGCCACTAGTACTATTCTATAGAGAAGCAAGCACAGAAAGTGGGACCCTGAAGACCGAGAACTTTGAGATGGGCAAACTGCGACAGGGAGGAGAACATAGCACAGAGAGGCTGAACAAGTCAAACAGGTGCCACGAAGACACACCAGGTGCCCCCAGTCTCTTCCAGAAGGAAATGACTGGAGTAGCAGAAAGAACCCACCAGCAGCTCCCTAGGGTCTAGTTTCTACAGACAAGCAACCATGATTTCTTTTTTTTTTTTTTTTTGAGATGGAGTCTCATACTCGCTCTGTCACCTAGGCTGGAGTACAGTGGCGAGATCTCAGCTCACTGCAAGCTCTGCCTCCCGGGTTCACGCCATTCTCTTGCCTCAGTCTCCTGAGTAGCTGGGACTACAGGCGCCCACCACCACGCCCAGCTAATTTTTTGTATTTTTAGTAGAGACGGGGTTTCACTGTGTTAGCTAGGATGGTCTCGATCTCCTGACCTCGTGATTAGACTGCCTCAGCCTCCCAAAGAGCTGGGATTACAGGCGTAAGCCACCATGCCCAGCCAGCAACAATGATTTCGAAGGCTTTATTTACTACAGCTATTTCTAGCCACAAAGGAAAGGAAGGTTAAGGGTACTGGGGCTTTAGATTAAGGAAAATCTGGATTTAAATACTAGCTCAGCCACTTCCTGTTACTCCAATTCTGTAAGCATCAGTTTCCTCATTGTAATACTGAGAATACATTTATTATCTTAGAGCAGTTATGAAGATTACATAAAACAAAACCAACAACAATGCATGTAAAGCTTGTAGCATAATGCTCAAACTACAGGTATTATTTAATTTTAAAAAGTCAGACACTCAAGTATCACTTACTTGTGGTAATTCTCCTTTTTCTCATCTCTCCAGTTTTTATTTAACTGGTGAATTTTCACAGCTACGTATCTTTGCTCTGTTAGATCAAATGCCTATAAAGAAAGAGAATAAATTATACACTGGGCAAATGTTAAGAAGAATTACAGGCAACTGATGTGAGCCTTTAACATATAACATAATCAAAGTCCAAAATACATTATTAAATATATCACATACTTGTATCAGTCTTGCAACCATCTTCTTGAAACTTGTGATTAGATAATTTAGAAGTCTCCAGACACACTGGCACCAAGGGGTTTAGAACATAAAACCAGGCCAACACCACAAACAAAAAGATAGCCCCTGCCTTCAGAATCATTTCCCAACCATGCTCTTTCTGGACACCATCTACTCCCCGTCTGGGACCCGTCTCTCTTAGGTTGCTCTTGTCCTTCAGTTGACACTGGGACTTTACAAACTTCAAACATCCTGCCACTTTTGAAATCCTAGGGACACACACTGTCTGCCTCCTGGAGAAAATAACCCCTCACAATATACTTCTTTGGCATGATTATTTACAAAATAACCCTGTAATTTGGCATATTGTTTATTAAAATAAAAAGAGAAACAAGACCAAAAAACAGCCCTGCCTTTAGTCCCATCTCTATCTGCTGGGCAAATAAAAAGTGGTTTTGTTGTTGTTGTTGTTTTTGAGACAGAGTCTCGCTCTGTCGCCCAGGCTGGAGTGCAACGGTGCAATCTCAGCTCACTGCAACCTGTCTCTCGGGTTCAAGTGATTCTTCTACCTCAGCCTCCTGAGTAACTGGGATTACAGGCACGCACCATCAAACCTGGCTAATTTTTGTACTTTCACCATGTTGGTCAGGCTGGTCTCCAGCCCTCAGGTGATCTGCCAGCCTCGGCCTCCCAAAGTGCTGGGATTACAGGTGTGAGCCACTGCACCGGGCCGAAAAGTAGTTTTTAATTCCAACAATGGATGAAGTTAGTGACACCAAGTCACTTCTCCAGCACTGTCCAGAGGTAGGAACCGGCTTTCCCCAAAGGCCACCACTGCTGGCAAGTCCTGCATCAGCTAGGTAGTGCTTGCTATAGCACAGTGAAAAAGGTAACATGGAGTTTTGAGGAAGCTGGGTGTAAATCATTATTTGATAAAGTAATCTTTCAATTGAATTGAAGATTTCCCTCCAAACAAAAGAATTTGGCCGGGCGCGGTGGCTCAAGCCTGTAATCCCAGCACTTTGGGAGGCCGAGACGGGCGGATCACGAGGTCAGGAGATCGAGACCATCCTGGCTAACATGGTGAAACCCCGTCTCTACTAAAAAAAAAATACAAAAAACTAGCCGGGCGATGTGGCGGGCGCCTGTAGTTCCAGCTACTCGGGAGGCTGAGGCAGGAGAATGGCGTGAACCCGGGAGGCGGAACTTGCAGTGAGCTGAGATCCGGCCACTGCACTCCAGCCTGGGCGACAGAGCGAGACTCCGTCTCAAAAAAAAAAAAAAAAAAAAAAAAAAAAAAAGAATTTATTGCATAGCTCCTTTAGAATAATTTTTCTTAGCTTGTAAAGTTCAGATTAAAAGCTTACCATTTCAGTTTCAACACTGTTATCACCCATCTGCTAATTTCCACAAATATACAAATACATGAAGGCAACAAGTGCAGAAAACAGTCCATAAATAGGGTGATCACTACTTTACAGATATTTCTAAACGTAAGTTTCTCTAGGTAAGCACTGCATGTAGAGAGAGCTGCTTATAGAGAAACTTCCATCATTTATACCAAATTAAAACCAGTATGTTTAAAGTATAAAAACCACTCACTTCAGACATATCTTACTTCACAAAAACTGCAATATTTTTTATTTTATTTTATTTATTTTTGAGACGGAGTCTCGCTCTGTCGCCCAGGCTGGAGTACAGTGGCCGGATCTCAGCTCACTGCAAGCTCCACCTCCTGGGTTTACGCCATTCTCCTGCCTCAGCCTCCCGAGTAGCTGGGACTACAGGCGCCCGCCACCTCGCCCGGCTAAGTTTTTGTATTTTTTAGTAGAGACAGGGTTTCACTGTGTCAGCCAGGATGGTCTCGATCTCCTGACCTCGTGATCCGCCCGTCTCGGCCTCCCAAAGTGCTGGGATTACAGGCTTGAGCCACCGCGCCTGGCAATATTTTTAATTTTTTTATCTAGACAAGTCCTCAATGTGTTTGCCAGGCTGGTTTTGAACTCCTGGCCTCAAGTAATCTTCCCACCTTGGCCTCTCAAAGTATTGGTATTCAGTATCATTTCCCATCCATTCTCTTTCTGGACACCATCTATTACCATCTGGGACCCATCTCCCTTAGGTTGTCTCTTGTCCTTCAGTTGACACTTTACAAACTTCAAACATCAAACATCCTGCCACTTTTGAAATTCTAGGGACACACACTGCCTGCCTCCTGGAGAAAATAACCCGTTATTGGGTTAGAGGCAGTAGAGGCCATGCCCGGCCAAAAACGGAAACTTTTGAACTTTTTTCTTACAGAATCTTCAGTCCATCCACAATCATGAATACCATCATGGCTTCACACCAGAAAATCATTTCAAATAATTTTTTAAAAACAGTAAATACCACCCAATTTGTAAGAGTACCAATGCTATTTCAAGCATAATTTTCTCTAACTACACTGTACTTCTAAATCCAAGACACTGTGACCTACCACTGACTTAAGAAAGGATTTTGGAGAGTGGAGAACGAGAGTGGAGAACAGCGAAAGAAAAACTAAATGCACACATCACTGCAAGAAGTATTTAGATCTCAGAAATAAAATGTGTGGGGCTGAGCATGGTGGCTCACATCTGTAATCCCAGCACTTTGGGAGGCTAAGGAGGGCAGATCACGAGGTCAGGAATTTGAGACCATCCTAGCCAATATAGTAAAACCCCATCTCTACTAAAAAAATACAAAAATTATCCAGGTGTGGTGGCGGGTGCCTATAATCCCAGCTACTCGGGAGGCTGAAGCAGGAGAATCACTTGAACCTGGGAGGCAGAGGTTGCAGCAGTGAGCCAAGATCACGCCATTGCACTGCAGCCTGGACGATAGAGTGAGACTCCGTCTCAAGAGAAAAAGAAATAAAATGTTTGAAGAAATACATTAGGAAAAAATACGATGATGAAATTACTAAAAGTAACCAGGAGGCACCAAGAACCAATTTTGATGTTTCAAAATTACATACACTTCTAGGTATATATCCAAAAGAATTGAAAGCAGAGTCTCATAGAGATATTTGGACACCCAAATTCAAAACAGAACTACAGGCTGGGCGCGGTGGCTCATGCCTATAATCCCAGCACTTTGGGAGGCAGAGGTGAGCGGATCACTTAAGATCAGGAGTTCGAGACTGGCCTGGCCAACACAGTGAAATCCCACCTCTACTAAAAATACAAAAAAATTAGGTGGCATGGTGGTACACACTTGTAATCCCAGCTACTGGGGGAGGCTGAGGCAGGAAAATCACTTGAACCCAGGAGACGGAGGTTGCAGTGAGCCAAGACTGCACCACTGCACTCCAGCCTGGGCGACAGAGCAAGACTGTCTCAAAACAAACAAACAAACCAAAAACAAAAACAACAGCACTATATACAATAGGTAAGAGATGGAAGCAACCCAAGTGTCCATCAACAGAGGAGGATAAACAAAATGTGGTACATACAATAAAATATTAAGTGACCTTAAAAAGGAAGCCAATCCTGTTACATGCTATAGCATAGATGAACCTTGAGGACATTATGCTAGGTAAAATAAGCTGATTATGAAAAGATGTAACATGATTCCACTTCTGTAAGAAATCTAAACATAGTCAAATTCAGAGTAACAGAATGTAAAATGGTTCCAAGGATGAGGAGGAGGGGGAAAGGAAAGTTGGTTAATGGCTACAGAGTTTCAGTTTTGGAAGATGAAAAAAAGTTTGAGATCTATTTCACAAAAACGTGAATGTACTTTACTGAACTATACACTTAAAAATGGTTAAGATGGTAAATTTTATATCTATCTTTTTATGATAAAAAATTACAAAGAAAATAAACTAAGAATTAAGAATGAACATAAATAAAAATGAAGAAAGCAGAAAGAATGAAAGCAGACATTAATGAAATTGAAAACTAACAAAGTAGCAGATTTCATCAACAAAAAAGTTGATTCTTAGGAAAAAATAATAACAACACTGACTAATCTCTAGCCTATCAATCAAGAAACACAAAAATAAAAATTTTACAAGAACAGAGAAGTAACTAGGATGTGGAATATCTATCTTTTTTTTTTTTTGAGATGAGTCTCGCTCTGTCGCCCAGGCTGGAATGCAGTGGCCGGATCTAGGCTCCCTGTAAGCTCTGCCTCCCGGGTTCATGCCATTCTCCTGCCTCAGCCTCCCAAGTAGCTGGGACTACAGGTGCCTGCCACCACGCCCGGCTAATTTTTTGTATTTTTAGTAGAGACGGGGTTTCACCGTGTTAGCCAGGATGGTCTTGATCTCCTGACCTCATGATCCACCTGTCTTGGCCTCCCAAAGTGCTGGGATTACAGGCATGAGCCACCGTGCCCAGCCAGTGGAAAATATTTTTTAAAACTCTAGGCCAAGCATGGTGGCGGTAATCCCAGCACTTGGAAGACTGAGGGGTGAAGATCACTTCAGGCTAGAAGTTTGAGACCAGCTTAGACAGCACAGTGAAACCCTGTCTCTATTAAAAAAGAGAAAATATATAAACGAAATAGATTTCCTAGAAAAATTAAATTACCAAAACTGACTTAAGAGAGAGAAAATCTGAATATATCAATAGTTGTAGAAGAAACTGAAAAGACAGCCAAATGTTTTCCACTAACTCAACATCTCCCAGGTGATTTTTCTTTTCTTTCTTTGTAGAGGCATGGTCTTGCTATGTTGCCCAGGCTGGTTTCAAACTCCTGGGCTCAAGTGATCCTCCCGCCTCGGCTCCCAGAGTGCTGGGATTATAGACATGAGCTGCTGAGTCTGGTCTGCCCGAGAAGTTTTTATGAGTCAACTCTAAGGAGCCAACAATTCCCAAGTGATGAAAAGGGTTCCAGAGCATGGAAAAAAGAGACTTCACAACTCTATCTAACGAGCTAGGATAATTATGACATCAAATTTTGACAAAGCTGCTTGCATACAAAAGGTGACTATGGGCCAATCATACTTATAAGCACAGATTAAAAAATACAAATAAGATACTAGAAGCCAGGTGCAGTGGCTCATGCCTGTAACCCCAGCACTTTGGGAGGCTGAGATGGGAGGACACTTGAGCTCTGGAGTGGGAGGTTGCAGTGAGCCGAGACTGCACTGCTGCACTCTAGCCTGGGTGTCAGAGTGAGACAATGTCTCCAAAAAAAAAAAAGGCACTAGAATATCAAAACCAGTACGGTAGTGCACTAATCGTAATACAGTTCTGGAGATGAACAGTGATGTAGTGATGTCAGTTGCACACACTGTAAAAGTCCTTAATACCACTGAAACATATACTTAGTAAAATCACAGTGGGGTGCAGTGGCTCACACCTGTAATCTCAGCACCCTGGGACGCCAAGGCAGGAGGACTGCTTGAGCCCCTAAGTTGAGACCTGCCTGGGCAATGTAGCAAGACCCTATCTCTACAAAATATTTAAAAATTAGTGCACTGGGCCTGTGGTCCCAGCTACTCAAGAGGTTGAGGCAGGAGGCTTGCTTGTGCCCAGCAGTCTGAGGCTGCAATGAACTATGATCGTGTTACCTCACTCCAGCCTGGGCAACAGAGCAAGACCCTGTCTCTAAAATAAATAAATAAATAAAACCGCAATTTAAAAAAAATTAGAAAGAAAACGGCAGAACTAGTTTTAACATTTTTATTTGCAATGAAAACTATTTTACTAAAAAGATTTCCCATATATAAATTCATACGGGCATAACATAAATCCTAACAGTTAAAGCTGTACATCTGAAAGGTACAGCTGTGCAACAAAGACTACTTAATAAACAATTCTATACTTTACAGACAGGTGCCAGAAACATGTAGAAAAATTAAATCCACGTTATGGATCTGTAGCTATATTTAAAACATACTGAATCCCTCATTTGGTAAAAATCAACCTGGAGGCTCAGCAGCCTGTACTTCGCTGGCCCAACTGAAGCACTCTAAGCCAGAACCCTCTTTCAGACTTCCAGTGCTAGTAAATGATATTAGAACACTTCTAAAACAAAAAGCTGGTTTTCCAATTTTAAAAAATCTATTCTTATTGGAAATAGGTTTGACACATCTATTCTGTACAAGAAATAAAGATAGCACATACTCTTTTCTAACAAATATGAGGCAGAAAGTACAGAACCAGAATAAAAATCATCATAATTCCACCACCCAGTATACTTCCTTCTTGTTTTTTAAATTTATAATTATTTATTTTTCAAACTTGAAAATGACAATACTGTATTCTGCTTGGTCACTTAGGGTTAAAAGCTGTTTTCCCAAAGACACAGGTTTTTAAAGTTTTTGAATTTCAACCAATGGATACCAACCTATAATTATCAGTATTTTTAATGTTCTCCAAGTTGGTAAGAGCCGATAATTTAACTCCCAGTCTTTGTATCCAGTTCCTTATACTTACCTTGTAAACTTCACTGAAACCTCCTCTACCCAAAAGATGTAACAACAAATATCTGTCATTTAGCGTTGGATGATCTTTAAATCTGTGGAAACAGGAAACATGGAACACCCTGAGATCATGGACTACAGTCTTCCACGCTTGCCAAATTCCCAGAATATCTAACACATTATACATACAATTATAGCTACTGTTGGTAGTTTGACAATCAACACCAACATGGCAAATACTGAGTATAAAGCTACCCAGTTCAAAGAGGCAGTGTAATTACAATGAACAGCACTAGCTGCAGAGCCACAGGACTTGGGTGCTGGTCTCAGAGTAGCTACACTAGACCTTTCTTGCTCCTCCTGCTTTTTTCTGTCCTGCTATACAATGAGGGAGGGTAGATTAGAGTAGACCAGAGATTTTTAAATTGTGCTATTTGGCTCCTCCAAACTGTTCAAGGGCCACATGTTCTCACCATTTCAAAAATACATACAGTAAAATTCCAAGACACTTGCTATTTCCTTAAAAACAGATTTGATTATAAAGTGAGTCACATGTTCTATGTGCATTCATTATTCTCTCTTTAAGACAGATATAACTGTGTTCCCTATATTAGATTCTCTTGGGTAGTTTCTTAGTAATATGATAAAGAAATGACAAATTCTGGCAAAAACAAATTTAAAAATATTTGTACCTAGTTCCTGATCTTACACAATCTGACTATTAATTCTGAAATTACTTTACATGGATTCTAAGAAAGTAGCATGCCTATTTGGAGAGACATTACTGCACAGTGGTTTGGATGAAAAAGATCCAAGTTTAACTCTTTGGTCACATTATTTATGAGTCCCTGGTCAAGTTAATTTACTTTCTCTAAGCTTGTTTTCTGATTGATGTATTAAAGATGACTGGGTTATCCTGCGGATTAAATGAGAGCACTAAGGGCACTTAGGACCAGGCCTGATACACAGAGAGTTCTCACAAAGTGGTACCTGCTGTTGTCTGCCACTTTAACAGAAAGAAAGGTCCAAAGCTCGTATAAGCCAAACAAAAATACACAAGCTGTGGCTTTATGAAAAAATGTTTCAGGGTCCAAAAAAAAATGGGGAAAAAACAGATTACTTATAAAAGCCGCTTTCTACTTTCAACCTACTTTGCCCAGTTTCAATTCATCTACAATTAATGTACTGAACTTAAGAGTCTTACTTAAAATGTCAACACCTGAATGGCCCTTAAAGGTCATTCAGAAACTGAGTGTCATCTCAACCCAATACTCTTTCCACAACACCACACGGTGACCCATCTTCCCTTTCTTAAGGCTCTGTAGGGAAATCTGAACATGCCACATATCTCAACCATTTACAATTACGAAGCCATATTGTTTTAGTAATCTCTACTCATGTAAAAATGCTCTACGTATACACATATGTACTTAATATATAAATTTAATACAACTGTATATTTAAACCAAGGCAAATCATAATTTTGTTTACAAAATTGTATTAGATGCTACAAAAGAGCTAAATACACTATGGAATCATTTATGTAACTTACATTAAGCAAACACATTATTCTAGACCATTCAATTCATAACATAAAATGCTTAGCAATCTCCAACCCAATGTACCCCCAAGTAGCTTACTGTGAATTATCTTCATTATGTATCCTTTTTAGTTCCCTGATATGTAGATTTCTAACCCTTTCTAGCCTCTCCAGCTCTGCCTGGATCTCTGCTTCCTCCTAAAGCGAAAAGGAAAGAAATAGCACAGGGATCTTATTTCAAAAACAATAGCAGACATTTATCTTATGAAAGGCTAGAGGAAGGTGCTTTGCATTGAAAGATTTCTTTTTAAGCGATAAGAATTTTAATCATAAAAATTAGCCCATAGAAAATAATAAAATTCAAACCATACAGAGGAGTTCAGTGAGAAAAGTAAAAGTTCTCTACCCTCTTCCTCCCTCCTCTCCATGCCCACTCCTGAGATGTAACCACTATTAAGTTTCTTACACAAGTTTCCAGGAATGTTTTGTGCATATATACACAGACATGGAAACATTTTTTACAAAAATCAGGTTATCTATCCAGTTCTCGTCTTTAAGTGTGGATTACACTTGGTGCCTTAAGTTCTACTTATTTTTATGTTTTATTTTTTGAGACAGAGTTTCACTGTTGTCGCCCAGGCTGGAGTGCAGTGGCGCGATCCCGGCTCACTGCAACCTCTGCCTCCCAGGTGCAAGCGATTCTCCTGCCTCAGCCTCCCGAGTAGTTGGGATTACAGGCACACGCCACCATACCCAGCTAATTTTTTGTATTTTTAGTAGAGATGGGGTTTCACTATGCTGGGCAGGCTGGTCTCGAACTCCTCACCTCAGGTGATCCACCCACCTCAGCCTCCCAAAGTGCTGGGATTACAGGTGTGAGCCACCATGCCCAGCAAGTTCTACTTATTTAATAAGCTCTGAGAACCCAGTGGGAAAACAGCATGAAAACTAATATGTGAAATAAAAAATAAAAGCACACATACCAAAAGCAGTTCAGTAAATCCTTACTGACCATTATCACCCATAAACAGCATTGACCAATGTATGGGCTTCTGAATTTTAAGAGCTGAGCAATCTACATCTAAGATATCTCAGTGAATATCATCAATAACAAATTCTATATTATGTGCCTTTGTGTTTGAATAAGATTTGGCGTAAGACTTTCTCTTTTGAGCTAGTTTAGGCAAGGAATAAGAGCTGCTACGTGATTTAAAATATGATTTAAAATCTTCACGTCAATTTCAAAATCATCTGCTCTTATTATATATTAAAATTTTACTCCAAAGATAACCACTTGGGAAGCCTTATGATGCATACAGAATTATCTGCTCACAGATCACTGGGGAAAAAAAACCACTCTTATTGGGTTGCTGGAATTGACTTGAAAATGGAAAGATAGGCCAGGCATGGTGGCTCACACCTGTAACCTGTAATCCCAGCACTTTGGAAGGCTGAGGCAGGCAGATTACTTGAGGTCAGGAGTTCGAGACCAGCCTAGCCAACATGGTGAGACCTCGTCTCTACTGAAAATACAAAAATGAGCTGAGTGTGGTGGCATATGCCTGTAATCCCAGCTACTTGGGAGGCTGAGGCACGAGAATCGCTTGAGCCCAGGAGGTGGAGGTTGCAGTGAGCCAGGATCGTGCCACTGCACTCCAGCCTGGGAGACAGAGTAAGACTCCATCGCAAAAAAAAAAAAAAAAGAAAAGAAAATGGAAAAATATGAGTTCTACCATTAGGCTACAAGACATGACATGAAAGCAGTCACTCAAGCTTTCTGCTGCTATGTGCAGCTACTATGACCAGAGAGCTTCAACCCCAAATGTAAACTAGGTATCACATTTCTCCAGGGAGATTTTCTCATTACACTTACCTTTTTAAGATGACCTAATCTGAGTTTGAAGATTTCTTCTTGTTCATGGTATTCTGCTAATGTTAACCTGAAAAACAGTGGTAAGTTTCAGTAAACTACTAGAAATCATAGTTTGCTTATTTAAAGAGAAATGCTCAAATATACTATAAGACATATGCAGTTTCAGTCTCAGTTAAAATGACTGAAAGACAGGTTATCTTGTAGTCCTCTGACAAGAGAAAACTTCTGTGATTTACCAGATATGTGAGGGAAGAACTTCAAAGCCAAAAGTCTAATTTGCAAAACATAAAAAAAAAAATAAGTGAGCCATATTTTTATATTATTTTTGAAGTGAGTTTTGTCCCATATATTACTCAGATGAAAATTCATTCAGAGAGAGCCAAAAATTGTCTAAAAATCTTTTAGAGGGCATAACAATAAGCCAATGGATTTTATTATTCTTGTTAACACTTAAACCTTGATAGTGTAATAACAAAGAGAAAGATATAGCAGCAAATTAGAGTCTAGGATTTGGAGTCTGAGGACTAGGGTTTAAAGCACTACTAAGCCGCTGGCGATGTGACCTTGGGCAAGCAACTTTAACCTCTTAACTCAGTTTCCTGAAATGCAGCAAGTGATAATACCTATCTAAGAAAGCGTTGCGGCTTACATGACAATGTACACAGAATATTGAAAATGCTATTTAAATCAACTCTCAAAGGGCTGACTTGATGGGTATTCACGTGTTTCATGTTCCACCTACTCCAACAGCATCCTTATATCTCAAGAATGAACAAGTGGCCAGGCTGGGTGGCTCACTGTAATCCCAGTACTCTGGGAGGCTGAGGGGGAAGGACTTGGAGCCAGGAGTTTGAGACTAGCCTGGGCAACAAAGCAACACTCCGTCTCTGTGAAAAAAAGAAGAAAGAAGTTGGGCATGGCGACACATGCCTGTAGTCCCAGCTACTCAGGAGGCTGAGATGGAAGGATTGCTTGAGCCCAGGAGGTTGAGGCTATAGCGTGCTATAATCATGTCACTGCACTCTACCGCGAGAAACAGAGCAAGACTCTGTCTCTTAAAAAAAGAAAAAAGAAAGAAAGAAAATAAAAAAAGATGAACAAGTGAGAATTATTTTTTTCTTCCATCTCTACCTTTTTCGCATTCTAGAAGCATATACAGATATTTAACATTTTTAGATACCACTGTTTAGATATATTCTAAATAGCAGAAGAAAGAGGAAATATCTATCCTATCAACCAGAACAGAGCCTTTGAGGTCTAACTCAAGAAAAAATAGAAAGAAGAAGAAACTCACCTACTAGGGCTATCTCTTTACAGATGTAGAAATACTTGTATCTACTACTCCATTCCACACCAGCAAAAAACAGATAAATAAAAAATGATGGCTAAGAATTCTCTGTCTGAAACAGGTTCAGGGCCAAGGAAGGGTAATATGACTCACTCCAAGACTCCAGAGGCCTACTTCTGGCTTCTGGTCAAAGTAAGAGCCAATTCACAGATACTATAATTAAAAACTGGACTGAAAGCCTTCTGGATTGGATTTTACACAGGACTCCAGATGGCAACTGCTTACACATTACTAGCCTAGATAGAATTCTAATTATTGTTCTGTGGCAAAGAAACAACCTATGCCTTCTTTAGCACTCCTAAGCGAATGGTTTTGTGCATTAGCATTAAATAATTTTCAAATAATACTAGAGGGAAAGTCCCTTCACAAAATAAACACAGGAATCATGAAAGAAAACCTTGGTCAGATTAATTAGCCTGGACAATCTTTCAAATCTGAGCCCCTACTCGGACTTGCTGAAAGGAAAATACTTTATATTTAAGACTCTATACTCTTCCCCTCTTCTCATTCTGATTATTGCACTTGACTAGTCTTTAAAATCAAGGGGAAAATGTTTTATAACATTTGAGCTGGGTTCAGTAGCTCGTGCTTGTAATCCCAGCACTTTGGGAGGCCGAGGTGGGTGGATCATTTGAGGTCAGGAGTTCGAGACCAGCCTGGCCAACATGGAGAAACTCCATCTCTACTAAAAATACAAAAACTAGCTGGGCATGGTGACGCACGCCTGTAGTCCCAGCTACTCAGGAGGCTGAGGCAGGAGAATCATTTGAACCCGGAACACGGAGGTTGCAGTGAGCCGAGATAGCACCACTGCACTCTGGCCTGGGTGACAGAGTGAGACTTCGTCTTTAAAAAAAAAAAAAAAAAAAACTATTTGGAGTTATATGAGTGAAGATGTTTTCCAAGTTCATTACGCACATTTTTATCGCTATACTTAATGTAAGTATTAGTTTATTCGTCTGTTCATCTCACCTAAGTAAATTGTGGGCTCCTAAGGCTGGGGCTGTATCCTTTAGCTCTGTATTCCCAGAAGGGGCCTAGCATAAAATAAGCATTTAACACAGACTTACTAAACGAATATCAAGGACAAGACTTCCCAAAACATCAGATACGTATGGGGTGAGGATTGGTGTTAAGCCATGTTTCTCAGTAGAATGAAAGAAGATGCATTTCTAGGATGCCACAGACTTTTAACAATAATGTAATACAAGTATTATTATACCTGAAGTGGATTATGTGTTGTTTTTGTGAACTAATATGAAAACATAAAACAAATGACATATTAGTTGATAAGTTATATGACATACATTTTCTTTGAAGCTATCTTTGGATATGAAACTTACTTTCAGTTAAAGAGAAAGGAAGAAATGAATGGAGAAGGCAGACATTTGTGCTTAGAATTTTCTACTCCTATACATGGTAGCTATGTAAATATTGTTGAGTGACAAAGAAAAAGATGACTATACTGCAGTTTAAGATACTGGTGTTTTCCTTATATTCCCAGAACAGGAAACAATTCTGATGAGATCAAGTTGTGGCTTATTGGGACAATATCCTTTTCTAACATAACAGGTTTTCGGGGCGCTTATCCTAAGTTTGCGACTATTAACGAAGTGCTCTTTTGACCAGTAAAGAGCATTCTTCTGTTTGAAATAGCAGCCAGGTAACTCCCATAAGACGACTAGTATACCACAACCTGGAGCCACATGTAAGCAATAATATCATTTCAGTACAATGATGTCTTATTTGTTAACCAGGAGTGGCCAAAAGACATGATGTCAAGTGACATTACTTTTCCCTCTCATTCAAAATGCCCTAAATAAAGAGCAGCTTTAAGAAAATCAATTAATTTTATATGGCATTTATACGAGTTGAGCAAATCCATTAATGTAACTGAAAAGAAGGTTTAAACCTGAGTGAACTCCAGAATTTACAACTATTGCCGGTGGCAATCAACAGGACGTTTGTATTTGGGGGTGTGGTGTGGTGTCTCAGCGTTCACGTCAATAAAGAACATACGTTTCATTTTCAGCTCCATTGGTCTTGCTTTTCCGCTGTTTCTGCTCATTGGTTGCAGGGGGGGCCTGACCCATGGCAGGAGGTTTCCGCTTTGCTAACATTTTCCGTTGTCTTTCTATCTCTTCCCTCTGTGAATTTATCCTTTCCTGTTGCCTAGAAATATAAAAGATGTTGCACAAAGAGGGTCAAAAGTTTTACCACAGCTATGGAACGCACATAATTTGTCATTTGTGTATCCAATTTCAGAAAAAATAAGCCCCTTTAAGTCAAGAAGAGATCTGATTTTAACTTCAGATTGGAAGGGCCAAATAATCGGTGATAGATGTTTTCTGGGAATGAGTCTGTGCTTTAAGACACTAGTTATTACTATTTTCAGAGTGGGCAGGAAGGAACGTATCAAATTTCTATTGTGACCTTATTTTCTGATTCAAAAGGAACAATTTTCTGATTCCTTTTTAACAGCTAAGAAAACAATTCTCTGATCTGAACCCATTAAAAGTAAAAATTGTATTTTAAAAGTTGTAAAATGTTCCAAGTTCTTTTTTATTTTTCTTTGGATGAAAGCTTCTCCGTTTTGTGTGAAAAGATACCAAGTTTGTAGGATGCTAAAGAAAGTAAACGAGATTTTCTTTTAAGATCTATCCTTTATTCTAGTCTAAGGGAGCCATTACTACTCTACACATCAACCCCGCCCACTGATACAGTGACACCTAAATTAAGTTTTTAAAAGACAAATACATTCAGAGAAAGCACAATAAAGTCTTCAACTAGTAAGAACTCCTTAGGGAATAGGGAACAAAATGAATTAGCATAAAACATATTTTACAGCGGCAGTTAAGCTAACACCATTACCATTAGAGTATTTCCTAAGAAGATGTCAAATTTTTCTGTGATTAACTAGTTTACAAATTAGGGACCAATAAAAACTCCATTAAAAAAAAAACAAAAAACACTTTCTCTCATGTATCCTACCACCTAACAGATATTAAGGTTTACAGACTTGGTATATAAAAATAAACAAAATTGGAGATTAACCATTTAACAGGCTAGTCTTTAAGTCACCCATCATAATTGACAGTCAAATGATAGCTCCCTTCTCCTTCTCCCTCTACTGTGCTTTTCCTCTCATTCTCTTTTGTGGAAGCAACCTTCATTTTTGTGGAATAATAAAATCTTTTTTTTGAGACAGAGTCTCACTCTGTTGCCCAGGCTGGAGTGCAGTGGTACAATCTTGGCTCACTGCAAGCTCCATCTCCCAGGTTCAAGTGATTCTTGTGCCTCAGCCTCCCTAATAGCTGGGATTACAGGTGTGCACCACCATGCCCAGCTAATTTTTATATTGTTTTAGTAGAGACGGGGTTTCATCATGTTGACTAGGCTGGTCTCAAACTCCTGACTTCAAGTGATCCACCCACCTCGGCCTCCCAAAGTGCTGGGATTACAAGTGTGAGCCACCATGCCTGGCAGAATCTAATTTTTTAAAACCTACTCTCAAATGGAAGTTGCTCTACCCTCTTCCCTGAACACTGTTTTCAGATCTTTTCCAGATTTAGTACAGTGTCTTTCGTGGAAGAACGACAAGCAGAAAACCAAGATTACTCTAGGGTAGATACCCACAATACAGCTTATTTGCACATATCTGGAAGGGCAATGCTGTATGCAAGATTAACCTAATCAGAGTATTACAAAGCAACAACCAGTCACTTGATAATACTATGCCCTTGGCTTCAGGATGAGCCAGGTCACTGATTAGACATCAATTGAACAACAAAATGAAAATTATAATTCAAGAATTTTCTGTTTGCCTGAAAATTCTTTTTGATTATCATTAGCTAGACCTCCTCATCTCTACTTGCAGAACATATATAAGGTTGGCTCTCCACATCTATGGATTCAACCAACTGCAGATTGAAAATATAGGGGGAAAAAAAAGGATGGCTGCACCTATACTGAATATGTACAAACTTTTTCCCTTGTTATTATTCCATAAACAATATGACAATTATTTACACAGCATTTACATTTATTAGGTATTATAGGTAATCCAGAGGTGATTGAAAGTATATGGGAGGATATGCATAGGTTATATGCAAATACTACACATTTTGTATCAGGGACTTGAGCATTCATGGATTTCGGTATCTGAGGGAGGTCCTGTAACCAATTCCCCACAAGAGACAACTGTATATATCATTCATGGCTTGAAAGAAATCTGGGTTGAGACACAGAATCCTTAAGTAAAATCACAGTATTTCTTCTGGAGAAAACATTTACCTTCACTGAGCATGAATTTCCCAATTAAAAAACTGGTAAACATCTTTAGCTCATTTCTACCCCTTTCAGGGGCCATGAATGTAAGGCACTCTGAACTCCCTACAGATAAACATACAATATACAGTAGCTTAGTGGAGTGCCACAACATTTTGTCTTTGAAGATTAACAGTATTTTGCAAAATTGAGATTTTAGCAATCACCTTTATCAAACATAAAATAAAAACAATCTTCTATTATTTTCAAGGACAATTCATATGTTTAATCTCTTCAGATTCACCAAGAAAGGATCCCCACAGCCATCATATATATAAACCATAACACAAGGGACACAGATTCCAAAACATCTTTAGGGAAATCCTAAACTGCACATTCTGAGAACAAGACTTTGAACATGAAAGTTGATGCACCAAAGATCAATGTTATGTATTTTAAGGATTCTCATATAAATTCTTGATGTTCTTGAAACTGTTTAGCTATTTACATCGAAGAAGAAAAGAATAGAGACTATCAGTGGTACTTCATTTAGATTTATTTTGGGAGTACAAAGTCTGGATTATGTCAAACTATAACTTCTCATAGAACAGGAATCGTGTCTTAGCAATCCATATATCCCTCAGCATGTATAACAGTGCCTTTCACAGAGTTGATCTTTATTTCTTGTATAGCATCAATTTTAGAGATTGCTCGCCCTTCATCACCCATAGCAAGAGGCTATTTCTTCTATATTTTACAGAAGTATTGAGGACCCAATAAATCCATCTCACTCAAATCTAAATAACTCTATTTACAAAGCCATTGCCTGCAAAAGAAAAACAAGATAATCACTCTTCTGCACCATTATGAGTTGTATCCCCCAAAAGATATATTAGTCATTAGTGCCTCAGGATATGACCTTATTTGGAAACAGGGCGAATAAAGATATTACTAGTGAAGATGAGGTCATACTGGACACGACAGGACCTTAATCCAATACGACTGGTGTCCTTATGAGAAAAGGAGACACAGACGCACAGGGAGAGCACCATGTGAAGAGGAGGCAGAGAATGGAGTTATGCCGCCGCAGGCCAAGGAACACCTGGGGCTGCTACACTGCTGAAGAGGCAAAGAAAGATGTTCCCTAGAGGCTTGAGGAAGATGGTCCCGCCCCACCTTGATTTCAGATCTTTAGATTCCTGAGGTGTGAGAGAATACATTTCTGTTACTTTAAACCACCCAGTTTATGGTATTTGTTACAGCATCCCAGGAACGGAAGGCGGGCGCCTTCAGCAGCAACACTACCTTCTACACTTCAACTACACTAGAAGTAACGAGTAGTAAAGGTATTTTAAAAACTGTGGCCGGGTGCGGTGGCTCACACCTGTAATCCTGGAACTTTGGGAGGCCGAGGTGGGCTGATCACTTAAAGTCAGGAGTTTGAGACCAGCCTGGCCAACATGGTGAAACCTCGTCTCTACTAAAAATACAAAAATTAGCCAGGAGTGGTGGCGTGCACCTGTATTCCCAGCTACTCGGGAGGTTGAGGCAGGAGAATTGCTCGAACCCGGGAGGCAGAGCTTGCAGTGAGCCAAGATTGCGCCACTGCACTCCAGCCTGGGCAACAGAGCGAGACTCCATCTCAAAAAACAAAAAACAAACAAAAAAAAGCACGTATTTCCAGTCATTATTTTAACAAAATTATTTAAAGTAATCTGTTATCTATTTCATCTCTGAGACATCTGAAACCTCAAAACTTCAAACAACATGTCAATACCCCAGATGGCTTTGTTGTTGTTTTTTTTTGGAGATGAAGTCTCGCTCTGTCACCCAGGCTGGAGTGCAGTGGCGTGATCTCAGCTCACTGCAACTTCTACCTCCCAGGTTCAAGCAATTCTCCTGTCTCAGCCTCCCGGGTAGCTGGGACTACAAGCGCATGCCACCATGCCCGGCTAATTTTTGTATTTTTAGTAGAGATGGGGTTTCCCCATGTTGGCCAGGCTGGTCTCGAACTGCTGACCTTAGGATATCCACCCACCTCGGCCTCCCACACTGCTGGGATTACAGGCATGAGCCACCATGACCAGCCAGATGAGATTTTTAAAGATTCCCAGCATTTCATATATTCTGTACAAACTGGGAGCTGTGAAATGGTATACAATACCTAAAGATCTAATGTTTATAAAATCAACAAAATGAATGACTTTGTTATGGATCATATGACTGAGAATCAGATGGTTTGACATAAATTGCTTTAAAACGGATACTGGTTGAGAGGACAAGGTCGGTGAATCACTTGAGGTCAGGAGTTCAAGACCAGCCTGGCCAACATGGCAAAACCCCGTCTCTACTAAAAATACAAAAATTCACCGGGCATAGTGGTGGGCGCCTGTAATCCCAACTACTGAGGAGGCTGAGGCAGGAGAATCACTTGAACTCGGGAGGCGGAGGTTGCAGTGAGCCAAGATCGTGCCATTGCACTGCAGCCCGGGTAACAGAGTAAGGCTCTGTCTCAAAATAAAATAAATAAAATGGATACTGCAACTTGTCACACTTCAGAAATACCTGAACTGGCATTACAATGCTGTAAGCTTTAATTTCTTCCTCTAATTACATGCATCTTAAATGATCACAATTTTGTACACAAGTCAAATCTCCCCCCCGCCCCCGCTTTTTTTTTTTGAGACAGGGTCTCGCTCTGTCACCCAGCCTGGAGTGCAGTGGCACAATCTTGGCCTCACTGCAACCTCTGCCTCCCATGTTCAAGCAATTCTCCTGCCTCAGCCTCCCAGGTAGCTGGGATTACAGGCGTGTGTCACTATAAACAGCTAATTTTTGTATTTTTAGTAGAGACAAGGTTTCATCATGTTGGCCAGGCTGGTCTCAAACTCCTGGCCTCAAATGATCTGCCCATCTCAGTCTCTCAAAGTGCTGGGATTACAGGTGTGAGCCACCACGTCCGGCCAAATCCCATTACTTTAATTTTGTTTATTTCAACATAAAGTCTTATTAAATATTTTTTATTGCCTTGCCATGGACTGTTTGAGACCTCTTTAAACAAAAAGTGGTGCACTGAATAACATTAACATTTAGTATTTAACATTACTATCTCAGAAGTATAAAATAGATTATTTTTTCAACAGATTCAAACATACTGTGGAAAGCAAAAATTACTAAACTGGCCAAAAAATATTACAAATCTGATATAAATTTCCTATTAGACAACGAATCTTCTGTTTTAGGAAATTAAAGATCACTCAAAAAAAGAACCAGGGAACAAAAAGAACAACAACAACAACAACAAAACGGTGTTAAGGGTCCTATTGAGGTTATATGTCATTATCTGATTCATTTTTTAAATGCCTTTAGGTTTGTCTCTTCCCATAAAACCTAGTATTGCTGCTAGTGTTCAGCTACTTCACCCACCAAATTACTTCACACGTCTTGGAGTTTCTCATGTGCAGAACTGTCATCTCTGAGGTTATTAGATATAGCCTTTCACAACTGGAGAATTTCAATTTCTATACTGAAGGAAATTAATTTATTAAAGCAAAATTTCAGGAACTAAAACACCTATAATTAATAGACATCAGCCAGAAACAGCTTTCCAAGAGAAGACATAGATTTCTTGCCATTTATATGGCTTAAAACAGTAAAACAGCGCTATCCACCTACAGTGAACAGTCCTACTTAGGGATTTCATTTACATAGTCTCACTTCCTCTGATTTGATGGCTCTACAGCAAAGTCATCATTTTGTACTCTACCATACAGATTTCCAGACCCTCATGGGCATCAAGTTGCTTTTAGAATATGAGATAAAATATTGCTACTATCAGCAGTAAGTTCAATCACTTCTTTTTGTTTTGTTTTGTTTTGAGACAGGGTCTGGCTCTGTCGTCCAGGCTAAAGGACAGTGGTGCAATTCTCGGCTCACTGCACCACTCACGGCATCACTCACCTCTCCTCCTGGGCTCAAGTCATCCTCCCACCTCAGCCTCCCAAGTAGCTGGGACCACTGGTGAGGGCCACCACACCCAGCTAATTTTTGTATATTTTGTAGAGACAGGGTTTCATAACGTTGCCCAGGCTGGTCTTGAACTCCTGGGCTCAATTGATCCACCCACTTCAGCCTCCCAAAGTGCTGGGATTACAGGCATGAGCCACAGCGCCCAGCCATAAGCACTTCTTAAAACTAATTACATCTCTATACAAACTCACCATCTTTCCTGAATCAAAATCTAAAAAGACTGCCATCTAAATAGTAGCCACTGACAGGGCTGCTCAGAGCCACTACCACTACTAGAAGTCAGTATAAGCATTAGGTGGCTTTGGCCACTATGTGGATCTTAAGTTTTATCTTCTTCTGATTCCATTTTAACAAATTTGGAAACTGGATGGTATGTCACTTCCAGGGCAACTTGCATTTCTTGGCCAGGATGTTATAAACAGGTATCATACCTCCATGTAACCGCTGTTTATATTGCCCTGATACCTCTGCTATCACCAGCCACCTATGCTTAAGAATGCAGAGTGAATGCTGCTCTAAATGTCTGGTGCTGGCCTAAGAAAAGTCTGTGCTTTCCTTTCAAGGTATTCTTTGACTTGAAAGCCTCTTCACACACCAAAATATACATACATGAGGAACAATCATGAAGCAAAAACATGCTTAATCTAAGTTGGAGGTTAATGTTTCACACATAAAACAAGGACTACTAACAAGTAATTCAGAGGTGAGTTTTAACAAATATTATAAATAGCATCAATATTTGTATTTTCTTTCATGCATAAGTTTCTTATTTGTCTCATTATTACTCAAAAGTAGTCATATGCTTTCCAATTCATACTCAACAAGCTATTTCAGCAAAAAAACACAGGAAGGAAGGAAAGGCAGTCTATAGAACCTTCCGATTCATCATGACCTGGAAATTAAAAAAAAAAGATACACCAAAAGGTACTGCAATCTGAAGATATCTATATACATTTAAAGATCTAAGCTAATGGTAGCTAGTCACACAGTTGGAATTTGAGGATTTTAAATGTTAATTCCCTCCTTGGAATAAATACCTAAATGCTTCAAATCAAAAGTTATGACAAAGACACTGAATGTTCAAGATTCCAAGCTGCAGACAGGCACACGCAATGGGGCTGGTCACCACTGCCTTCCAGGAAGTGCCTCTCTGATGACTGGACACTGTCTCCTTAAATAATCCCAGGAACATGTCCTATAAAGTTCTTCAATGGTTTTATTCTGCTTTATACCTAAACTTAACTCAGGAAATTCTTTCTTAGGTCCTTTCACATTTCATTTTTCTATGGATCCACAATAAATGCTCAACAGACTCTTAATGAAAATTCATTATATAATTAGAAAGATACAAAGTCAGACCCTAGGTTTTTCTTCCTTAGCTTCAGCAATTCCGATTCTTTTAAGTTTTAATGCAGAACTCATTCTTTATTTTCTGGAACACATTTTGTATTCCTGATTTTACTTGTGTCTTTTTTTTCAGGACTTCACTTAATTCGATACATTTCTTTACACATGTGGTGACTAAAAAACTAACTGAAAAGATGACTACCAATACTAGGATTATTAATGACTACAATTACAGAAAACCTAAAAAATCCAAACGAACTTTTCAATTCTCCATTTAATCGTAACAATTCACTTACTTGATAAGATTCTGAAAAGCATAACCATCTGTCCACTGTTCAGTAAATGAGGCCCCATGTCGGACAGTAGTAAAGTGGCCCAATCTCAAGCGGTCTTGCATGCTCTTATCTCTACATGCCATCTTCTCTTGTTTTGACTTAGGGGAAACAGACAAAAAAAGGAATTCAATACCAATTAGCATGGATAAAGACACTTCTTAGAAACTAAAACTAAAACATTTAACATTATCAGGAAACATACTGTTGAAAACCATACGCTTTCTCACAACAGTCAATAATGACTCCTTGGATGACTTACTATTCCTATTCAAACAAAGTAAACAAGATAGAATAATGAAACAACTGCAGGTTCTTCCTTGGTAAAGGTTTCCCAATCTGTCTATGTGTGTGCGTGTGTTTTTTTTTTTTAAAGACAGAGTCTTGCTCTATCACCCAGATTGGAGGGCAGAGCCATGATCTCGGCTCACTGCAACCTCTGCTTCCCAGGTTTAAGCGGTTCTCCTGCCTCAGTCTCCTGAGTAGCTGGGACTACAGGTGCGTGCCACCACACCCGGATAATTTTTATTTTTATTTTTTGAGACGAGGTCTCACTCTGTTGCCCAAGCTGGAGTGCAGTGGTGCGATCTCAGCTCACTGCAACCTCCACCTCCCGGGTTCAAGTGATTCTTCTGCCTCAGTCTTCCAAGTAGCTGGGACTACAGGCACATGCCACCATGCCCAGCTAATTTTTGTATTTTTAGCAGAGACGGGGATTCACTATGTTGACCAGGCTGGTCTCGAACTCCTGACCTCGTGAGTCGCCCGCCTCAGCCTCCCAAAGTGCTGAGATTACAGGCGTGAGCCACCATGCTTGGCCAATTTTTCTATTTTTTAGTAGAGACTGGGTTTTGCCATGTTGGCCACATTGGTCTTGAACTCCTGGCCTCAAGTGATCAGCCCACCTCCATCTCCCAAAGTGCAGAGATTACAGGCCTGAGCCACCATGTCCAGCCTGCCTAGGTGTTTTTAATCTTAAGAGTTCAGCATCTCACATTTGGGCCACATCAATGCCTAGCTCTTAAGCTGTTTCCCTATTTTCTGTTTCTTCTCTAATCTTTTCCAGAGAACTGCTGACAATTCATCTTCTCAGAACACCACTTTGCACACTTCCAGTTTGATGTTCCAAATCTTCCATGGGTCTCTGCTACCAAACTTTGGATCCAAACAAGAAAAACTCCTCCATGCGCTAGAAGATTGTATCTGCCTCCCTGCAGAATTCTTACTCCAGAACACCTTATATACTCCTGATTCCTGAGAACATCATTTATTGAACATAGGTTTATTTAAAAACAATTATACGTCATGAACTGTAAGAATGTTAAGTACAGAACATAGAAAAAAACTGGTGTTCACAGTTTTTTGTGAACTGAGAGAGGCGGGGGATTATAACCACTAAATATATTAATTGGTAATTCTAAGTACAAACTGTGGTAAAGAATTCAAAGGAAAAGAATAAAGTACTGTGAGAGATGATACCATGGGATAAATGTCCTTGAGATGCCCAATTTTCAACTGACAGGCAATTTATAGCTGCAGTTTTCCATGCCCAGAACACATTCTTCCTTTTCTTTATAGCTTTCTCCAATTAGTCTCCTGCCCTTGATTTATTTTAGTGAATTTCTTTTCTTTCTCTCTTCTTTTTTTTTTTTTTAAGAGACAGGGTCTCACTCTGTTGCCCAGGCTGGAGTGCAGCAGTGCAATCACAGCTTACTACAGCCTCCAACTCCTGGCTCCAGTGATCCTCCCACCTCAGCCTCCTGAGTAGCTAGGACTACAGGTGTGTGCCACCACACCCAACTAATTTTAGTGAATTCTTAGTAAGTGCACTGCTCACCTGAATAGGTTTCCTTATATATGTGAATGTATCTCATTCTCCCACCCTCATGTAGACTGTTACCCTCTGATGGCAGAACTGTGTCTTTTGTTTCTTAGATTCATGCAAACTGTTCTATTATGAGAAATTCATTCTCTTTTTTATTACTAAGTAGTATTCCACTGTATGACCATATCATAATTCGTATATACAGTCACTTGTTAAGAGACACCTAGGATGTTTCCGCTTTTTGGCTATGAATAAAATTGCCATGAATATTCTCATACAAGTACTTTTATGGACATTTGCTTTCTCCTGTTTTTAAAAATAAAGATGGTCTCACTGTGCTGCCCAGGCTAGTCTCAAACTCCTGGGTTCAAGTGAACCTCGTGCCTGAGCCTCCCAAAGTGCTGGGATTACAGGTGTAAGTCACCATGCCCGGCCAACATTTACTTTCATTTGTCTTGGGTAAATGCCAGGAGAGGAACTGCTGGATCACAGGATTTAGTGCATATTTATCTCAAATAGAAAAACTGTCCAAAAACCTTCTGAAGTGGTTGTAATATTTTACATTTCTACTGGTGTAAGAAATCAGGCTGTCCCCTATCTTCACCAACCCTTAGATCTGTCAGGTTTTTTTAACTTCTAGTCATTCTACTGAGTATGTAGTACTATCTCACACTAGTTTTACCTTGAATTTTCCTGATGGATAATGCCATTGAGCATGTTTTCATGCTTGCCAATTGCATATTTTTATATACTCTTTTTTTGGTAAACTATCTGCTCAAGTCTCCTGCTCATGTTTAATGAGTTGCCTTTTTATGATTAAGTTATAAGAGATTTTATGTATCCAAATTCTACGAAAGATAATATTGCACTCTATGATTGCATTTTCATTTGTGTGGTTTTTTTTGGCTTGTTTTTGTTTTGAGATGGTCTCAGTCTACCACCTAGGCTGGAGTGAAATGGCATGATCTCAGGCTCACTGCAATCTCTGATTTCAAGTTCAAGTGATTTTCGTGTCTCAGCCTCCAGAGTAGCTAAGATTACAGGCGCACACCACCACACCCGCCCACTTTTTGTATTTTTAGTAGAGACGGGGTTTCATTCACCATGTTGGCCAGGCTGGTCTCAAACTCTTGACCTCAAGTGATCCGCCCTTATTGGCCTCCCAAAGTGCTGGGATTACAGGCATGAGCCACCACACCCTGCCCATTTATGCTTCTTTATATTGCATCACGGTGTAGCAGATACTCAATAAACATTCCCTACTTAGAAAGTCAATAAGTAGGTACTACAATTTCAGCTCTTTTGGAAACAAATTTAAATTTTGTTATGTACTACTCCTAGCAAATAGAAAGTTCTGTTTTCCTGTGAGAACTCAGAGACAGCATTATGTTTACTTTTTGTAGTATGCTATTTAGAGTTTAGTACAACTGGCTGAATCTATGCTGATTTCCAGAAGTATTCTAAAACTTCAAAGAAATTATCTGGATTAGCATATATTTTATTTTTTCTCACTCTCAGAAAAAATTTTAAAAAGTGATTTCTCTTCTATAAAGTTGATTAATGAGTCAAAGAATGAAACAAAATTTTCCCCAGTATCTTCGGCCTCAATAAAATAATCCATTCACTTTTACTGAGACAGTGTTTACTGTCTTTTTAACAACATTCCAAAGATTTCAGGAAAATAAATCCCCAGTACATCTCAAACCTCTAGTTTGTTCTTGTAATATTGTCATTAGGAAGTATAGCCTTCTTAAAACTTCTAAGAAATAGGCCGGGCACAGAGATGAGTGCCTGTAAACAGAGCAGTTTGGGAGGCCGAGACAGGCGGATCACTTGAGGTGAGGAATTCAAAACCAGCCTGGCCAACATGGCGAAACCCTGTATAAAAATACAAAAATTGGCCAGGCATGGTGGTGCATGCCTGTAAACCCAGCTACTCAGGAGGCTGAGGCAGGAGAATCGCTTGAACCCAGGAGGCAACGGCTACAGTGGGCTGAGATCATGCTACTGTACTCCAGCCTGGATGAGACTCAGTCTCAAAAAAAAAAAACAAAAAACAAAAAAAACTTCTAATAGTTACTAATAACTACTAACAGAGATAAGTGACAACTAACCAATGAATATAATAAAGGGGACATCAGCCAATTAAGTAATCATATACAAGTATATGACAACTTTAATTTTTTAATGCACAAAGCATTTAATTATCACATTATTATATACATAAGTTACTCTAAATGCCATCTCTGAAACAAAAATGCAACAATTGTTAATGATTCTAATAGTAATAGGATACTCACATCAATTGATAGAATGAATATAAGAATTTAGGAGAGCAATACCCCAAATAAACTCAACTAGGACAAGCTATCCTTGTTCAATATCACACTCAAAGCAATGCACAGCAACAAAGCATATCCCAAATTAACACTCTGGATGCTTGGTCTGGTGTCCATGCAAGGAAAAAATTCTAATTGTCAAATCATGTTCCTAAAAAGCTCTACTTTTAAATATTTTCATCTCAAGTAAGGAATAAAAAGCCACACAATGACACACATTTGAGTATCTTGGGATACAGAGTTTAGGCCAACATTATTCACTGACCTTTTCTATAAGGAGTTTCTTGCTCATTGTCACACATCTATTTAATCGTTCCTTGTATTTCTCTAGCATCTTTTGCTGTTCATCAATCTGCCGTCTCAAATCACAGTTGGCCTTCAATGAGAAAAAAAATTTTAATTAGCTCCAAGGAAGAAGATTAACAGAAAAGCAGTTTCTAGGGAGAGAAAAAAAAATCATTTCTATACGTTGTTCTATCAAAAGCAAAATTAAAGTTCAAACAGGTAAGAAGTAACTATGTCTTAGAAAAAGTAAATAATTCATTCCTTTATTCTCTCATAATATATCATCTATTTGTAAATGATAAATTGAATAACTAAGTTCAGCATGTTTTTCTACCGATCATATTTTGCTCCTGCCAATAACCAGTTACAGCTAATCTTGTAATCACAAACACCTAAGCGATCACAAAATAATAATTTAAAAAATGTTAAGGCTGGGAATAATGGCTCCCGCGTGCAATCCTAGCACTTTGGGAGGCCGAGGCGGGCAGATGACTCGAGGTCAGGAGTTCAAGATGAGCCTGGCCTACATGGTCAAACCCCATCTCTAATAAAAATTTAAAAATCAGCCAGGCATGGTAGCAGGAGCCTGTAATTCCAGCTACTTGGGAGGCTGAGGCGGGAGAATCACTTGAACCCAAAGGCGACGGTTGCAGTGAGCCGAGATTGCACCACTGCACTGCAGCCTAGGTGACAGAATAAGACTCTTATCTCAAAAAAAAAAAAAAAAAAACTAAACTACAATGAATGTTTAAAATACAAAGAGTGATTAAGCACGTACAAAAAAATTACTGAATTTTATGTTTGCTTTGTTCTTTTTCTAGTCTTATTTAAGAAATATAAATTTGCATAAATGTTCCTCACCAGAGAAGCTAGGCACGCCCATGCCCACAAAAGACAGAACAAACAAACAAGGTCCTGATTCAAGAATGCCAGAATGTAAATACACAGCTAATTTAGCTGTGGTCAGAAGCCTACAGTGTGGACTAAAAACTTAAAGTCTCCTGCAATAACAGAGAAGGAAAGAACCACTAACCCAAGGACGAATTTGACTTGTAAGTCCTGAATTTATTCCTTTTGTGTTAAAAAAAAAAAAAAAAAAAAGATCTCAGCTCTTCTAGCAAATAATATTACCTCATAAAAACTCACTTAAATTATGAAAAAGAAAACCCTGTTATGTGTTTCTAAAATAAAAGCACAAACAGAAGATATTACACGATACTCAATTTTTGAGACTTTGTAGCTTCATTAAAATGTTTTATCATTTTTTCTTTTGTATAATATAGCTTCATTTTAAAAGTAACCCATGGGAAACAGCTTCTGTCGCCAAATGTTTCTCCTCTCCTTATCAGCATAATTTCTTCCTGTTAGTTTTTGTACAGAACCATATTATCAAAGGCAGAGTGTAACTACATTTGGGTAAGTGTGATTACCAAATTCATACTAAGAAATCTACAAAGCAAAGATCATTTAATGTTTATGGAAAACCCAGTCTATTAATAAGGTGAGTGTTCCCTTGAAATCTATAATCAAATGTATGAAATCAGTCAACCTCTTGGCAGTTATTTAAAATTTTAAGAATTCTAAGTTTTTGTGGCTTCTGACACTAATGTCTTCAAGGAGTTCATGTTTAAAGTAACAGCTGGCCGGGCGCGGTGGCTCAAGCCTGTAATCCCAGCACTTTGGGAGACCGAGACGGGTGGATCACGAGGTCAGGAGATCGAGACCATCCTGGCTAACACGGTGAAACCCCGTCTCTACTAAAAAACACAAAAAAACTAGACGGGCGAGGTGGCGGGCGCCTGTAGTCCCAGCTACTCGGGAGGCTGAGGCAGGAGAATGGCGTAAACCCGGGAGGCGGAGCTTGCAGTGAGCTGAGATCCGGCCACTGCACTCCAGCCTGGGCGACAGAGTGAGACTCCGTCTCAAAAAAAGAAAAAAAAAAAAGTAACAGCTGGTGGCTGGCACGTGTGGCTCATGCCTATAATCCCAGCACTCTGGGAGGCCAAGGCAGGAGCATTGCTTGAGCCCAGGAGTTCAGCCTTGGCAACATGGCAAAACGCTATCTCTATAAAATTTTGAAAATCAGCCATGTGTGGTGGCAAATGCCTCTGATGCCAGCTATTCGGGAGGCTGAGGATTGCTTGAGCCTGGGAGGTCGAGGCTGCAGTAAGCTGTGATTGTACCACAGCACTCCAGCCTGGGAGACAGAGCAAGACAGTTTCCTCTTTTTTTAAATTAAAAAAAAAAAAAAAAAAGCAGCTGGCTAGTAGCCCCCAATGCAGCCATACCCAATATCTTACTAAAATGGCAAAATTCAGTGACTGACGTCTGAAAGAATATACAAGACATGTAGTCTTTCCTCCACTGTCGATTCTCTAGATCTTCTAGAAGCACAAGTTCTAATCAACCTAAAAACAACGCAGCTGCCCTCTGTGTCTTCCTTTTTTATTTACCTACTCCTTTAATACTGCTCTACATACAAATAAAGACTGCAACTGTCTGAAGACGATGGAGTAGAAGGGGCAGTGGTGAGTGAAGGAAACATATTGCTTCTTAGAAAACATAAGCAAACGTTTTTTTAAAACTCCTAAAGCAGTACCCACGTTAGGATTCAAGTTTTTCTCATACTCTGTCATCTCAATCTTAAAGAGTTAGATGATGGAGAAAGGCACACCCACAATTCTTTCTCAGTCCAGCAGAGCTTCTCTGTACAAAACCCTGACAGATACTGGAATCTGGCAAAGAGCTTTTTACACCCACAAACCATTTCATTATAAATCTTCGATGGCAATTCAACCAGCACCCAAATGAATAAAAACAGGAATAAGAGCAACTCCACACAAGTATACATATCCGAACGATGAGAAACAGAACACAGTGCTGAGACTACGTGTGGGTCTTCTCATTCAAAGATGGAGAAAAGGAAATAAAAATAACAATAGTAAATAAAAACAACAAAAAAATTAGGCCCAAGGAATACAGAAAATCAGCTTGAAAACACCCATAGAAATCAAAAGAATATTTTAGAATTCTTGTCATATTTCATAAAATGCAAAAAGACATGATATCTAGGAAATAAGAACCAAAAACCCTAGAGAATATACAGGATGGGATAAGAAAGTATATTACATGAGGGGAAAAAAGCAGGGAAATTTAAAATGTAAATAGGCCTGGCACAGTGGTTCACGTCTGTTATCCCAGCACTTTGGGAGGCCAAGGCAGGAGGACTGCTTGAGCCCAAGAGTTCAAGACCAGCCTGGGCAACATAGTGAGACCCTATTCCTACAAAAAATAAAAAAATTAGCCAAGCACAGTGGCACGTGCCTGTAGTCCCAGCTATTCAGGAGGCTGAAGTGAGAGGACTGCTTGAGCCTGGGAGATGAAGGCTGCAGTGAGCCGTGACAGTGCCACTGCACTCCAGCCTGGGCGACAGCAACACACTGTCTCAAAAAATAAAAATATAAACAATAAAATCAAAATTCACATGAGCTGCAGTAAATGCCAGAAATATACAGAAGACAGTGTTTAATGAGATTCAGAAGAGGCAATCACATTAAAATGAGACATAACATGTTAGAAATAAAGGAGAGAAATCAGAGATTCAAGCTAAGAGCCAAGAAGAAACCAATATGAAGAGGGATAAAAGCATAGTTAGACATAATCACGCATTTTCCAAATAAAAATATATAAACCCACATATAGATACACCCTGGGGTAATATTTAACAAATTATGGTGTTTCCTGCTTTGGTCATGAACTTCTCTGAAATACTAAATGCTTGAAAAACTGAAGGAGAGACAGAGAGAGAGAATGTGTGTATTATATTTGAGAGGCAGAATGAACAAAACAAAGGGTTATGATACAAAAATCCTGCACACAGTGTTGTCTTTTCATGGGAGGGCAAAAGAGAGAATTCTCAGGTCTGCAAGGCACAGAAAATTTAACACTGACAAATCCTTGCTGAAAAATAATCACTTAAAAATGTATCACCATCAACAGATAAAACAAAAACTATAAATAAAAAAAAAACTGTTGATAAGCTTTGAAATCAGTTGAAGAAACAAGTCTAACAATGACTACAAATTTGGTAATAAAGCTGTCTCTGCCTATACTCTAGACATAAGAACTTAGTATCATATAAAGTAGCAAAAATAATAATTTAATAATAATAATATAAGCCGAGCGCAGTGACTCACACTTGTAATCCCAGCACTTTGGCAGGACAAGGCGGGCCGATCACTGCAGGTCAGGAGTTTGAGACCAGCGTGGCCAACATGGCAAAAAACCATCTCTATTAAAAATACAAAAACAAGCCAGGCATTGTGGTGCATGCCTGTAATCCCAGCTACTTGGGAGGCTGAGGTAGGAGAATCCCTTGAACCTACAAGGCAGAGGTTGCAGTGAGCCAAGATCATGCCACTACACTCTAGCATGGGTGAAAAAGTGAGACTCTGTCTCAAAAAATAAATTAACTAACAATAATATAAACAGCCAAATGCAGTGGCACATGCCTGTAGTCCCAGCTACCTGGGAGGCTGAGGTGGGAGGATCACTTCAGGTGGGGATTGGGGAGGGCACAGCTTGCAAGACTGTGCCACTGCACTCCGGCGTGGGTGACAGAGTGAGACCCTGTCTCAAAATAAATATATAAAATTAATAATAATATAAACACACTAGACTTTACTAATAAAGGCCAGACTTAGTTTAGTTATGTGCTGAATTCCAGGTTTTATATAAAAAGGAGTCAAACTACACTATTTTACCCTACGTTTTTATTAATTACAGAAATATAATACAAGTAAAAAAATTTTGGAGGTCAGATCATCATGAGTACAATGACTTTTTTTATCTTTATTATTAAACATATACCTTTATTCAAACAAAATTGTACCCGAAGCCTAATAAGAAAGACTGACAAAGGCAAGGCCGCGGATCCCCACCTCGCTGTGTCACGGTAGCCCTGGAGGTTTCAGGACCCTAAAGAGGCAGATTAACTACCACATTAGCACAAATATGTTTAATAATAAAGATTATTTATGTAATGTATATATTACATATGTATATGTATACATATACATATTTATGTAATACATTATGTAATGTATTACATAAAAGATTATTCATGTAATGTATACATATACATATGTAATATATACATATATACACACATATGTAATATACACATATATATGTATCTCTCTCTCTCTCTCTCTCTCCTTCAAACAGCTCAAAAAAATTACTGAAAAAAAAATGTGCCAAATGTTTAATCCCAATTAATGGAATTATGAGTGACATATTTTTCTGTATTTGGTAAAGAGCATGTACAATCTTTTTTTTTTTTGAGGCAGGGTGTTGCTCTGTTGTCCAGGCTGGAGTGCAGCGGCACGATCTTGGCTCACTGCAGCCTAGAGTTCCTGGGCTCAAGCATCTTCCCACCTCAGGCTCCCAGTAGCTGGGACCACAGGCACACCACCATGCCTGGCAAATTTTGTATTCTTTTGTAGAAATGAGGTCTTGCTGTGTCGTGCAGGCTGGTCTCAAACCCCTGGTGGCAAGCAATCCTACTGCCTCAGCCTCCCAAAGTGGCAGGTATGAGACACCATGCCCGGTCCTTCTTCTTATTTTTTTCTTGAGACAAAGTATCACTCTGTCGCCCAGGCTGGAATGCAGTGGCGCGATCTTGGATCACTGCAACCTCCACCTCCCAGGCTCAAGTGATTCTCCTGCCTCGGCCTCCCAAGCAGCCGGGACTACAGCCGCTTGCCACCATACCAGGATAATGTTTTATATTTTTTAGCAGAGACAGGGTTTCTTTCCACCACGTTGGCCAGGCTGATCTCAAACTCTTGACCTCAAGTGATCCACCTGCCTCGGCCTCCCAAAGTGCTGGGATTACAGGTGTGAACCACCATGTCCAGCCCTTTTTACTTTTTTAAAAGTATGAGCCAAAAGGCAAAATGGGCTAAAAAGTCCTTTTGAAATAACTTATAAAATTCAACAATATTTAAAAAACTTCACTGGAATGGGAAAACAACACTTTATACTTATTCCCACGGTTCTAGATGAAATATAACACTCCACATATCTATTTCTCCAGTATAAATTCAATCATTAAATATACTACAGTATAAGATTTCCAATTTAAAGGTAGTGTTTAGAATGTAGGAACCGGGTTCCTACTCGGATTCCCTCAATTAAAGAAAAATACCCAAATGTTCACTATTTCATTTTGTTATCTGGCTATAGTAACTACTACTATGATATGTACATAATACAAATATACATAACAAATGGTGCTTGCTATAAAATCTCTTACCACATTTTAATACTTACTCTTAATAAATCATCTATTCTTCCCTCCTTCTTCTCTAAGTCAGAATTCTTACTGTTTTCTAGTGCAGATATTTTTTCTATTGTGAGGTCAGACTACAGAGACAAAGGTAAAACAAATTTAGGATTAGTCTCAACATGTTATATGTCATCACACTCTTCTCATTACCTTTCTCGGAGGGGTGCAAAAAAAGCACTTGCTCACACAAATGGCCTAGAATCACATGGCTCAAGAAATGAAATCTGCTTGTCTCATCTCATTCTTCAAGTCCTCTGCTGGGTTTCCTATGTCCCACTACACCTACACTTCAAACACATGTTAATTCTGGAATCAAATGTATGAATTCTCACTACTGTGCACCGAACAATGTAGAAACATGCTACTCCAGTAATGAAACTAACTTTGAATAGAAAAGGATCTCATAGGAGACTTGACCCAAATGTCTAAGGAACAAATGCGCCATCTGGTGGAAACACAGAGTAATCAGAAGGGAAGAGAAGCAGCTACCTGAGTGCTCAACTATCTAACTGAACTGTACAAGAGCTGGTGGTGACTTAGATAAAATTCAAATGTGCTCCAGGGAGTTGTATAGTTCTTGAGATTTAAGAAATTCTCCTAGATTGCCAACCATCCTGTCTTGAAGGTAATATATATAGTATCAAAAGAGGCTTCAAGAAAACTCAGTATACTCAAAACTACAAAATGGAAGCTATAGCCACCATCCTTTGCAGATATAATCCTCAAATGTTCAGAATACTCCCTAAATTAAAGAGTTTCTGAACATAATTTAAGGAGTAAGCCATGTTGGTATCTCACATCTGAGAGAAGTTTAGCCAGGTAAAAATAAGTAAGCAGGAAAAGGAATACATTAACTACTTTCATAAATTAGGGAATTAACATTTATTGAAAACCTACTACAAGTACACTACTAAGAAACACTTTGTATACACTGTCTGAGATCATGAGAACCAACCACATTTTCACAGATGCTTTGTACTAAGAAAAACTGAGGCCCAGGACAGAATCTGAACTTAGGCCACAGTGCCAGAATCTGAACTGAGGCCTTCAAAGTGGAGGTACTTTTCTTCTGTGGAATACTGTAGGAAAAAAAAAAAACAAAAAGTGTGCACTTTCCTTAACGCCATGCTTTAGCATAAGCATTTCTGCTACAATACACCAGAAGAGTAAAGAAAAGTTAAAGCATCTTCCAAAGGACTTTAAACACCCATAATGCAAGTTCTGAATATAATACACACAAATAATGAGGTGGTCAGAGAAGACAGAGAAGAATCACAGACTACACAGGTTAGCACTTATTCCTACACAGCAGTTATGCCCCTCACTTGATTATTGATCACCAACCTACCTGGGTCTGTCTGTGCTGGATGGAGATCTGTTTTTGGGAGCTGCAGGAATGCTCTGTGTTGCCAGATCCTGTAGATGAGGGACTGTTTTGCTGAGCCTACAATAAAGGTGCATTACCAATTACAGGAAAGTTTGGCATCTTCTTCCACAAACACTTGTATTAATGCAAACAACTCCACAATTTATATCTCCACAATACAAACCCTTCTTATGAAAGTGAGAAGTCAGGGCCATGTGGCCAAGAAGAAAGTAAAACAATTCAAATATGAGACAAAGGGCTGGACATGGTAGTTTATACCAAGCTCCTGTAAACAGGTTTAAAGTATCAAATGCTTACAAATGAATTTTTAAAATACGAAAATTAGAAAAAAAAGTTATTCCTGTAATAACTTGACTTTTTCACTGTATTTTCATATGCTTTAGTCAGAAAAGGGGAGTGACGCATCCAGTGCACAGGGGATGCACATAAAGGACTGCAAACCACTATTCAGAACAGACTCCTAAACACAAACATTATCCATGAACACACAGCGGTCTAAAATCCAGGTTGATTTCTAATACTGTCACTTGCTGACTAGGTATTCTAAGGCATTTTAAATTTATATGGTTTAGGTTCCATAATATAATTAACCTATTCAGGTTAATTATATTATATCCTCAATAGTACCTTTTTTTTTTTTTTGATACAGATTTAGCCAGGCGTGGTAGCCAGGCGTGGTGGCGGGCACCTGTAGTCCCAGCTACTTGGGAGGCTGAGGCAGAAGAATGGCATGAACCCAGGAGGCGGAGCTTGCAGTGAGCCAAGATCGCACCACTGCACTCCAGCCTGGGTGACAGAGCAAGACTCTGTCCTGCAAGTGTAATTATTAGTTTCATTTTACAGATAAATAAAATAAAAATCAGAGATATTAAGGACCTATGTGGGTTCACAGAGCTAGTAGGTGGAGGAACCAGAATTGGGGGTTGTGTCCACAATAACTGCTCTCAATGACCACAGTAGACTGTTACCACCAGCCTGTGAGCAAACTAGCACTTCCTATACACAATTTCATTGAAGGCTCACAGCAGCCTTATCAGGCAGCATTATTAATGCCATTTTAATGTATCCATTCAATGACTATGTATTAAGTACTCCCTATGTCTATGTCTAAGCACTGTGCTAGGTGCTAGGTGCACATGGCCAAGAGAAACCATAGACCCAGTCCTTACTCTGCCTTAATGAAGCTTACAATCCAAAAGATTTACTAAACACTTAGCAAATATTTGTTGAAAGAAACTGTTGAACAATCAATCATATAATAAATACACAATCACAATTAGGATTAAGTGCTAAAAGAGCATGTAACAAGGCAGATAACCTAATCTAGAGGGTCAGGGATAAACCCTTTTTTAAAAAAGTTTATGATTTGAGGCTGAGCACAGTGGCTCATGCCTGTAATCCTAGCACTTTGGGAGGCCGAGGCAGGTGGATGACCTGAGGTCAGGAATTCAAGACCAGCCTGGCCAACATGGTGAAACACCATTTCTACTGGAAATACAAAAAATTAGCCGGGTGCAGTGGCACGTGGCTATAATCCCAGCTACTCAGGAGGCTGAGGCAGGAGAATCGCTTGAACCTGGGAGGCGGAGCTTGCAGTGAGCCAAGACTGTGTCACTGCACTCCAGCCTGGGCAACAGGGCAAGACCTGTCTCAAAAAAAAAAAAAAAAGTTTATGATTTGAGGCTGGGTGCAGTGGCTCAGGCCTATATTATAATGCACTAGGATACAAGCATTCTTTCCTTCAGTTATCATTTGATTGCTCTTACAATCCTCTCCTTTTACAATGTGTTTCTATACAAATGACTGCTTGAACTATATTTATAATAAGAGCCGATAAGAATCAAATGATTAGACCAGGTGTAGTGGCTCACGCCTGTAATGCCAGCACTTTGGGAGGCCGAGGTGGGCAGATCACGAAGTCAGGAGTTCAAGACCAGCCTGGCCAACATGGTGAAACCCCGTCTCTACTAAAACTACAAAAAAAAAAAAAATCCAGGCATGGGGGCAGGCGCCTATAATTCTAGCTACTCGGGAGGCTGAGGCAGGAGAACTGTTTTAACCCTGGAGGCAGAGGTTGCAGTGAGCTGAGATCGCGCCACTGCACTCCAGCCTGGGTGACACAGCAAGACTCTGTCTCAAAAAAAAAAAAAAAAAAAAAAAAAGAATCAAATGCTTAAAAGACACTTCTACAGATTTCTAGATACATGGTATATTGGTTTAAATATGCTTATATCTGATTCTAAGTTTTCTTCCAGCAAACTGAGGGTGTTAGAAAGTGATTTAGTGAGATATTTCTAAATTAAAGCTCACATAGGGCCGGGTGCAGTGGCTCATGCCTGTAATCCCGTCACTTTGGGGGGCCAAGGCAGGCAGATCACGAGGTCAGGAGTTCAAGACCAGCCTGGCCAATATGATGAAACCTCGTCTCTACTAAAAATATAAAAAATTAGCCGGGTGTGGTGGTGCGCACCTGTAGTCCCAGCTACTTGGGAGGCTGAGGCAGGAGAATAGCTTGAACCCGGGAGGTGGAGGTTGCAGTGAGCTGAGATCACGCCACTGTACTCCAGCCTGGGTGACAGAGTGAGACTCCATCT
>NW_012108108.1:759976-761571 GCF_000951045.1 Mandrillus leucophaeus
TATATAGCCCAATGATAAGTAAAATGCAAAAGTTAACTGAGGAAGTAGGCAGTTAGGAAGTTCAAAGTGTGTGCACTTAACTTCCATGGAATACCATAAACAAAAAACAGTGTGTGCACTTTCCTTAACACCATGCTGCAGTATAAGCATTTCTGCTTCAATACACTAGAGGGTAAAGAAAAGCTCAAAAACTTAAAGCACCTTCCAAAGGACTTTAAATACCCATAATGCAAGTTCTGAATATAATACACAAAATGAGATACCATCAGAGACACAGAGAAGAGAAATCATAGGGATCCTCAGCGATCTCAGGGAATCACAGACTATCTAAGGTTAGCATTTATTCCTATGCAGCAAATATACCCCTCCATTGGTTATTGATCATCAGCCTACCTGGATCTGCCTGTGCTGGATAGAGATCTGCTTTTGGGAGTTGCAGGAATGGCTCTGTGTTGCCAGATCCCATAGAAGAGGAAGCTAAAAGGCCCTTCTACAGATTTCTTGATGTACGGTATATGGGTTTAAATATGCTTATTTCTGATTCTAAGTTTTCTTCTAGAAAACTGAGGATGTTAGAAAGTGATTCAGTATGACGTTTCCAAATTAAAGCTTTCTGTAAAAATACACATATAAATAGCTCATTGATAAGTAAAAATGCAAAAGTTAACTGAGGAAGTAGGCAGTTAGGAAATTCCTCAGTTGGGAAGCAGAAAATCCTCATGAAAATGAAAACAGTGTTTTCAAAAGGTAAAAGGTACTACACAATATAAGGACCTCATGTGACAATGCTCAGATCAGTTAGAGAAAAAAATGCTGTAACTGATCATTCATTCAACATTAAATGTGATTCTCTGTGCCTGGTCCTATGTTAAAATCTAGAAATGCAAAACTGGAAGACAAAGAAACTATGTTACAAAAAAAAAAATCCATGCCAACAACCTATATTAATCACTCTGATCCCTCATTCAGTTAAGCTAAATACATTTTCAAGACAACCCCAACAGCACAAAAGGAAAAATCCAAGACGAAAAAACAATGCCTAATCATAGAGTTAACAGATAATTCAATAAACAACTTTAAAAGTAAAGTATCAGTTTAGCACTTGATTTTCAATATTTTATAGTATAAAATGACAAACTGCTTTGGTTTGTTTCATAAACTGAAACTCTGCATTTAGATAACTGGATTAAAGGTTCTTAAGATTAAAAAAAATAAAATAGGTTCAGAGAGGATCAAAAGGATACTGTAGCTACAAAAATTAAAAAGTAAAGAACATGAACAATCAAATTGACAAAATAAGATTATCAAAGTTTAAAAAATTTAATAGGTGAGTTAAATATCAAAATGGACACAGCTGAATACACAGCCAGTAACCTAAAAGACAATGTCAAGAAAATCTCCCAGAAGAGGCTGGGAGCAGTGTCTCACGCCTGCAATCCCAGCACTTTGGGAGGCTGAGACGGGTGGATCACCTGAGGTCAGAAGTTCGAGACCAGCCTGGCCAACATAGTGAAACCCCATCTCTACTAAAAATATTTTTAAAAATTAGCTGGGTGTGGTGGAATGTGCCTGTAGTCCCAGCTACTCGGGAGGCT
>NW_012108108.1:763076-788238 GCF_000951045.1 Mandrillus leucophaeus
TAATCCCAGCTACTCAGGAGGCTGAGGCAGGAGAATCACTTGAACCCGGGAGGCAGAGGTTGCAGTGAGCCAAGATTGCACCACTGCACTCCAGCCTGGGCGAAAGAGCAAGACTCCATCATGATAGATCAACATACAAAAATCAATTGTATTTCTATACTCTAGCAATGAGCAATCTGAAAATAAAATTAAGAAAACTATTCCATTTGCGATAGCATAAAAAGAATAAATACTTAGGAATAATTTTAACAAAATAAATATAGGACTATATATTGCAAGTTGCAAAACATTGTTGAAAGAAATTAAAGCGTCCTAAATAAATAGATATTTTGTGTTAATGGATTGAAAGAATACTGTTAAAAAGGCAATACTTCTCAAATTGATCTACAGATTCAACACAATTGCTATAAAATCCTATCTGGTTTATTTATAGAAACCGAAAGGCTGATCTTAAAAATCATAGGGAAATGCAACAGATCCCAAACAGCCAATACAATCTTGAAACCCAACAAAGTAGGAAGGCTCACACTTCCCAATTTCAAGACTTATTACAAAGCTACAGTTATTCAGACAGTGTGGTCCTGGCATAAAGACAGGTGATATGGTTTGGCTCTGTGTCCCCACCCAAATCTCATGTGGAATTGTACTCCTCATATGTCAGGGGGAAGGGTCTGGTGGGAGCTGATTGGATCACGAGGGCATATTTCCCCCTTGCTGTTCACATGATAGTGAGTGAGTTCTCACAAGATCTGATGGTTTACAAGTGCATAGCACTTTCCCCTTCACTCTTTCTCTCTTTCTTTCCTGAGAAGAAGGTGCTTGCTTCTCCTTCGCCTTCTCCCATTATAAGTTTCCTGAGGCCTCCCAGTCATGCTTCCTGTTAAGCCTGCAGAACTATGAGTTAATTAAATCTCATTTCTTCATAAATTACCCAGTCTCAGGTAGTTCTTTGTAGCAGTGTGAAAATGGGCTAATATAACAAACATATAGACGGAGTAGGATTTAGAGCCCAGAAATAAACCCCTTGCTGTGAGTCAGCTGATTTTTGAAAATGGTGCTGACAATTCAACGGTAAAAGCACAGTATTTTCCACAAATGGTGCTGGGACAATAGGATATCCACATGCAAAAAAAATGAAGTTGGAACTCCTTCCTCATACCACACAAAAAAATTAACACAAGATGAAAAAAAGACCTAAATATAAGAGCTAAAACTATAAAACACATAGAAGAAAATATAGGAGTAAATTTTCATGACTTTAGGTTAGGTGAAGCCTTGGCTACAATACTAAAAGCATAAGCAACAAAAGAAAAAAACAAATACATTGAAATTTTCTCAAAATTAAAAACTTCTGTGCTTCAAAGGACACCGTCAAGAAGTAAACTGACCACCCACAGAATAGAAAACATTTGCCAATTATATAGTTGACAAAGATCTAATATTCAGAATATATAAAGAATGCTTACAACTTAACAATAAAGGCAACACAATTTAAAAATAGGTAAAGGATTTGAATAGTGATCTCTCCAAAGAAGATGCACAAAAGCCCAATTAGCAAATGAAAAAATGCTCAACATCACCAGTTTTTTGGGGAATGCAAATCAAAACCACAATGAGATACCAATACACCCACTAGGATGGCTATAATGAAAAAGACAGACAATAGCAAGTACTGGCAAGGACATGGAGAAATTGGAATGTGCTGCTGCTCGGAATGTAAAATGGTGCAGCTGCTGTGGAAGACCCTGGCAGTTCCTCAAAAACAGTTACCATATGACCTGGCAATTTCACTCTTCAGCATAAATCCGAAAGAAATGAAAACGTATGTCTACACAAAGTCTTATATATGAATGTTCATAGTAACATCATTCATAATAGCCAAGAAGTGGAAACAGCCTAAATATCCATCAACTGGTAAAAGGATAAGGCCGTGACCAACTGGCACCAAAAAAGAATGATTCTATTTACTGATGTACACCCATGAAAATCCATGAAGCTATGATAATCAAAGAAGAGAAAGCTGTTTGTTACCATCTGGCACAGCTATCGAACAACTCTCTACTTTAAAAGTTAAAAAAAAAATTTAGAAGCCTCATTAGTAATTAAAAGGAAATAACTAAGCATTTAGCCTGTCTTTCTAGTAGAACTGTATGTCAGTATAGAGCAACAGGCACAGATGATGAGAGGAAAGTTCTATTTTATAGATGTTAATAGATATGTTATAATGTTAATTTGGCTATCTAGCAAAATGTTAACATGTTTTTAAAAAATGCCTATTTATTTAGAGACAGGAGGTCAAGATTTCTGAACTGTATTTTAAAATACTTTGGCATAAAAAAAGCAAACTACCTTTTTAAAAAATCAAGTTGTGAAGAACATCTATATAATGTTAAAAGACACGAGTTTTAAGGAAACAACAGACTTGCCATTAAGGGAAAAAAAGATCCAGTAGACCCTGACGACTAGAACTGTTTCAATCTAAACTAATTCAATGTCTCTCTTCTCTTCAGTGAGTCCAATAAAATCATTTGGTTTTGCAATGCCCAACAATGAAACAATCATAATATTGTAAATGTTCCTTGTTTTCAAGTCTTAGAATAATTTACAAAGCAGAAAAGACTCCATTATAGTTAAAATAACAAACTAAATATCAAACACTTATACTGTAACAATAACTAAACAACCCAAAAAGAAAGAAAGACTGGGTGAAAGTTATGTTAAATTTGTCTTTCATAATGAGGAGTAAATAGATCTTACTTAAAGTTCATTAAATAAGGCCAGGCACAGTGGCTCAACCCTGTAATCCCCACACTTTGAGAGACCAAGGCAGGAGGATGGTTCAAGACCAGCTTAGGCAACATAGTGACACCCTGTCTCTACAAATAAATAAGTAAGATTAAATAAGGAACATATTATTTGACATTAAAATGGTAATCATTAGAAAATCCAAAACACGAACTGTTAACAGTAGTTATCTCCGAGGAATCCAAGGGAAGAATTTCACTCTTCTCCTTCTCCTCAATTTCTTGCAGGCTATGTACATGTTCTATTTTTATAATTTGGGAAATTATTTGCTTATGATTTTCCCTGACAACATTCTCACCAATAGAGGAGGAAATGACCTTTTTCTAATCCCTCTACATTTCCCTTCTTCCTGAATCTTTATGTATGTTGTAATGTCATAAGGTTACAAGTGAGAGAGGTCAGCTCAGGTATCTTATTCTCTAGTCTGATATATATTGTCTTTGTACAAACAGACAGTCTTCATACTGGGAGCTAGTGTGCTGGTATAGAACGAGCACTGGACTGTGAGTCCAAATACTAATTGTTTTTTTTTTTTTTTTGAGACTGAGTCTCACTTTGTCACCAGGCTGGAATGCAGCAGTACAATCTCTCGTAGCTACTGTGATGCAATCTCTAGTTGCAGCTACCCTGGAAACTGAGGCAGGAGAATTGCTTGAGCCCAGGAGTTCCAAGGTTATAGTATGCTATAATGGTATGACTGCACCTGTGAATAGCCACTGCACCCCAGCCTGGGCAACATAGTGAGACCTCTCTCTTAAAAATAAAAACTCAAATTTCCTATGCTAAAACATAGAATTATGTAATAATTTCAAACATTTAAAAGATCAAATTCTTAATATTCTGCCACATGCTATTTTTATCAACACATATTTAGATATCTTTCATTAGTGTTTACACAGCTACCTCACTTCTTTTGTCAGCTGTATAGCATTCCACTGTACAAATGTATTACAATTCATTTAACCAGTCCCTCTATAAAGAATGCTTTTACGGCCGGGCGCGGTGGCTCAAGCCTGTAATCCCAGCACTCTGGGAGGCCAAGATGGGCGGATCAAACCCCGTCTCTACTAAAAAAAAAATACAAAAAATTAGCTGGGCGAGGTGGTGGGTGCCTGTAGTACCAGCTACTCGGGAGGCTGAGGCAGGAGAATGGCGTAAACCCGGGAGGCGGAGCTTGCAGTGAGCTGAGATCCAGCCACTGCACTCCAGCCTGGGCAACAGAGCAAGACTCCGTCTCAAAAAAAAAAAAAAAAAAAAAAGAATGCTTTTACTAACTCATGCAACATATAATTACACTGAGTGCCTATTAGAGCAGGTCCTGTTCTGGGCATTGGAGATACAGAAGTGAACGAAGCAAAGTCCTTGACCTGATGGAGCTTACATTCCAGTGGGGGGAAGTCAGAAAAAAGTCTATCATAGTACGTCAGCTGGTGTAAGACTAAGGAGAAAAAACAGTGCAGGGCCTAGGAGCTCAATAACAGGTGGGGCGGGCGGGGAGAAGTTGCTATTTTATAGTGTGGCCAGGGTAGGCCTCTCTAATAGGGTAAATATAAGCAGAAACCAGAAGGAACTGAGAGAACGGGGCATGCTGATAGATGGGTGAAGAATGTTAGGGCAAAGGCAACAGCCAACACAAAGGCCCCGAGGTGAGAGCATCACTGAGAGACAGAGTATTTGAGAAAACAAGGTGGCTAGTGTGCATGGAATCTGATGAGAAAGGGAGATAGTAGTAAAACATGTCAGGGTAGAGGAAAACAAACCATGCAGGGCCATTTTAAGGACTTTTCGACAGGGGAGTGGCATAACTGGACTTATGTTTCAACACAATCACTCTGCTTTGCTGAGAACAGATTAAAAGAAAACAAAGGTTAAAGCAATGGGTCCAGTTATCTCAGTGGGAGACAATGGTTTAAGCTGGAGTGGCAGTAGTGAAGAGAATTAGAAGTGGTAAAATTCTGAATATAGGCTGAACGCAGTGGCTCATGTCTGTAATCCCAGCACTTTGGGAGGCCAAGGCGGGTGGATCACCTGAGAGTAGGAGTTCGAGACCAGCCTGGCCAACATGGCAAAACTCTGTCTCTACAAAAAATACAAAAATCAGCCAGGCGTGGTAGCAGACACCTGTACTCCCAGCTACTTGGGAGGCTGAGGTGGGGAAATTGCTTGAGCCCAAGATGCGGAGGTTGTAATGAGCTGAGATTGCACCACTGCCCTCCAGCCAGCCAGAGTGAGACCCTGTCTCAAAAAAAAAAAAAAAAAAAAAAAAGAGAGAGACAGGGATGTTAAGAAGAAAATGTAGATAAACGAGTCTGAAGACAGAGCCCTGGAACACTCTAATGTTCAGGGATAGAGGATGTGAGGAAAAATCAAGAATGGAAGCCAAGTGAAGACCATATGCTTAGAGAAGAAAGAAGTGATCAACAGTCGCTGATGAATTACGTCAGATGAGTTCTGATGCGAAGGTCATATCCTCTGAAATACTGGAAAGGAAACGGCTTCCAGATTTTTTGCAATGACAAACAATACCTCAATAAATATCTTTGTGTAAATTTTATGGGAATGGAATTTCTGGACCCAAGGATATGTAAACTTAACATTGAGATACATTACCAAGTTGTCCACATGACTTCAACAATTTATAGACAGAATAAAACTGAATGTATATCTAAACTATCACCTACACCAAGAACTATCAAATTTATTAATCCTTGCCAATTTGCTAGGTCAAAAATGTTATCTTGTTTTATTTTGCACTTCTCTATGGCCAAAATTGAGCATTATTTCATGTTATTAGCCACTTGCCTTCTTTTCAAAAACAGTCTTTACCTACTTTTCTATGAATCTGCTTTCCTTTGCTGATTTACACTTGTATATTAATACTAACCCTTTTACTATTTTCTTTCCTTATACTACTAAGCTTATATGCTGGCTGGTACTGCTGAGAAGCAAAGAGAAACAGAACTGTACCAGAGCATTTAGACTTCTGGTTTTCATACTGTTTCCATGTTCCTTCTGCATACATGATCATTTTGTTACTTGTCTCTGCCACCTCTTTGCATGTGAGAACAATGTGGCTACAGCATCTGCTACCCCTCTGATAGCAGAGTGTGTCAGCTGATAGCAGTAGGAGGTCCTTCACGTGCATCCACCACAAGCCTGCATAACCATATTTTTTACAGAAGATGGAAAGGGGAACAAGTTCTTGCTGACCAAATCTTGTGTATTTAATTATGTGCTCACTACACGGTGGGCACTCAGTATTTGTGGAGTAAACAAAGGGAACTCCTCTCAAGTGAAAAAGAGGTCGTTTTATTGCCTTAAAAATTACCAAAAGATAAATAACTCCCTGATTATCCAAGGTTATTCCTGGAAAAGTAAGATCCAAGATAAAGATTTAACAAAGGCTGGGTGTGGTGGCTCACGCCTGTAATCCCAGCACTTTGGGAGGCTGAGGCAGATGGATCATCAGGTCAGGAGATCGAGAACATCCTGGCTAACATGGTGAAACCCCATCTCTACTAAAAATACAAAAAATCAGCTGGGCGTGCTGGCGGGTGCCTGTAGTCCCAGCTACTTAGGAGGCTGAGGCAGGAGAATGGCATGAACCCGGGAGGCAGAGCTTTCAGTGAGCCGAGATCATGCCACTGCACTCCAGCCTAGGCGACAGAGCCAGACTCTGTCTCAAAACAAAAAACAAAACAAAACAAAACAAAAAAGCAGATTTAACAAAAGTAAGTGTATGATAAACATTAACAATTTTGAAATGTGTGAATGACACATACATTCTCTAAAACAATACTATAGGGTACTGCATTCTCAAAGAAACTATTCCATACTGCTATCATTCCCTCTTACAATATTATATGGGTCAATTATCCCATTTTTAAAGTATGTATATTTCCTTCGTTACCTGGGGATAGGACTATACTGTCTTCACACAAGAAGTTTCCCCATTCCTTTGATGATTAAGATCAAAATACTTCTAATATTAAACACTGAAATAAAAGTGAGCTCTATATACATTTAAGTAAGATTAATAAAAACAAGTAAGATAATGATTTATCTGTTTATTCCAGTGGGTGATGAATAGCCAGAGCCTATCCCAGGCAGCTCAGGCTGCAAGCAGAAACCAGACCTGGACAGGAAGCCATTCTGTTGCACACACACACCCACACTCACTCAGACTGGGACTCTGTAGACACACCAATGAACCTAACGTGCACATCTCTGGGATACGGGAGGAAACCAGAGTGCCCTGAGAAAACCTCACGCAGACACAGGGAAAACATGCAAACTCCACATAGACAGTGGCATCAGCTAACAGTGTCTAATTAACACTATAACGAAATGATGTTGAATGAAATGATGTTATTCAAGGAATGTTGTATCTCTTTCTTAAGGTAAAGCTATCATAACTATCAGAGAACGTTCCAAATCATGCACAATAGCTTCCTATCTGGTTAACTGTTTTATTATTTGTATTTCCTTTCCTTACCCACCGTTTTCAGCACCTTTTTGAACACGGTGTAGTGTGGATTGAAGACTTATAGATACCACAGGGCAAATAAACAGGAAACTTAGATTATAACTGGACAAAATGAACCGGTAACAGGGACAAAATTTGGGTAAGTGGTGACAGTTCTGAAAGATGTCCCTGAAAGTAGAATAGAAATAGCGCGATGGGGCTTTCTGTTACTCTTGGCAACAAACAGGTAACCCAGTAGGGCCCAGAAACCAGGAAAAATAACATTTGGTTCAAACTGCATTCATAGCGCCTTATGAAATGAGGTCAAACTTTCATAATATTCAAATTCTTGTTCTTCAAAGATGGAGAAAGAAGTAAGCTGAAAGGAGCAAGCAGGTAGCCAAATATTCCTGAGAAAGCTAAGTGTACCAATACTCTGAAGGGGTGAGAAAGCAAGTGTGTACATAGCCCAAATACTACACAGGGCAAATGACCAGTAACCTTGCTGTGAGAATGCCTGCCTACATACTAAAACTGTACTGACTTGAGTATTAACTTACATAGATGATGGCTGAAACTTGGAGATTCTATTTTTAATTATATCTTGGTTACTAATGGAATTTGATCTGTATTTTCTTCTCTGTCAATCTAAGATGATGCTTTCCTTCCTTTCCATTGTGGGTTCAGGCATTGACAAAGCAGTCTCCCTCAGGAGTTTGAACCAACGGAGACTGGGAAAAACACAATACATTTAGAAGTGATGTAGAATTAGACATGTTTGGGAATGACGATAAGGGGAGATCACATTTTTAAAAAAAGTATTAGAAATGCCCTTATCTCTCTATCAAAATAATTAATCCAACTTCATCAAGGAGCGCTAGGGCAATGGCAAGGATCTGAATTAACTTAGGCTTTGTACTCACTGAAACAAAAGTGAAGCAGAGGCCAGCTCCCCTTTGTGCCAGCTGCTCTGTGTCAAGCCGAGGTTTTGCTAGCATCACTGACATGAGGGTTGGCAGAGCAGACTGCTCCTCCGTTGCCTCCTTTGCAGCACTGCCATCTAAACCATAGAGGGGCTGTTCTACTCGTCGCTGGAAAACAGTAAAGAAACACACAAATAACATGAAAAACATAATCTGATACTGCCCAAACATGTAACAGGTTAAAAACAGTTATCAAATATAAGATGAATGATTTTTTTAAAAAAGGCCTCTCTAAAAATAATTATGGAGAGCATACCAACATTATCATTGTATTATAACCTATCTAAAAATGTGACTATCTTACTCAAATTCTTTGACACTATATTTTAATGGTTCTATATTTATGAGAGTCTGAATTTACATGTTACTTTGTAGAATTCTACAAATCAACTTTATAATGCCCTCAACCCTACACAGGAAATATTATTTCTATCCTGTAGGTAAATGAAAATTAAGACACTGTCCCGTGACTTTTCTTCTCTTTTCTTTTTTTTTTTGAGATGGAGTTTCATTCTTGTTGCCCAGGCTGGAGTGCAGTAGCATGGTCTCTGCTCTCACTGCAACCTCTACCTCCTGGGTTCAAGCGATTCTCCTGTCTCAGCCTCCCAAGTAGCTGGGATTATAGGTGTCACCACGTCTGGCTAATTTTTTTGTATTTTTAGTAGAGACAGGGTTTCACCACGTTGGCCAGGCTGGTCTCAAACTCCCGACCTCAGGTGATCCGCCCGCCTCAGCCTCCCAAAGTGCTGGGATTACAGCCATGAGCCACTGTGCCTGGCCTGTTCCGTGACTTTATAGGTGAAGCTTATTTCACTCTCAATTCTATTCTCACTATACTATATTTAGATGCAAAAATCTAAAATAAATACAAGCAAAACAAGTTCCATAGTATACTAAAAGGATAATACACCACAATTACGCATAATTTACTCCAGAAACCTAAAAATGATTTGACATTAGCAAATCTACTAATGTAATTCATTACATTAACTTTAGGGAGGGATAAATTAAGATTCTTCCTGTTGGATACCAAAAAGGATAAACATACTGTTAGGCAACTCTTAAAAGACTAGAATTGGCTGGGCACGGTGGCTCATGCCTTGTGGCTCATGCCTATAATCCCAGCACTTTGGGAGGCTAAGGCAGGTGGATCACTTGAGGTCAGGAGTTCAAGACCAGCCTGGCCAACATGGTGAAACCCATCTCCACTAAAAATACAAAAATTAGCCGGGCGTGGTGGTGGGCACCTACAATCCAAGATACTCGAGAGGCTAAGGCAGAAGAATCGCTTAAACCCAGGAGGCGGAAGTTGCAGTGAGCCCAGATTGTGCCACTACACTAAGCCTGGGTAACAGAGCATGACTCCATCTCAAAAAAAAAAAAAAAAAAAAAAAAAAAAAGACTGGAATTATCCACTTTTAATGCAATGAAGAGTATGTTTTTCAAAAATCAACATAAAATATCATAACTAATGGTGCTAACACTGGAGACCTTTTCATTAAAGCTAGAAAACAAGACAAAAGTAACATATTCTCATATTAAACGTTATAAAAGTTTTAGCCAATGTAAAAAAGAAAAAATATGAGGTAAAAATATTAGAAATCAAAGATTTTTAGTGTCATTTTTGGATGATATAACTATTCACAAAGGAAACCAACCAAATCAATGGAAAAATTACTATAACAATTAAAAGGAGTTCAGTAAGACGGACAAATACAAAATAAATACACTAAAATCGATAGCTTCCCCAACTGATTTTAATCAGAGCATGTAACAGAAGGAAAAGCAGATTCAAAGTAGCAAACAAAAATCTGTAAAATACTTGAAAGCAAACTTAAGAAACATGCAGAACACCTATGAAGACAAACTATACAGCTTCACAGATGAATATTAAAAATGATCTAAATTAAATGGTAATATCATGTTCCTGGGTTCAGATTCTACAAACATCAAATTTCTCTAAAACCCAAGTTTAAGGTTTTAATTTTGTTTTTGGCCTTTTTCTCTTCCAAGGGATAGTCTTATGGTGGTACAGTAGTCATCTAGGTTCTCTCTCATGCTTTCTTGGGCAGTTGTTTTTGTGGGATTTCACAATAAATTCTAAGGTTCACTTAAAAAAATATCATAATCAGCCACATAATTTTTCAGAAAGAGTGTCAGGGAAACTTGATCAGATATCGAAACATACTACAATGTTACATTAACTAAAACAGTATCATACAGATACAGAAGCAGACAGATTGACCAGTGGCACAGAATACAGAATTCAGAAACAGATCTATATAATATGGATATATAATTTGTGATTAATGTGCATTTCATATCAGTGGGAACTTATTAAAAAGATGGTAGGACATTTGCGCAGACATTAGAAAAAAAGGGAAAAATAGATTCCTACCTTTCATAACATATAAAAATTACAAGAAGAAAAAATAAACAAACGCTTTTAGAATTTTCTAGTTGTAAAGGACTTTTTAAACATGACATTAAAAATATAAACCATGGGCGGGGCACAGTGGCTCATGCCTGTAATCCCAGCACTTTGGGAGGCCAAGGTGGGCAAATTACTTGAGGTCAGGAGTTTAAGACTAGCCTGGCCAACATGGCAAAACCCTATCTCTACTAAAAATACAAAAATTAGCTGGGCATGGTGGCACGTGCCTGTAGTCCTAGTTACTCGGGAGGCTGAGGCATGAGAATCACTTGAATCCGGGAGGCAGAGGCTGCAGTGAGCCAAGATCACACCACTGCACTCCAGCCTGGGCAACACAGCAAGACTCTGTCTCAAAAGAAAAAAAAAATACACACATACACACACACACACACAAACACACACCATATAGGCATACACCATATGGGAACATCTAAGAATAAGAAAAATCCCATAAGTCATAAAGGAAAAACACTGATAAATTTAACTACTTCAAGTTTTTTACATCTGAATGGTAAAAGTCAACATAAAAAGAAAAGATTACAAACAAGCAAAAATATTTACAATATAACAAATCAATAATATAAATAATTTATTAAATCTTAACAAATAATGCTTTACCTATCAGTAAAACAAAAACCAAAAACACACAAATATTTCAAAAGAGACATATGCAAAGGACCTGAACAAGCATTAAAAGAGAAATCCAAAAGGCCATTAAACATATGATGTTTAATATATATAACTAATGAACAAATGCAAGTTAAAACAAGGTATTTTTCTTTATGCAAAGGTTACAATGATAAAATTCAGTATTAGCAGGGTGTGAAAAAATTGGTACTCTCAAACTGCTAATAACCTTCTAGCAATTTATGTGATGACATTTTTAAATGATCATATTCTGACTTGGGAATTACAATTAGGGGATTTAACTGGGAAAAATTTGTAAGTTAAGAAGTATGTATAAGGACGTTCATTACACTATTTATAGAACACAAATGTTTACAAGATATTGGTTAAATAAAGTAATACAATGGAAATAAGAAAACCTATTATATAAACATACGTGTATATCTCAAAAAGTCTAGAAAAATTTGCCCACCACACTCTCTAATAACAGTTCTTTTGGAGGGAACTTTCTATTTCACCATTTCTGAATTGTTACACTTTCCCAATCAGCATGAATAAAAGAAATAATTTTCCTTAATCAGGAATAGTTCTTTAACGTTTTCATGTCAAAAAATAAAAGTAAAATGATCCTGACAAAGAAATTTAGTTTTTGAATCTATGAATAGAGTCCTCCTCATGATCAACACTCCTACCCCACCAAATGTAACAGTTTAAACTCAGGCTCTAGAACACCTGTGATATCCATTGATGACAACATTCTCACTGCATGGGAGAATGAGCTGCAACAGTAAAATTAAACCTTCTGCCATATATTCAATAAATACCTGCCAAGGATTGAAAGATTTAAAAACATTTATGTAAATATCCTACGTAGGCTATAGCCTTTCCTGTTTGAACCAACCTCTCCCTGGGGAAAAAACAAACAAACAAACTATACAGATAGGATAAAATACGGGCGAACAATAACAGCAAAAAACATTAAAAGCACTGAAGACTTGATTAAATATTAGGCATCTGCCAGGGCAAAATCTAAGGGAAATTAGGAACATCAGACAGGTAAAAGAAATACCAAAGCCACATATGACCTAAGGGCACCTGCAGATCTTGAATTTCCATTTTCAGGGCAACATGGTATCAAGCAGATAGTCACAGACCAAAGCCCAGCCCACCCAAGGGAGAGGGTTCAATAGGAAACCCTTCCCACTTCAAGCTGGGCCTCCAAAGAGCTACCTACATTCTCAAGGAAAGGGTAAACCAGAAGAAAAATTACCCCACCCTCAGATGGCTGCAAGGAAGTTGCCTTGGCAGTGTAAGAGTTGGGGGTTCTCTTGAGAAATGTTGACACAATCCAAATCAATATTTCCCAGTAGCTGAAACAAAGCAAACAAAATAAGCAAACTACACAGAATATAAGCTATAAATGCACTAAAGTGGTATATAAAAGAGGTAAAATCTCTAGGTACTCGGAAGGAGCAAATAAAAATTTTCCCTGTAGTAATACATCTTCATTTATCCTAGATCTTGAAGAAACCCCCAAAAAACTTTTCAAGAACAATGAGGAGTACACAGTTAAAAAACAAAGCATAAAAGAAATAAAGCCATGAACAACAACTAAGAAAAACAAGAGACACCAGAAACAGATTCATAAAAGCTTCAGATGCTAGAATTATCAAACAGATTATAAAATAATTGTGTCTACCATATTTTAAAAAATAAAAGACAGGCTTGAAAATATCTGCAGAAAATGTAATTCTTTTTCTTCAAAAGGCAGTAACCAATTCAATAGGGCTAACAGCAAATTAAAAACAATAAAACAGGATCTGGGAACTGAAAGGCAAGAAGAAATTACCCATGATGGAGTATATAAAGACAAGAAGAACAAAAATACAAAAAAAGAAGTCAAAAGGCATGGTAATAAAATTATAAAGTATAATGTATGGTTAATTATAATTTCATAAGAGAAGGAAAAGAAGAACAAATCAGAGATAATATTCAAAGAGACAATGGCTAATTATTCAGAACTAATGAAAGACACCAACCCGCAAATTCCAGAAGTCCAAGAAATCACAAGCCAGAGAAATGAAATGACACATCATCATAAAACTACAGAACACCATAGCTAACAACTTTTAAAGCAGTCAGGGGGAAAAAAGCAGATACCTTCAAAGAAACAACAGGCAAATGACAGCTGATTTCTTAATAGTAACAATGGAGGGTTAGAACATGGTAATGAATTACTGCTCGATTGTGTTAAAAGAAAAAAAAAAAAGCGAACCTAAAAACACACACAGCCAAAAATACCTTTCAGGAATAAGAGCAAAATAAAGTTATTTCAGTAAACAAAAACCTAGAGAGTTAATCCCTAGCAGATATATTCTAGAAGAATACTAATGGAATACTTAGGCAGAAGGAAAGTGACCCCAGGTGGAAGGTGTAGGATGCAAAAAGGAAAGAAGTACAAAGAGGTAAATACACAGATAAACCTAAACGAACACTGATAGCATTAAACAATAATATTTTATGAGACCAAAAAAAGGCAAAATAAAAACACACACCACTACCACCAAATCAGTAGCAGAGTAAACAGTTAAGTGTCCTGAGGGCATGATTTTATTTGGTAGAGGATAAAGATACAACTGACTTCAAATTTTGGCACGTGGTAATTTATTTTTTTTGGGGGGGGGGGTTTATTTGAAACGGGGTCTCACTTTATGCTCCAGGATGGAGTGCAGTAGTGTGATCATGGCTCACTCCAGTCTCGACCTCCTAAGCTCAAGGAATCCTCCCACCTCAGCCACCTGAGTAGCTGGGACTATAAGGTGCATGCCACCATGCCTGGCTAATTTTTAAATGTTTGTTTGTTTGTTTGTTTCTGAGACAGAGTCTCGCACTGTCACCAGGGCTAGAGTGCAGTGGCGCGATCTCGGTTCACTGCAAGCTCTACCTCCCGGGTTTAAGAGATTCTCCTGCCTCAGCCTTCTGAGTGGCTGGGATTACAAGCACCTGCCACCAAGCCCAGCTAAGTTTTTGTATTTTTAGTAGAGGTATGGGTTCATCATGTTGGCCAGGCTGGTCTCGAACTCCTGACCTCATGATTTGCCTGCCTTGTAGAGACAGGGGTCTCACTATATTGCTTAGGTTGGTCTCGAACTCCTCAGCTGGAGTAATCCTCCCACGAGGGTTCCCAGGTCTCCCAAAGTGCAAGGATTACACGCGTGAGCCACCATGCCTGGCCGTAAGTGGTACTTTCTAAGAGAAACACCAAAGACAGCCTAGCTACTAGTAGAAGAGGAAAATAGAAAATGACTTAAAAAAAAAAATTCAATCTAAATGAAGGCAAGAAATTAAAGAAAAAGGAACACAGAAGAGGCAGGATAAATAAAAAACACATTAAACGATGATATATCTAAACTTAATAGAGTGGTAATTATAATGAATGTAAATAGGATAATAGAAAAATTTTAGACTTAAGAGAAAAAAATCTAATTACATGGTATTTGCCAAAGAAAGAAAACATAATAATGCAAAGTTGACAGTATTAAGAATGGAAATAGTTATACCTCACAATGCTTTGGATATATTAAACATCAGATAAACCACATTTAAAGCAAAGGGCTTCAGCCAGGCTCGGGGGCTCACACCTGTAATCCCAATACTTTGGGAGGCCGAGGCAGGCGGATCACTTGATGCCAGGAGTTCCAGACCAGCCTGGCCAACATGGAGAAACCCCAACTAAAAATACAAAAAGGTTATCTGGGCATGGTGACACATGCCTGTAATCCCAGGTACTTGGGAGGCTGAGGCACAAGAATCACTTGAACCCAGGAGGCGGAGGTTGTAGTGAGCTGAGATTGTGCACTGCACTCCAGCCGAGGCAACAGAGCGAGAACCTGTCTCAAAAATAAAAATTAAAATTGAAAAATAAAGCAAAGAGCTTTAAAGAGATGAAGAGAATCATAATACATGTAACAAAATTTAATATAAATATAAGAAACAGACAACTTCCACAATCACAGCGAGAGATACGAATATACTCACCGCTCTTAATAATTGATAGAACAGCCAAAAATAAAAATACGTAAGATTTAAACACTGAGTTTACTTACTGGCAAAACTAAACTATTTTGTTTATGGATTCATACATGGATAGTTTAAACTACATGAAAACGAAAATGATTACCACAAAAACTAGCCGAGTGATCACTTCTAGGGTAGTGGGAGTTGTGATCAGGGAACCGCATGTAGGTTTCCAGCTGCTGGAAATAGTTTACCTCCCTATGTAACAATTACACAGAGTTAACTTTATAGTGATTTTCTGGGAGCTTTTTTTGTGAAGGATCAGATAGAAATATATTAGGTTTCGCAGGCCACGTCAGTCTCTGTCACATATCCTTCGTTTCTAAAACCTTTTAAACATCTAAAAATCACTTTGAGCTTGCCAAGTGCGGTGGCTCACGCTTGTAACTCCAGCACTTTGGGAGGCCAAGGCGGGTGGATTACTTGAGGTCAGGAGTTCGAGGCCAGCCTGGCCAACATGGCAAAACCTCGTCTCTACTAAAAATACAAAAATTAGACAGGCGTAGTGGTGCACGGCTGTAATCCCAGCTACTCAGGAGGCTGAGGCAGGAGAATCGCTTGAACCCAAGAGGCTGAGGTTGCAGTGAGCCAACACTGCACCACTGCACTCTAGCCTGGGAGATAGAGTGAGACTCTGTCTCCAAAAATAAAATAAATTTAAATGAAATAAATTAAAAAAAATAAAAATCATTCCTAGCTAGCCAGCTGTGACCTACCTGTCTTTTGCCAACTCCTGGATAAAAACTTTCATGTTTTACATACTTTTTGTATTTTTTATAGTTAACACAAATACAAAATAATCTTTTACAGGAAAAAAGGTGAAAATAATTTTTTATCCATCTATTCTTCCCTGTCAGCACAATTTTGAACACCTATTGTGTCCCAAGCACTGTTTTGGATGCTGGAGACTGAAAACGAAATGAGACATTATTGCTTACATGTCAAGTGGGGGAAATTAGTTTAAAAATTACACCTTTATGTAACAAGAGACAGCAGTAAACGAAGCAAAGCAAAATCTCCTTTCTTATGAGATTAACATTCTAGGCCGGGTGCAGTGGCTCACGCCTGTAATCCCAGCACTTTGGGAGGCCGAGGTGGTCAAATCACGAGGTCAAGAGATCAAGACCATCCCGACCAAGATGGTGAAACCCCACCTCTACTAAAAATACAAAAAATTAGCTGGGCGTGGTGGCGCATGCCTGTAGTCCCAGCTACTCGGGAGGCTGAGGCAGGAGAATTGCTTGAAACCGGAAGGCAGAGGTTGCAGTGAGCCAAGATCGCACCCCACTGCACTCCAGCCTGGGCAACAAGAGCGAAACTCTGTCTCAAAAAAAAAAAAAAAAAAGAAAAAAAATTACAGTGGGAAGACGGGCAATTAACTAATTATAGAGTTGAAAATTAAAATATATAAATTATTAAATGAAAATTAAACTTATAACACACCAATGACAATAAATGACCTACAAAATAGACAATGAAATGGATAAACCTCACAAAAGTAACATGCAACAAAAGGAGCCAGACACAAAAGTATACACTGAATGTCTTTTATGCAAGATACAAAAAAAATTCATCTATGTTGTTAGAGGTCAGGCTAGTGGCTATCCACAGCGGCAGGGAGCGGGTAACTGAAAGGGAACTCAGGGGGACTTCTGCAGCACTGGTAATATTTCTTGTGCTTATAGAGTTTGTGAAAATTCATGTGAACTGTAGACTTACAATGTGTACTCCTCTGTATATATAAATATAAATCAACAAAAAATTTAAGTATATATTAAAATGTATGAGTGTGTCAGGTACCAATAACTTAAGAATTAAAATAAAGTACAGTTAGGAACAAAGTGACAAGGTATGAGGGACTGCTATTTTAGAGAAGCTGGCTAACGGAGACCGCTCGGCTAAGGTCATTTTTGAGCAACAACCTGAAGAAGAGATTGCTGATATCTGAGAAAAGAATGTTCCTGAAGAGGGAATAACAAGTACAAAGACTCTGAAGCAAAAGCATTCTTCACAGAGCTCAAGGAGGCCAGTGTGGCTGCAGTGGCATGAAGGAGAGGGAGAATGGCTGCAGATGTCAGAATCGGGTGGACGGTGGTGAGCACAGATCACGCAAGAGCTTTTAGGTCACATGAAGACTTCAGTCTAGGAAGTGTTGAGCAGAGGAGTGCTAGGATGTGTCTGAACATTTTAACACTTACTCGGGCTATTACATTCAGACTAGGTGAAACAAGGGCAAAAACAGGGAGACTACTTTGAAAGCTAATACAGTGAACTGGAAAAATAGAAAAGTGGTCATATTCTAACACATTTTAAAGGAAAACCAGGATTTTCTGATGGATTACATTTGGGGCATGAGGTTGTGACCTGAAAAACCAGATGGTGTTACCTGTCATTTACCAGAACAAGGCAGATTACAGGAAGAGCAGTTCAGTGTTATTGTTATGGTAGGGCAGGGAAAGCAAGAGTTCGTTTTTGGACATGCTCAAGCAGTACAAGTGGAAATGTCAAGTAGACAGCTGGATACATAATTATTGGGGAGACCAGACCCATGTGAAGGGCTAGCAAGTTCATTCATCTCAAAGGCAGATGGATGTGGGTACTGATGCAAGGAGCTTGGCAAATCTGCGGTAGGAGCATGTGGAAATGCTCTTCTGATCGTTTCTATTTTCTCAGTAACATAAAAAAGGAAGGCCATCAGTTAGTAGAAGAATTGCTGGAGATTTGCAGGAGATGACAAAAACAGGACATATTCATGGAGGAAAGGGAACTAAGTAGAAATACAGTAGGACTGGCAGGCAGTGAGAGGTACACATGAGGCCAGTGCTCATGACCTGAAGATCAGTCAGTCACCTTGGTGTGTGTGTTTTCCTCCAACCATGCTGAGTAGCCTAGAGGCAAGCAAGGAAAAGGTGGAGGATTAAGCTTTGGTTCCTATTTTAACACCTCATCTATACCCAGATTTGCATGATGATGAGGCTCAGCCACATTCATATAGCTGGCAAAAATATCTACAGATTATTGCGTTCATCTCTTTTGTCTTCAGGTAAGATTCAACCTAAACTGACACATGAGAGATGGGTGGTCACACCATTAAAAACCAAATGAAAAGGGGATTTCCGGAAGAAAAGAGTGATAGACAACACTGAGAAATTCTATAAAACATATCTGTCCCAAATAGATAATCTGCAATCTCATTTAATGTCTGTTAGACTTTAACTGGTTTGAAACTTAAGAAAAACAGAGACACAGGCCTCTTCAACAGTTATCTAACAAACCTCAACCTGCCCAAATTGGATCTATCATCAAACATTTCTAACATTTTAAACTATGGCAAGGATGGTCTGACACAATGGCTAATGCCTGTAATCTCAACACTTTGGGAGGTGGAGGCGGGCAGATCACATGATCTCAGGAGTTTGAGACCAGCCTGGGCAACATGGTGAAACCACGCCTCTACAAAGAAATAAAAAAATTAGCCGGGCGTAGTGGTACATGCCTGTAGTATGAGCTACTCAGGAGGATGAGTTGGGAGAATCACTTGAGCCCAGGAGGCGGAGGTTGCAGTGAGTCATGATCGCACCACTGCACTCTAGCCTGGATGACAAAGCGAGACTGTCTCAAAAAAAAGAAAAGAAAATTATATATATATGGCAAGGATGACACAGTAATAGCCAAAACTTCTTAGTTGTTTTCATAAATTTAACTTATGTTTTGATAAGTGCTTCAATAATTACAATAATCCTAATGAATGAAGGTTTTTATGAGACAGTAGAGGGGGAGGAAGTACATTTTAAAATACTTTAACAACACAGAAGCCTAAATCGCCTAGGAAATGAGTACTATTACACAACTCTACCAAGGCAAAGAAAAACAACTTCCTAAAAATCAGTGATCTAAAATAAAAACTTCTGTCCCAGAGACCCTGTCTCCCAAGATCCCACCTGAGGCAATACCTAAGGCATTAGGGGATAGAGCACACTCTTAAGTAAGAAGTCTTACACAGTATCAACAAATAATGTGAAGACACCGGAACAAATAAACATACTCCTACATTGGCTTACTCAGGAATTCTAAACCTCGGCACCACTGATATTTTGGACCAGGTAATTTTTTTTTGCAGGGAGGCTGTCCTAACATTACAGAATGTTTACCAGCATCCCTGACTTCTGCCCAGTAGATGCCTATAGTGTCATTCCCATACCTTTTAGCTGTGACAACCAATAATGACTCCAGTTATTGACAAATGTCCCTGAGGGGCAAAACTGCCACCAACTGAGAACCACTAACTTAGGTATGTTTTTAAGACCTTCAGATCTCTCTTACAGGCTGGAAACAAACCTATCACAAATCTGTATAGCATTAGTTTTTCTAGTACATTACTGAGTAAGCTCTGGAGAAAACTCAATTATGACAGAAGCTGGTCAAATTTTAAAATTAAAAAACCCTACAGGAACATACAAATTTGGCAAGGGAAAAAACCTAATGTTTCGATTGGAATCAATTCTTTGACAGACTACTGAGCTGCAGGATTAGAGGTAATTTATTATATAGAGATAATAGGATTGGCTCTTCTGTAAAAAGCTAATTTACTGATACAGATTTGAATCTAAGTAAGGGATTCATAGGTAAAACTATGAACTCTTCTCCCTAATGCTTCATTCCCTGTGGGTAATTAATGAAAGAGAAACTTTGCTTGAGTGTTTCTGGGCATCTTGTCTCCTACAACAGGTGTCAAATTTCTCCAGGTGAATGCTTACCGGTAAGGGATTGGATAAGGAATGTTGCGGTGAGGATCGTGCAACTGGTGGAACACTTCTGCCAGGGCTGGTTCCTGGCCCGCTTCCCCCAGCAAACTGGCCAACAGGGAAAAACGGATATGAATAATTCAAAACAGTACTATGCTTCAGATAAGGAGAGTAAAAGATTAATACACAAACAGATCTTAATTATACGGCCCCTTTAAGTTAATACATCTTACTCTAGAGAGAAAATGCCACACAAGTCAAATTCTGCTAACTTTTTAATGAGATTTTTAAGAAGGAGCTCCAGCAGAAATATACCAAGATATAAAGAAAACATGGCTAGAAAGCTGAAGGTATACATGATTTTGAAAGGACATGAGAGAAGAATGTTTTCCCTTCTTGTCTCAAAATACACGAAGCAGAAATGCAGTGGTGCAGTGGATGTTAGTGTCTTTAGTAACCACTAACGATGGGTCAGGGAACTCACTACATGTTCCACTGGACTAAAGGGAGGAGGACAAAAGAAGAGTCCAAGTCATTCCACCTCAATCTTTGTAAGACACAAAACCTCGTCTGGCCAAGAGAAAAATCACCTCATTTGTGAATTCTTACATCATCACAGACAAGACACATAATAAATTTAAATTTAGGAAGGCAGCAGCAGTTTTCTCTTATTGAGAGATGGGGCAGCATTAACTGATGAAGATGGGGAGAAAGGGAAGAAGAGTACAGTAAAGGCAAAACATTACTTTCTTTCTTTTTTTTGGGGTGGGGGGAGACAGGGTCTCACTGTCACCCAGGCTGCAGTGCAGATCATGGCTCACTGCAGCCTCGACTTCTCAGGCTCAAGTGATCCTCCCACCTCAGCCTCCCAGGCAGCCAGGACTACAGGTGTGTGCCACCACACCTGGCTAATTTTTCTATTTTTTTGTAGAGACAGGGTTTCCCCATGTTGCCCAGATTGGTCTCGAACTCCTGGGTTCCAGCGATCCTACCATCTCGGCCTCCCAAAGTGCTGGGATTACAAGCATAAGCCACGTCGCCTGGCCAAAATATTACTTTCTAAAGCCTCAAATGAACACAAGGATTCAGGTTTTTTTAAAAAAAATCACTACAGAGTTTGGTTTTTTGTTTGTTTGGTTTTTGTTGTTGTTGGTTTTTTCAAAAAATGTAACTTACCTCAAAGTAATCACTAATTTTATGTCCCCTAGGAGTGCCTTTCCCTGAAAATGAAACCAAAGTAAATACAGTTTTTCCAATACACATATAAACCATCATTCACTAAAATGTACTATACATTCAGTAACTACATATATTGCTATAAACCCAAGCGTCACCTTTACTTGTAACAAATGAGCCAAAATACCTTAGCCTAAGAACAGACTATTTCCTCCATAAAATAAAGGACTGAATAAGCAGTGAAAGGAAGAATTTTTCACAGCTTTAAGATTCAGTAATTTTTCTTGTCACTTTGGGAGAATTGTGCTCCCAAAGACAAAATGAACTATCTGCAGATTTTAAAAGATAAGAAGGATGCAACAAGACTGGGCTTTCTATTCCTTAGAATGGGAGAAAAAAAAGCCAAGCCATCTTTTCTTTCTTTGATTATATAAAGATATTTGGCATTATAACCATCATGTTTACAGATTTATCCCAGTGGGTTCCAATATTCAACTAAACAACTGCCATGGAAGATCTGTAGGCAGAAAGGACAGTAATGTAAATGAAGCAGTTCCAGCTGGCTGTCATTAACAAATCACTGATCTAACACAAGTTAGAGTTAAAACTCTGACATAACCTCTTTTTTGTACAATATATGCTTGGTGTAAAGAAAAACCTGTGGTTAAGAAGATTGTTAGCTTACAACAGGGAAAACAAAGAGTCCCCGAAGAACTAACACTGTTTTGTCAGGTGTATATCAAATGGCAAGTCTGTAATAAACAGTCTGATATTCCCTTAAGATACACAAACCGCCTTTATCAGGAATCCCTGTGTACAAACTAATTATTTAGTTTGAGTTAGAAAATTCTATCTAAGTACATTATAATTGAGTACTTTTGTTGATACGAAATTATTACTACCTTGGCTAGTTTCATATGGTTCAGCTTTTCTTTTCCGATTTCGCTGGTCATTCTGCTTTTTCTCGGGAGTCTGTTAAAAACCATATACGTCACAATTAGCATTTTGGCAAATTTTTCACATTAGGAAAATAGCGAGTATACACAAAATACATAAACAGATATAACTGGTCCAGACAAGTCCTGAATCACTGTCTTCCTCTTAAAACTGAGTATAATCAAAGAGTATTAGGGTCTATAACCAAACCATCCACACAATTTCTGTCAAACTCCTTAAAATATCAGAGCTTCAGTTTATTCATCTGTAAATCAGAGGTACTACAAAACTTTCATAAGATATTTAATAGAGCACAAATGTAGGACAAATGTCCACCATACGTTAAGTTCTCAGAAAACTGCTGTTACAGTACTTCTACTTTAAATCCAATCTTTTTTCCAAAAAGGAGAGATCTGCAAAGTGCAAAGTAGGTGGCTACAGACTTACACTTAGACCCATCTACAGGCAGCTAGGTTATATGCCTTAAAAAAAAACAAAAACAAAAAGCAAAACAAAAAAAACCTTGTGCATGAGGGCTGTGAAAAGCTAAGCAAATGAACAAAAAATCTTGACCACGCACTGTGGCTCATGTCTGTAATTCCAGCACTTTGAAGGCTGAGGTGGGACGATGGCTTGAGTTCCAGACCAGTTTGGGCAATACAGCGAGACCTCGTCTCTATAAAAATATTTTTAAAAATTAGCCGGGCATGGTGGCACCTAGCTATTCAGGAGGCTGAGACAGGAGGACTGCTTGAGTTCAGGAGTGTCAGGTTACAATCAGCTATGATTGCCCCACTGCACCCCGGCCTGCATGACAGAGTGAGGCCATGTCTCGAAAAAAGTTGTAAAAATAAAATCAGTCAATCAATTTTATCTTACATTTAAACAGGAACAATATTGCAAATATCTATCCTTTATTGATGGCAACTAAGCAAAAATTTTAAAATATATAAGATCCACACATGATTATAATAGTAAAAACTCATGAGGGCCACATCACAGCTGTATGTATGCAAAGAGCACACAACTCAAAGCGGAGCAATTGACACACAGTCTAACAGCATCCAGGGAGTTAATTAAGCAGTGCTATCTTTTCTCTGAGATGGGGGTCTCACTCTATCGCCCAGGCTGGAGTGCAGTGGTGCCATCACAGCTCACTGCAGCCTCATCCTCCCAGGCACAAACAATCCTCCCACCTTAGCCTCCAAGTAGCTGGGGCCACAGGTATGCACCACCACGCCCTGCTAAGTTTTTTTGTAGAAATGAGTTCTTACTATGTTGCCCAGGCTGGTCTCGAACTCCCAGCCTCAAGCAATCTGCCCACCTCCGCCTCCCGAAGTGCTGGGATTATAGCCTTGAGTCACCAAGCCTCGCCCAAAAGTGGAAGTATGAAAAGTCTTGCCATGAACATAGCTTCTTACCTCTACTTCTTTATCACTCAAGGATCCCACGCTACACAAACTCTGGTTGGAAGACTCACTATTAAGTGGTCCCTGAAAGAAAAAAAAAAAATCATAAATAAATAAATTTTAATTTAAGAGGATAGTAAAACTGAAGAAGAAGAAGCCTGATGGTTTTTTTTTTTTTTTTTTTTTTTTTTGAGACGGAGTTTCACTCTTGTCACCTAGGCTGGGCATGATCTCGGCTCGCTGCAACCTCTGCCTCCTGGGTTCAAGCGATTCTCCCACCTCAGCCTCCCAAGTAGCTGGGATTACAGATGCTCACCACCACATCCAGCTAATCTTTGTATTTTTAGTAGAGATGGGGTTTCACCATGTTGGCCAGGCTGGTCTCAAACTCCTGACCTCAGGTGATCACCCTGTCTCAATCTCCCAAAGTGCTGGGATTACAGGCATGAGCCACCACACCGGGCCAAAGCCTGATGATTCTGATGACTAACTCAGGTCAGAGAAGGCAAAAGTTAACTGCATCAACTTCAAGCCAATCTGAATAGAACTCAACTGCGGTGCTGTACCCTCTATATTAAAATTATCTACCATTATTTTCATTTATTTTACAAACTCTGTACTCATGTGCAGATTTTCCCTTCTATAGTACTTCCACATGTACCGAATTGTTTATGGAAAATAAACATGAGAAATCAACTCTCTTGGCCTCTTATAACACAAAAAAACAGTACCTGAAAGTTGAGATGTTAAGGGGTATATTAAGAGTTCCTTACGAAGCATGGTCAAAGCTCATATGAAGGAAATGTTTTTCTAAGCTAAGCCTTATGGAGGCATGAATGCTAGCTCAAAAAAAGTTTACAGGAGACTGACACTGAGAATAACAGTATAAGGAAGCTCCACTACCTGCTCCTCAGTGGAAGCAGCGAAAATTATCAAACAACAAGCACTCAAAGTCTCTGAGTCCTAAAGGCAAACAGGAAATGAAGAAACAGGCTGAGCATGGTGGCTCATGCCTATAATCCAAGCATTTTGGGAGGCTGTAGTGGGTAGATCACTTGAGGTCAGGAGTTTGAGACCAGGCTGGCCAACGTGGTGAAACCCCGTTGTTACTAAAAATATAAAAATTGGCCGGGCATGGTGGCTCACACCTGTAATCTCAGCACTTTGGGAGGCTGAGGCAGGTAGATCACCTAAGGTCAGTTCAAGACCAGCCTGGTCAGCATGGTGAAACCCCATCTCTACTAAAAATACAAAAATTGGCCAGGCCATGGTAGCAGGCACCCGTAATCCCAGCTACTCAGGAGGCTGAGGCAGGAGAATTGCTTGAACCCAGGAGGTGGAGGCTGCAGTGAGCCAAGATCACACTACTGCACTCCAGCCTGGGTGACAAGAGCAAGGGTCCACCTCAAAAACAAAAAAAACACAAAAAATTAGCTCAGCATGGTGGCGCATGCCTGCAATCCCAGCTACTCGGGAGGCTGAGGCGGGAGAATCTCCTGAATCCA
>NW_012108108.1:788618-811474 GCF_000951045.1 Mandrillus leucophaeus
CTCCCGAGTAGCTGGGATTACAGGTACACGCCACCACAAAATCAGCTAATTTTTGTATTTTCAGTAGAGATGGTTTTTTTTGTTTGTTTGTTTGTTTTTTTTGAGATGGAGTTTCACACTGTCGCCTAGGCTGGAATGCAGTGGCACAATCTCAGCTCACTGCAAGCTCCGCCTTCTGGGTTCACGCCATTCTCCTGCCTCAGCATCCCGAGTAGCTGGGACTACGGGCGCCCCCCACCATGCCCAGCTAATTTTTTTATTTTGTTTAGTAGAGATGGGATTTCACCATATTAGCCAGGATGGTCTCTATCTCCTGACCTCGTGATCTGCCCGCCTCGGCCTCCCAAAGTGCTGGGATTACAGGTGTGAGCCACCGTGCCTGGCCCAAGAGATGGGGTTTTACCATATTTGCCAGGAGGGGCTCGAACCCTGGCCTCAAGTGATTTGCCTGCCTCAGTCTCCCACAGTACTAGGATTACAGGTGTGAGCAGTGCACTAAGCCCCGAGGGCTCTCTTTATTCCTGGGAGGGATGCAACTTCAGCATTTCTCATCCTGCCCTGACTTCTGTTGCTAAGGCTAAGTCTCGGGCAAGTACCATCAGAGGCAGGGGCTCCCTTCTTCTGCTCAATCCCTGCTTGTGGAAAAGGGGCCCTTTCATAGGCATGACACACTGAGAATACTGGGAACCCAAAGACCCTTTTCCCCAGCTCATGGGACAGTGGTTCCACAACAGGAGAGACAAGCCAAGAGGACCCCAGGCTGCTGACCTGCCCCACACCCTCCTAGAGCTGGGGTAGCATTCACAGAAAAGCTTGCCATTGCCCCCACCTCTACCACTAGAACACTGGCTCAGATATTTTGCCTAAGGGAAGAAACAGGAACACAGAGTATCTCAAAGGACCTAACTTCACTTACAGGAGTGTGACAAGTTTCAGTCTAAGGGTGTTCCCAAAAACAATGGGGGTTGTGGTACTAGGCAAGTGGAAAGAGGATGTAAAGAAGATACAGCCTAGATTGCAGACTGGCTAGTTTGTAGGAGAGACCCAGGGCATAAAACAGCCACCAGGAGCCTTCCTTTTATAACTAATGACTAGTTCAGCAAGGCTGTAGAATACAAGATTGATAGACAAAAATCCATTTTTTAATACTTGCAATGAACAATCTGAAAATGAAGAAAAAATTCCATATACAGTAGCATCAAGAGGAAGAAATAATTCTATAGTATAAACAATAATAATGTATTATTGTTTCGCCATGTTGGCCAGGCTGGTCTCGAACTCCTGACCTCAGGTGATCCACCCACCTCCACCTCCCAAAGTGCTGGGATTACAGGCGTGAGCCACCACACCAGGCCCCAGCTGACTTCTTTGTAGAAATTAGTAGGCAAATTCTAACATGCATATGGAATTGCTAGGAACCAATTCTGAAAAAGTAGGAAGACTCATACTTCACCACCTAAAACAAAGCCACAGTAATCAAGACAGTACAGTACTAGCATAAGGTTAGATCAGTGGAATAGAATTGAGAGTCCAGGAATAAATCCATAATTGTGGTCAAATGATTTTTGACAAGGGTGCCAACACAATTCAATGAGGGAAAGAATAGTCTTTTCAGCAAATGGTGCCAGGAGTAGATAGCCACAGGCAAAACAATGAAGTTGTACCCTTGCTTCACATCCACATAAAAATTAACTCAAAACAGGCTGGGAGCAGTGGCTCACTCCTATAATCCCAGCACTCTGGGAGGCCAAGGTGGGTGGATCCCTTGAGCTCAGGAGTTCGAGACCAGCCTGGCCAACATGGTGAAACCCCATTTCTACCCAAAATACAAAAAATTAGCCAGGCATGGTGGTGTGCACCTGTGGTCCCAGCTACATGGAGGCTGAGGTGGGCAGATCACATGAGCCCGTGAAGCAGAGGTTGCAGTGAGCCAAGATCACACCACTGCACACTGCACTCCAGCCTGGGTGACACAGCCAAGATCGTTGTCTCAAAACAAAACAATTATGAGTAAAATAAGAACATGTTTATCACTTAATTTGAAAAGCAATTTTTTCCTATTTTTATGTTACTGCTGATATACAGAAATTATCAATTTTCATGGTTTTTAATCTTCATAATCATTTTCAGTCTTCTCCTTTCCTTTTTTTTTGCAGATAGAGTTTCGCTCTGTAGCCCAGGCTGGAGTGCAAAGGTGTGATCTCAGCTCACTGCAACCCCTGCCTCCTGAGTTCAAGCAATTCTCCCGCCTCAGCCTCCCAAGTAGCTGGGATTACAAGCACACACCACCACGCCTGGCTAATTTTTTTGTATTTTTAGTAGAAAAGGGGTTTCACCATGTTGGCCAGGCTGGTCTGGAACTCCTGCCTTCAAGTGATCCGTCCAGCTCAGCCTCCCTAAGTGCTGGGATTATAGCCATAAGCCACTGCGCCCAGCCCAGTTTGTTCCTTTCGGTTTAATTGTTTAGGTACAAAATCATAGCATTTGTAAATAACAAGGTTTTATCTTCCTTTCTATAACTTATACCTCTTATCTGTTTTACATTTTACTGCACTGAATAAAACACGAAACAATAATCATAAAAAACATTTTTCCGTTCTTCATTTTCATGGTAACACCTCTAAAGCTTTACCATTAAAAACTGTATTAACCCATTTATGCCCGAGGTTGCAAATTTTTTCTGTGAAAACTCAGACCTTGGTGATGACCTTGAGCAGTAGAATATAAATAACTCCCACAAGCTTAGCAACCCAATAATGAAACACTAAGCATAAATGTGCTAAGACCCCAAACGGACAAAACAATCTTGAAAAAGAACAAAGTTGGAGGTCCCACACTTCTTGATTTCAAAACTTACTACATGCCGGGTGCGAAGGCTCACACCTGTAATTCCAGCACTTTGGGAGGCCGAGGTGAGCAGATCACCTGAGGTCAGGAGTTTGAGACCAGCCTGGCCAACGTGGTGAAACCCGGTCTCTACAAAAAATACAAAAATTAGCTGGGTGTGGTGGCAGGCGCCTGTAATTCCAGCTACTCGGGAGGCTGAGGCAGGAGAATCACTTGAACCCGGCAGGAGGAGGTTGCAGTGAGCTGAGATTATGCCACAGAACTCCAGCCTGGGCTACAAAGACTCCGTCTCAAAAAGAAGAAAAAAAGGAAGAAAACAGGGAGAAAGTGTTATAGCGTTGAATTTAGCAACGATTTCTCGAATGTGACACCAAAAATAGGGATAAAAACAGTAAAAATACATAAAATAGGCATCAAATTTAAAACCTCTGTGCATTAAACGACATAATCAACAGAATAAAAAGGAAACCCATGGAATGGGAGAAAATAATTGCAATTTATATATATGGTAAGGCATTAATAACCCAAATATATGAATAACTGCTACAACTCAACAACAACAAAATAACAACCCAATAAAAAAATGGGCAAAGGACTTGAACAGATATTTCTCCAAAGATATAAAAATGGCCAACGACCACATGAAAAGATGCTCAAAGTCACTAATTTCAGGAAACTGCAACTCACAACAAGACATCACCTCACATCCATTGAGGTGGCCACTACCAAGAAAACAAAAAACCAACCAACCCCACAAAATAACAAGTATTGGTGAGGATGTGGAGTAACTAGAATACTTGTACACTGTTGATGGGAATGTAAAATGGTGTAGCCACTATGGAAAACTATGGCAGTTCCTCCAAAACAGAATTACCGTATGATACAACAATTCCATTTCTGGGAATATACCCAAAACAGTTGAAAGCAGGGCCTCAAAGAGATAGCTATGCAACCATGTTCACAGCAGTATTATTCACAATAGCCAAAAGGTGGAAGCAACTCAAATACCCATCAACAAATGAATGAATAAAAAATGTGGTGTATACATGAAATTCTACATTCTACAACATGGATAAACCCTGAGAGCATTATGCTAAGTGAATAAGCCACTCACAAGAAGACAAATACTTTGTGATTACACTTAGATGAGGCACCTATAATAGTCAAATTCATAGAGACAAAGTAGAACGGTAGCTGCCAGGGACTGGGGGGGAAGGTAGATATGAGGAGTTGTTTAATGGGCATTTTAGTTTTCAATTTCTGAGGTTAAAAAAGTTCTGGAGATTGGCTGCAAACAACGTGAATGTATTTACTACTGAACTGTGCACTTAAAAATGGTTAAGATGGTGGGCCGGGAGCGGTGGCTCAGGGCCGGGCGCGGTGCCTTACGCATGTAATCCCAGCACTTTGGGAGGCCAAGGCAGGTGGATCACCTGAGGCCAGGAGTTTGAAACAAGCCTGGCCAATATGGCGAAACCCCATCTCTATTAAAAATACAAAAATTAGCCGGGTGTGGTGGTGGGCGCTTGTAATCTCAGCTACTCAGGAGGCTGAGACAGGAGAATGGTTTGAACCCAGGAGGCGGAGGTTGCAGTGAGGCAAGATAGCACCATTGCACTCCAATCTGGGCAACAAGAACGAAACTCCATCTTAAAAAGAAAAAAAAAAAAAAAAAAAGGTTAAGATAGTAAATTTTATGTTACGTGTATTTTACCACAAGTAAAAAGTTTTTGAAACTGTATTGTTTTTAAAATTACAAAGTAGGAATAACTACTGAGTTTATCCAATTTTTTTTTTTTTTTTTAATTATTATTGACTGGGCATGGTGGCTCACACCTGTAAGCCCAGAACTTTGGGCAGCTGAGGTGGTGGATCATTTGAGGTCAGGAGTTCGAGACCAGCCTGGTCAACATGGTGAAACCCCCATATCTACTAAAAATACAAAAATTAGCCAGGTGTGGTAGCACACACCTGTAGTCCCAGATACTTGGGAGGCTAAGGCAGAAGAATCGCTTGAACCCAGGAGGTGGAGGTTGCAATGAGCTGAGATTGCACCACTGCACTCCAGACTGGGCAACAGAACGAGACTCTGTCTCAAAAAAAAAAATTATTATTTATTTGCTGTGTTGTAAAGTAATAACAATAATAACTAACACTTACGTAGCACTTTTTTAAAACACAATCCTCAAAAGCTGACATTATGTAGCACTTTACAGGCAAGACATTCTATGTTAGTACATTTAATCCTCACAGCTTATAAAAACAGACCCTTGGCCGGACGCAGTGGGCTCACGCCTGTAATCCCAGTACTTTGGGAGGCTGAGGGGGGCGGATCATGAGGTCAGGAGTTCGAGACCAGCTTGGCCAACATGGTGAAACCCCATCTCTATTAAAAATACAAAAATTAGCTGGGCATGGTGCCGGGAACCTGTAATCCCAGCTACTCAGGAGGCTGAGGCAGAAGAATCGCTTGAAACCAGGAGGCGGAGGTTGCAGTGAGCTGACATCACACCACTGTACTCCAGCCTTGGCAACAAGAGCAAAACTCCGTCTCAAAAAAAAAAAAAAAAAAGGCCAGGCGAGATGGCTCATGCCTGTAATCCCAGCACTTCGGGTGGCCGAGGCGGGTGGATCACGAGGTCAGGAGTTTAAGACCAGCCTGACCAAGATGGTGAAACTCTGTCTCTACTAAAAATATAAAAAATTAGCTGGATGTGGTGGCGGGTGCCTGTAATCCCAGCTACTCTGGAAGCTGAGGCAGAGAACTGCTTGAACTCGGGAGGTGGAGGTTGCAGTGAACCAAGATCACACCACTGCACTCTAGCCTGGGTGACAGAGCGAGATTCCGTCTCAAAAAACAAAACAAAACAAACAAACAAAAAACTCACAAAAATATATTCAACTGATTTTTTACAAAAGCACAAAAGCAATTTAATAGGGTGCACCCCTGTGATCCCAACACTTTGAGAGCATGAGGCGGGAGGATCATCTGAGGATCACTCGCTTGAGGATCACTTGAGCCCAGGAGTTTGAGACCAGCCTGGGCAACAAAGTGAGATCTGATCTGTACAAAAACATGAAAAAATTAGCCAGCCATGGTGGCACTGTCTGTAGTCCTAGCTCCTAGCTACTCAGAAGGCTGAGGCGGGAGCTCAGGAGTGCAAGTGCAAGGTTACAGTGAATTATGATCACACCACTGCACTCCAGCCTGGACAACATAGTAAAACCCTGTCTCTTTAAAAAAAAAAAAAAAAAAAAGGCAATTTAATAAATTACATAAATTGAAAAAAAGAGACTTTTAAATAAATGCTACTGGAACAACTAGATGCATAGGCAAAAACAAACAAACAAACAAACAAACCTTGCTTACATCTTATAAAATATTAACTCGGCCGGTGCAGTGGCTCACGCCTGTAATCCCAGCACTTTGGAAGGCCGAGGCAGGTGGATCACCTGAGGTCTGGTGTTCGAGACCAGCCTGGCCAACGTGGTGAAACCTCATCTCTACTAAAAATACAAAAAATTAGCCGGGCATGGCAGCGGGTGCCTGTAATCCCAGCAACTTGGTAGGCTGAGGCAGGAGAATCGCTTGAACCTGAGAGGCAGAGGTTGCACTGAGCTGAGATCACACCATTGCACTCCAGCCCGGGCAACGAGAGCAAAACTTCGTCTCAAATAATAATAATAATAACAATAAATAGATAAATAAATAAATAAAATTTTAAAAGAGAAAAAACAAAATAGATCAAGAACTTAAATATAAAACATAAAACTGCTAGGAAAAAAGGGGAGAAAAATCTCTACAACCTAGAACTAAGCCAACAGTTCCTAGACTTGACAGCAAAAGCTCTAATCCACAAAAGGAAACATTGATAAATGGAACCTCATCAAAAGTACAGAGTAAGACCCTGTAAACAGGATGAAGAAACAAATTACTGACTGGAAGAAAATATTTTCAAGCCATACATCTACCAAAGAACTTGAGATTAGACTATCTAAAGAATTCCAATTAGAAAACTGGCAAAAAATATGAACAGACATTTTACTAAAGAGGATGCAGGCCAGGGGCGGTGACTCACCAACACTTTGGGAGGCTGAGGCAGGCGGATTACCTGAGATCGGGAGTTCGAGACCAGCCTGACCAACAAGGAGAAACCCCATCTCTACTAAAAAATACAAAATTAGCCGGGCATGATGGTGCATGCCTGTAATCCCAGCTACTTGGGAGGCTGAGGCAGGAAAATTGCTTGAACCCGGGAGGCAGAGGTTGCAGCGAGCCAAGACCATGCCATTTGTACTCCAGCCTGAGCAATAAGAGCGAAACTCCATCTCAAAAAAAAAAAAAAAAAAAAAAGGGGGGGAGTGATGTAAAGAAGGTTAATGAGGCCGGGCGTGGTGGCTCAAGCCTGTAATCCCAGCACTTTGGGAGGCCGAGACGGGCAGATCACTAGGTCAGGAGATCGAGACCATCCTGCCTAACACAGTGAAACCCCGTCTCTACTAAAAAATACAAAAAACTAGCCAGGCGAGGTGGCAGGCGCCTGTAGTACCAGCTACTCGGGAGGCTGAGGCAGGAGAATGGCATAAACCTGGGAGGCGGAGCTTGCAGTGAACTGCGATCGCGCCACTGCACTCCAGCCTGGGAGACAGAACAAGACTCCGTCTCAAAAAAAAAAAAGATGGTTAATGAGCACAAGAAAAGATGTTCAACATATTAGCCTTTAGCGAAATAAAAGTTTAAACCACAATGAGATTTCATTACACACCTATAAGAATGGTTAAAATAAAAAATAGCAACAACACTAAACGCTGTCAAGGATGTAGAGAAACTGAATCATTTACATATATTGCTGGTGAGAATGTAAAAAGGTAAAGCCTTTTTTGTTTGACGGTTTCTTTTAAAGCTAAAAATGCCACCAGGTGCGGTGGCTCACATCCATAATCCCAGCACTTTGGGAGGCCAAGGCGGGCGGATCGTGAGGTCAGGGGATTGAGACCATCCTGGCTAACACAGTGAAACCCCGTCTCTACTAAAAAACAAAAAATTAGCCGGGCGTGGTGGCGGGCGCTTGTAGTCCCAGCTACTCGGGAGGCTGAAGCAGGAGAATGGCGTGAACCCGGGAGGCGGAGCTTGCAGTGAGCTGAGATCGTGCTACTGCACTCCAGTCTGGGTGACAGAGGAAGACTCCGTCTCAAAAAAAATAAATTAAAAAAATTAAAAAAAAAAAAAAACACTAAAACTTATCATTTGACCCAGCAATTGCACTCTTGAACATTTATTCCAGAGAAAGAAAAACATGTTGGTGTAAAAACCTCTATAAGAATGTTCATAGTAGCTTTATTCATAATAGCCAAAAACTGGAAACAAACCAAATGTCCTTGTGGAGGCAATGGTTAAGCCAAGTGTACTATATCCACACCATGGAACACTACACAGAAATAAAAAGGAATGGCCTATTTATACATGCAAAATCTTGGAACTTCAAGGAAATTATGCTGAGTGAAAAAAGCCAATCTCAAAAAGCTGTAGGCTGGGTGCAGTGGCTCACACCTGTAATCCTAGCACTTTGGAAGACCAAGGCAGGAAGACTGCTTGAACCCAGGATGTCAAGACCAGCCTGGCCAATATAGTGAGACCCTGTCTCCACAAAAAAATTTAAAAATTAGCTAGCGTGGTGGTGCGCACCTGTAGTCCCAGCTGCTCTGGAGGCTGAGATGGGAGGATCTCAGCTTGAACCTAGGAGGCAGAGACCACAATGAGCTGAGATCGCACCACTGCATTCCAGTCTGAGTGACAGGGAGAGACTCTGTCTCAAAATAAAAGGTTGTGTACTTTGTGACTCCATTTATATATACTATATTCTTGAAATAATGAAATTATACAGGAAAATAGGTTTGTAGTTGTCAAGGATTAAGGTTTCAAAGGAGAGTGGGTGGGTGTGGCTACAAAGGTGTAGCAGGAAACAGCCTTGTGATGAAGTAGTTCTGCATCTTGACTGCAGTTTTACAACAAGCTACACATGTGATAAAATTGCCTAGAAGTGTAATACACACACACACACACACACACACAAATGATTCATGTATAACTTCAAATCTGAATTAGTCCTATGGATTGTATCAATGTCAATGTTTTGGTTTTAATAATGTACTAGAATTCTACAGGAGGAGAGATGCAGGGTGCATGAACAGAACCTTCCTATACATTTTGTACAACTCCCTGCCAATCTCTAATTAATTACTCTGAAATAAAAAGATTTTTCTGAAGTGTTTGGCTTTTTATGTATTACTTATTACTGTAAAGTAATATTATATATTATGTATTACTTATTACTGTAAAGTAATAATAAAAAAATAATAAACACTTAGGTAGCATTTGCTAGGGCCAGGTATATCAGGACATTTAATCCTCATAACAACCTGTTATGAGCTGAACTATGTCCTCCCAAAATTCCTATGTTGAAGCTCTAATCTCCAGTACTTTAGTGTATTTGGAGATAGAAGCGTAAATCCAATAAAACTGGTATTCTTATGAAAGGAGATCAGGACAAAGAGTGAGACAGAGCAAGTGAGCACGCACAGACATGTATGCACACAGAGGGACTACAATATGAGGCCACAGGAAGGAGGCAGACATCTGCAAGCCAAGGAGAAAGGCCTCAGAAGAAACCAAACCTGCTGACACCTTGCTATTGCACTTCTAGCCTCCAGAACTATAAGAAAATAAATTTCTGTTGTTTAAGCCACACACTCTGGTATCTGTTATGGCTGCCCTACCTTGTGAGGTAGCTGCTCTTATTACTCACTTACAGATGAGGAAAGCGTAAGAGAAGATCAATAAACTCATTCAAGGTCACACAGCCATTAGGAAGCAAAGTCAAGATCTGAACCAAGGCTATCTGGTTCAGAAAAAGTACTCCTCACCATTAAGCCATACTTACACTATAGGTGCTGTTACGACAGAATGCCTGAGACTGGGTAATTTTTTTTGGAGACAGGGTCTCGCTCTGTCACCCAGGCTGGAATGCAGTATTCCAATCCTGGCTCGCTGCAGTCTTGATCTCTGGGCTCAAGCAATCCTCTGGCCTCAGCCTCCCAAGTAGCTGGGATTACAGGCATGCGCCACCACGTCTGGCTAATTTTTGTGTTTTTGTAGAGAGGGGGGTTTCACCACTTTGCCCAGGCTGGTCTCGAACTCAGGCTCAAGCACTACGCTCGCCTCCACCTCCCAAAGTGCTGGGATTACAGGCATGAACCACTGCACCCAGCAGACTGGGTAATTTATGAAAAACAGAAATTTAATTTCTCACAGTTCTGGAGGCTGGGAAGTACAATGTCAAGGCACCAGCAGGTTAGGTGTCTGGTGAGGGTCCAGGCTCTGCTTCCAAGATGGTGCCTTGAACACTGTGTCCTCCAGAGGGAAGGAATTCCTTCATCCTCACAAAGTAGAAGGCAGAAGGGCAAGAGGGAATGGATACTGTCCTCACATGGCAAGGTGTAAAAACAGAAAAGGTTACGCCATTAAGCCTTTAAAAGGATACCTAGTCCCATTCATGAGAGGAGAAGCTGTCTTTACCTAATCACCTCTTAATACACTGGCAACACCTGAATTTTGGAGGGGACACATTCAAACCACAGCACTGACTCTAGACATATTAATGAGTTTTTAAACACTGAACATGTCTGACATTCCTAGGATAAACTACTTGAAACAAAACAAAGGAATAATCTGCTGTGGCCATTTGCTAGCATTTTTATTTGAATTTAAACATCTATACATTCATAAATGAGATTAGGTTATACTTCTACTTTTTCATGTTTGTCATTTTGCTGTCAGTTGTTTACTTCTATCTTATTATTCAACATGAGAAATATCTGCTTCTTAAAAGGTTAGGAGAGACCAGGAGTGGTGGCTCACATATATAATCTCAACAATTTGGGAGGCTGAGGAGGGAAGATTACTTGACCCCAAGGGTTCCAGACCATCTTGGGCAGCACAGCAAGATCCCATCTCTACAAAAAATTAGAAAATTACCTGGGTGTGGTGGCCCATGACTGTGGTCCCAGCTACTTGGGAGGGCTGAGGTAGGGGAACTGCCTGAGCCCAGGAGGTCGAGGCTGCAGTGAACCATGTTTGTACCACTGCACTCCAGCCTGGGTGACAGAGCAAGATCCTGTCTCAAAAAATAAAAAAATAAATAAATAAAATAAAAGGAGAAATCACCAATACCTACAGAGTGGACTTTTGCCCCCTTAAGGCAGTATGGGGGAGAGGAGGAAGTAGTTTTACAATCACCTCAATTTTTTTCTTGGTTACAGGAGTCTATTCTGGTTTTGGTTTTTTTGTTGTTGTTGCTGAGATGGAGTCTCACTCTATTATTGCCCAGGCTGGAGTACAGTGGTGCGATCTCGGCTCACTGCAACCTCCACTTCCCAGGTTCAAGCGATTCTTGTGCCTCAGCACAAATTTTTGTATTTTTAGTAAAGACAGGGTTTTTACCATGCTGCCCAGGCTGGTCTCAAGCTCCTGACTTAGCTGGATCCGCCTGCCCTCGGCCTTCCAAAGTGCTGCGATTACAGGCATGAGCCACCGCGCCCAGCCCCTGTTCTGATTTTTATGTCTTATTTCGTCAGTACTAATTCCTAGTGTCTTTGAAATTATTTATTCATTGAGACTTTCATATAACTAACAACATTCACTTCCAGTATTTTCTTTTTGTAAGTCCTCAGTACCTTTTGTTATATCCGATGTACTCTCCTTCATTTTGCCTTTTGTTTCCTAATTTTCCAACTCTTGATTATTTCCCATTCTTCTGTTTTGCAATGTATTTATTTCTTCTTGCATATTTATTGTTTTTTCCTCCTCTTTTCTAGATCTCCTAAAACCATAAATTGAATGGTAAATTCATACTCTGGTACATTAAATGCTTCTTTGTCCACATTATTTAAGTTTAACTATGTGGCATTTTACCTTATTTTCTTAGTAAAATAATCTGTTACTTGTCATTTTGCTATATAATAGCTATCTGGGAGAATGCTTACTAATATCCATGTCACTTGGGAGGAAAAATTATCCTTTAAAAGAGCCACCCACAGACTCAAAAAAAAAAAAAAAAAAAACTAGCAAATTTTTTAAATTAACTAGTCTGATATGTTAAATCAAAACTAATTTTGATAAGATCTCTCCATAAAAGCTCTACTGTTTATGACAACATTTAAACTGCCTCCCCCGTCTCCTTCTGATAATTTTCTAAGTAAAAAAATCAAATAGACAGTTTAGAAGACGAACAAGAGTCAAGTTTCTTGTTCTCACAAGAGTACAGTTTGCAAAAATAAAGTAAAACATGTTTCTAATATACTTAAAATGTACTTTTTTTTCGGAGGGGGATATTAAAAAATACTTTAGTTATAAGCCTAGAGAAAATTCTGTGGGTAAATTATAAATCTATGAACACTGAGGTTAAGATGCAAATGTTGACACCAGTCCTTCAGCACCACGAAGGAGGCTCATATAAACTAAGAAAAACTTGTAGAATAGAGGCCAAAGGTTAATCTTTCACTCCTGTAAAAGTTTAAATGTCAACATTTGCTGAGTTTCTAAAGTTTTCATTTCCTCCTTAGACCAAATTGGCAGCTTTCAACTGAGAACAGAAGACAAAAGTTAAGCCTGCCTAGGTATGAAGAAGCACAGCTGCCAACAAAGTCAAACTGCCCCATACTCCAGTAAAGAAGATAATGCCATTTTAAAAACCAAGTGTCTCTATGCCTTTTATTTTAGTCATTAGTAGTACTACCTTTTCACATCATACCAGAGTCAAAATAACAATCAAAATAGTCTGACTCCCAGAGACCTTACAACATTCCTAGAAGTGAAACAGATGTGAAATCTGTTAGGTTGTTTTCTTACTTGATGTGTATAAACAGAAGAGTTCTAGGTCAAGTGAAAAAAGTTTAACCTTTTTTTTTTTTTTTGAGACGGAGTTTCACTCTTTTTGCCCAGGCTGGAGTGTAATGGCACGATCTTGGCTCACCACAACCTCCACCTCCCAGATTCAAGAGATTCTCCTGCCTCAGCCTCCTGAGTAGCTGGGATTACAGGCATGCGCCACCATGCCTGGCTAATTTTGTATTTTTTAGTAGAGACAGGGTTTCTCCATGTTGGCTGGGCTGGTCTTGAACTCCTGACCTCAGGTGATCTGCCCACCTTGGCCTCCCAAAGTGCTGGGATTACAGGCAGGAGCCACCGCGCCCGGCGTTGTTTTTTTTTTTTTTTTTGAGACGGAATCTTACTCTGTCACCCAGGTTGGAGTGCGGTGGCATGATCTCGGCTCACTGCATCCTCCGCCTCCTGGGTTTAAGCAATTCTCCTGCCTCAACCTCCCGAGTAGCTGGGACTACAGGTGCGCACCACCACATCCAGCTAATTTTTTTATATTTTTAGTAGAGATGGTGTTTCACCATATTGGCCAGGCTGGTCTCGAACTCCTGACCTCATGATCCGTCCGCCTTGGCCTCCCAAAGTGCAGGGATTACAGGCATGAGCCACCGTGCCTGGTCAAAAGTTTAACTTTAATCATAAAAATGAAAATCACAGATGCTCAATCCATTCCCAGATTGCAGTTTACAGATCTAGAACCCACTGAATGAAGAGAAGGTCAAGTTTCCATGAGGATGACACTACTACACAGACAAAAATTTCTACGATACCATTAATTTTTCTCCTAGACATCCACAAAAGGACCTATGGCCTCTTATCAGGATGGCTATGTATTGGGGAAAAGGATTATCAACTAGACACTGGCTCTGAACTAGCACTAATTCCAGAAGACCCAACTGTCACTGTGGTCCACCAGTCAGAAGAGGATTTAGTGGAGGGCAGGTGATCAGTGGAGTTTTAGCTCAGGTTCACCTTTCAGTGGGTCCCTGAACCCATGCTGTGGTTATTTCGCGTTTCGGAGTGCATGATTAAAACAGACAACAATTGGCAAAATCCCCACGTTACTTTCAATCTGGCAGAGAGCACTATACCCTTTTAACTCACAAAAATCATCTTCAACAAAACCCCATCTCAAGAAAAAATTTTTAAAAGAACAAAAGAAACCTGACTTATTTTAAAACTGCCGCTGGGCAGTGGCTTATGTCTGTAATCCTAGCACTCTGGGAGGCTGAGGCAGGAGGATGGCTTGAGGACAGGAGTTTGAGACCATCGTGGTCAACACAGCAACACCTCATCTCTATTGAAAAATAAAAATAAAATAAAATAAATAAAAATTAATTAATCAATTAAAAAGCCAGGCGAGGTGGCTCACACCTGTAATCCCAGGATTTTGGGAGGCTGAAGCAGGAGGACTGCTTGAGGCCAGGAGTTTGAGACCAACCTGGGCAACATCGCAAAACCCCACCTTTATCAAAAATAAAGAAATTAGCCAGGCATGCTGGTGCACATCTGTAGTCCCAGCAACTCAGGAGGTAGAGGTGGGAGGATGGCTTGAGCCTGGGGAGGTTGAGGTTGCGGGGAGCTGAGGTTGCACCACTGCACTCTGGCCTGGGGGACAGAGCCAGAACCTGTCTCCAAAAAAAAAAAAAAAAAGAGTAGCAAACATGTTTGGGTGGTAGAGATAAAATAATGAGGTCAATTTTTTACTTCCATTTAACTTTGACCAAAAATACTGTGATTTTAAATGAATGATTCTGTGTAGTAGTAAACGAACAAAAATATCATCATATACCATCAAGACAAAGTTCTTTGAGACAGTCTTGCTTTGTCGCCCAGGCTGGAGTGCAATGGCACGATCTTGGCTCTCTGCAACCTCTGCCTCCCTGTTTCAAGCGATTCTCCTGCCTCAGCCTCCTGAGTAGCTGGGATTACAGGTGGGCGCCACTACGCCCAGCTAATTTTTGTATGTTTGGTACAGACAGGGTTTCACCATGTTGGCCAGGCTGGTCTCAAACTCCTGACCTCAAGTGATCTACCTGCCTCAGCCTCCCTAAGTGCTGGGATTACAGGTGTGACTCACTGCGCCCGGCCAAAAAAAAAAAAACCCCACTTTTAATAAGTGACAAAACACTGTAAATAAATGTGTTTACAGGATGATTCTTTAAAGAATAATGATCCAAATTAGGTCTGTATGTATCAACATCTATCTGGTAGATCCCAAAATCATCTGCTTAGTGGAAAATGAGCTATTACAGTTCTCATTATTATAAAACTATGCAAACATTCCTTATATAACTGAAAATTAATCATTAAAGAAAAAACAAATCCTAAGAGAAAATAGTATGCTTCCAATACACATAGAAGCACTAGCCATATGCAACTACTATATATTTCATTATGGGGCCTATAATCTATGTTTTTAGCTTTCTCCTTAGGCTAAAAATTTCTCTTTTATCGGTTAAAATACTACAAATTCAGTATTCAAATTACAGACAGAAACTAGAAGCTCTGTACAAAATCCTGTAGCACATTCACAGTAAAGAAAACAAAGAAATAGAAAAATGAGAACAAAAATATAAAAATCAACATAATCTAGATTTAAAATACCCAAGAGGTATGTAACCTCGAAGAAAATTCAGTGACAAGTTTAGGTTTGTGGCTTTTTCTGCTGTGAAGAGACTATTACTTCACATATGAGGAAAAAAAAGAAAAAAAAAAATCCGACTGCCATCTCCAGCAGAAACTGTGTAACAAAATTCCTCCTGGAACTGGTATAGTAAGACGCAGGAGTCAATATTCCAGTTCTGGCTCTTGACTGTGGCAGACATCACTAAAATGGCCTTCCTTCAAGGCCCAGAAGTTAAGATAGTAACTTTAAGTTTGTATAACCAATGACTACCTCCTACATACACACACATCCTAGCACTGGTTCCAGGTTCTACCTATCTGTCTGGAGAAGACAGTTGGAAGAGTTTTCCACTAAGGCATGGCAATCTCATCTGTGACCTGCCAATTTCAAAAATTACACTACTAACCTATAATCAAATGATGGCAGTACATTTGGTATAACCCACACATAGACTCTCAGCCAGATAACTGTTACCTATGACTCTAAAGTACATATTTCCAAGGCACAGGCTCGTGGCTCCGAGTTAAACTAACTTGCAATTTAAATAGACACAGACTTGGATTAAAGCGTATTGGCTGGGTCCAGAGGCTCACACCTGTAATCCCAGCACTGTGGGAGGTCGAGGCGGGAGGATCACTTGAGCCCAGGAGTTTGAGACCAGCCTGAGCAACGTGGCAAAACCCCATTTCCAGAAAAAATAATAATAATAATTAGCCAGGCAAGATGGCGTGCACCTGTAGTCCCAGCTACTAAGGAGGCTGAGGTAGGTAGATCGATAGAGCCCAAGAGATAGAGGTTGCACTGAGCCTCGATCGCGCCACTGCACTCCAGCCTGGAATTGGTATAACAACAAGATGCAGGAGTCAACATCCCACCCAACATTCTGGGTGACATAGCAAGACTGTGTCTCAAAAAAACATTGAAAACAAAGTGTAGTAAAAGCATTTTTAAAATGGTGTCTCAAAAATAAAAAATAAATAAATAAATAGAAAAAAAACTGGTGTCTTGAGCCGCACATGGTGGCTCACGCCTGTAATCCCAACACTTTGGGAGGCTAAGGTGGGAGGACCACTTGAGGCCAGGACTTCAAGACAGCTTGAGCAACGTGGTAAGACCCGGTCTCTACCAAAAAAAAACAAAAAAAAAAAAAAAAGAAAGAAAGAAAAAGCTGGGTATGGTAGTGCATGACCGTAGTCTTCACTTCTTGGAAGGCTGAGTTGTGAGGACCACTTAAGTCCAGGAGTTTGAGGCAACAGTGAGCCATGATCGCACCACTGCACTTCAGTCTGGGCAACAGAGCAAGATCCTGCCTCTAAAACAAAATTTTAAACTAAGAAATAAAACTGGCACTTTGACATATCAGCTGTGAGGTGTACCACAAGAAATCCTGACAGTGTTTTTTCTTGTGAGTGACATACTTTTAAAATAAAATCACGGCCAGGTAGAGTGGCTCACACCTGTAATTCCAACACTTGGGGAGGCTGAGTCAAGTGGATCACTTTAGGTCAGGAGCTCAAGACCTGGGCAACAGAGCAAAATCCCGTCTCTACTAAGACTTCCAAAATTAGCCAGGCATGATGGCGCACACCTGTAGTCCCAGCTATTTGGGTGGCTAAGGAAGAAGAATCACTTGAACCTGCGAGGCGGAGGTTGCAGTAAGCCAAGATCACGCCACTATACTCCAGCCTGGGCGACAGAGTGAGACTCAGTCTCAAAATAATAAATAAATAAATATAAACATAAAAATACAATAGATTCAAAATTAGCACTATAATTTTTTTTTTTCCAGGTAAGGTCTCACGCTTCGCCCAGGCTCAGTGCAGTGGTGCGATCACAGCTCGCTGGCAGCCTCAACCTCCCAGGCTCAAGCAATCCTCCCACCTCAGCCCCCTGAGTAGCTGAGACTACAGGTTCATGCCGCCATGTCCAGTTTTTTTTTTAATTTAATTTTTTTGTGGAGGTGGGGTCCTAGGCTGGTCTCAAACTCCTGGGCTCAAGAGATCCACCCACCTCGGCCTCCCAAAGTGCAGAGATTATAGGCATGAGCCACCATGCCCTGCCTAAAAAATTAATCTCATTTACTTGCACTTCCTCTCGACTAGGAACGCATGGGATGGTCCAAGGGTATGACTAACAGAGAACAGCTAGTCCTGATAGTTTAAAGTCAAATAGGTATGGGACTAAATCTCTGAACCACTGTATAAAACTGGGCAAATCACTGAAGTTATATTAGCTCTTCTTGAAATCTGTGGATTTCAAAAAGAAAAACCACCTACCTTATGGATGTTTCAAGGATTAAATAGTACTATATGTTAGGGATGAGGGTAATACAGTGCCTGAAATACAGCTGGTGCTCAATGAAGATTATTAGTTACTTCTTTTCCCCTGTATGGGAGTCCTGCATGGACCATCCTTAACATGAAATTTTAACCAACTGACCAGTTTCAACTACCCTGCGAACTACCAAGCATATACTACGACAAAATAACTTGCCACTCATAGGGGCCAAATTATTCAACAAGTCACAATATTTAAGATATAACTGGCCGGGCACGCTGGCTCACGCCTGTAATCCCAGCACTATGGGAGGCCGAGGAGGGCAGATCACCTGAGGTCAGGAGTTTGAGACCAGCCTGGCCAACATGGTGAAACCCTGTCTCTACTAAAAATACAAAAATTAGCCAGGTGTGGTGGTGCATGCCTGTAATCCCAGCTACTCAGGAGGCTGAGGCAGGAGAATCGCTCGAACCCGGGAAGTGGAGGTTGTGGTGAGCTGAGATCATGCCACTGCACTCCAGCCTGGGCAACAAGAGCAAAACTCCGTCTCAAAAAAAAAAAAAATTAGATAGATAAAATATATAACCAGGTCAGGTGCGGTGGCTCATGCCTGTAATGCCAGCACTTTGGGAGGCTGAGGTGGGTGGATCACATAAGACCAGGAGTTTAAGAGCAGCCTGGCCAACATGTCGAAACCCCATCTCTACTAAAAACACAAAAGTCAGCTGGACATCGTGGCACATGCCCATAATCCCAGCTACTAGGGTGGCTGAGGCATGAGAATCACCTGAACACGGGAGGCAGAGGTTGCAGTGAGGTGAGATCGTGCAACAGCACTCTAGCCTAAGTGACACAGTGAGACCCCGTCTCAAAAAAAAAAAGATATAACTAAAAAGTAAAAGCTTTGAACCACTCATGTAGATAAAAAATGTTAAGCCAAAGCCGGAAACTGAGGCCCTAAATTTATTTCTCCCTTCAATTTCCATTAGATTATAAATTCTATGAGGGCACGGGTCAATGTTTTTATTCACTACTATATCCCTAACACAGTATCTACTACATAGATGTTTATAATGACATGCTTATGAACAAATTAATGTTCTTTAATCCTTTGCACCTGAATGCCTTCATCTATGAAAGAACACAAAATAATTTCTTCTGTTCTTGGGGAATGTTTTAACATTGCACATTATTTGATGGTATTATAAACGATTTGCTTTTTTTGTTTGTTTTTATTTCAACTGCCAATTGTTCATTGCTAGTATGAGAAATACAACTAGATCTTGCAAATTGACTTGTATTCTAGCTAAACTTAAATTCTAGTAGCTTTTTTATAGCTTACTTAGGGTTTTCTATGTGCACAATCATGACATCTAAAGAATAAACAGTTTTACTTCGTAATCTGTAAGATTATTCCTTTTACTTGCCTTATTTCATTGGCTAGGACCTTTGGCACATGTTTAATAGAGGTTGTGAAAACAATTATCATTGACTTGTTTGGAGTATTATATAGAAAGCATTCACTCTTTCATCCTAACTATCATGTTACTTACACATTTTTCATAAATGCCTTTCATCAGATTAAAGAAGTTCCCTTCTATTCCTTAGTTAGCTGAGAGCTTTTATCACAAATATCATTGAAGTTTGTCAAATGCTTTTTAGGTAACTATTACAAAACCACTTAGCTTTTCTCCTTTATTCTATTAATATGGTGAATTACAATGACTTCTAACGCTAAATCAACTTTGCAACTGGGATAATCCAATTAGTTGTGTTTTTATCACTGCTAGATTCAATTTTCTAATATCTTGTTAATCGTTTCTGCATATATATTGAGGGATACTGAGCTACAGTTTTCTTTTTTCCTAATGTCTTGGTCTGGTTTGGTATCAAGGTAATGCTGGCCTCAAAAATGTCTTGTGAAATTTGAAAAAAAAAAAAGAAAAAAAATTGTATTATTTTTTCCTTAAACATTTGATAGAATTTACCAATAAAGCCATGTAGGTCTGGATTCTTCTTTTTAGAAAGACTTTGATGGTTTGTTTGTGACAGTGATTGAGCCACTGCATTCCAGCCTCAACCTCCTGGGTTCAGGCAATCCTCCCACCTCAGTCTCTCAAGCAGCTGGGACCACAGGCGTGCACCACCACACCTGACTAATTTTTATTTATTTATATTTTTTGTAGAGATGAGTCTTGCTATTTGCCCAGGCTGGTCTCAAACTCCTGGGCTCAAGTGATCCTCCTTGGCCTCCCAAAGTGCTGGGACCACAGCCATGAGTTACCATGCCTGGCCTTGTGGGAAGACTTTTAATCCAATTTCTGTAATAAATATGGGGTTATTCAGATTTGCATTCTTCTTTTTTTCTTTTCTTTTTCCTCCAGTATTTTTGTGTTTCAGTATTTTTGTATTTTGCTATATTACCCAGGCTGGTCTCAGACTCTCAGACTCAAGTCCACCTTGCCCAACCAGAGTACTGGGATTACAGGAGTGAGCCACCTGGCCTTGTTTTCTATCTCATTTACTTTAGCTCTCATATTATTTCTCTTCTATTTAGATTTCTCTTTCTATTACGGCAGAATGTTAGGTCACTGATTTTAGACCTTTCTTTTAAAGCTGAAGTTTCCTTCTAAAGCACTGTATTAGCTGTATCCCACAAATTTTGATATACTGTGTTTTCATTTTCATTTAGTTACAAATATTTTCTAGTATCCCACAAATTTTGATATATTGTTTTCATTTTCATTTAGTTATGAATATTTTCTAATTTCTTTTGCGAATTCTTTGACCCAAAGGTTATTTTGAAGTATGTTATTTCACTTTCAAATATTTGGAGATTTTCCAGATATCTTTTTCATTTCTAGTTTAATTCCATTGTACTCAGAGTAGACACTACATTTCAATCCTTTTAAATTTGTTGAAATGTGTTTTGCAGCCCAGCATATGGTCTATTTTGGTAAATGTTCCATGTGCACTTCAAAAGAATGTGGGCAGAGTGTTCTATAAATGTCAATTAAGTATAGTCCATTGAGAGTATTGTCCAAATCTTCTATAACCTTACTGATTTTGTGCCTGCTTGTTCTATCAGTTATTGAGGGAGATGTTATAATTTCCAAATGTAATTGTGGATTTGTCTATTTCTCCTTTCAACTGTCAGTTTTTGCTTCCACTCTGTTACTGGATGCATATACATTTAGGACCGCTGTGTCTTCTCAAAAAATTGATCCTCCTTTCTTGATGAATTGTGCTTTATTACCCCTAGCAATATTTTTCTTGTTCTGAGGTCTCCTTTGTCTAATAAAATCACTCTAGCTTTTTTATACTTAGTGTTTATACTTGGCTTTTTTATACTTAGTGATACTGTTTATACAGTATCTTTTTCCATTCTTTTAAATATAAAGATATAATTATCCAGATGTGGTGGTACACACTTGTAGTCTTCCCTATTTGGGAGGCTGAGGCGGGAGGATCACTTGAGCCCAGGAGTTTAAGGCTACAGTAAACTATGATCATAACTGCAAAGAGCCACTGCACTCCAGCTTGGGCAACATAGGGAGACCCTCACCTCTTTGAAAAATAAAATCACAATAACAAAGGCCCGATCTAGGAAATTCATTGTAATAAAAGGTTTGCTAGTAAAAGCAGGATCCCATTATAGCAAATGGCACTCTAAAACGTTCTGTAAGAAAGGCCCATAATAAGAATTTTGTTCTAATCTTTTATTTTAGAAATAAAGAAAACTTTGGAGAACTTGGTAAAATAAATTTTTCACAAGAAATAATTCTTTTTTTTTTTAGACAGAGTCTTGCTCTGTCACCCAGGCTGGAATGCAGTTGCACGGTCTTAGCTCACTGCAACCTCTGCCTCCCAGGTTCAAGCAATTCTCGTGCCTCAGCCTCCCGAGTAGCTGGGATTACAGGCACATGCCACCATGCCCGGCTAATTTTTTGTATTTTTAGTAGAGACAGGGTTTTACCATGTTGCCCAGGCTGGTCTCAAACTCCTAGCTCAGGCAATCTGCCCACCTCGGCCTCACAAAGTGCTAGGATTACAGGCGTGAGCCACCTTGCCTGGCCAACAAATAATTCTATACAACAAATGGCTCCTTCAGTTCTCATCCAGAGTATGTAACAATTTTCTCTTTGTTTTCCTTACTGAGTACTATCAGTAGGTAAAAAATAGGCTGGCACGGTGCCTAACACCTGTAATCCCAACGCTCTGGGAAGCTGAGGCGGGCGAATCACTTGAACCAAGGAGTTCAAGACCAGGCTGGGCAACATGGCAAAACACCGTCTTTTTTTTTTTTGTAAGATGGAGTCTTACTCTGTCACCCAGCCTGGAGTGTAGCAACTCAATCTCAGCTCACTGCAACCTCCACCTCCTGGGTTCAAGCGATTCCTCTATCTCAGCCTCCCGAGTAGCTGGGACAACAAGCGCACGCCAACAAGCCTGGCTAATTTTTGTGTTATTAGTAGACACAGCGTTTTACCATGGTCGCCAGGCTGGTCTCCAACTCCTGACCTTGGGTGATCCACCCGCCTCAGCCTCCCAAAGTGCTGGGATTACAGGCATGAGTCATCATGCCCGGCCAACCTCGTCTTTACGAAAAATACAAAAATTAGCTGGGGATAGTGGCGCATGCCTGCGGTCCCAGCTACTCAGGGAGGCTGAGGTGGGAGGGTCTCTTGAGCCCCTGGAGGTTGAGGCTGCAGAGAGCCATGACTGCGCCACTGCACTCCAACCTGGGTGACAGAGAGAGAACATGTCTCAAACAAACAAATAAACCAAAGAAAATAGCTGATCAAGAGTTGAGACCTTTTAACTTTTGCTCCAGTATCAAGCAAGACATACAGGTCCTACCTCACTTTTCCCCACATAAAATATTCTAATCATCTCTAGAAAAATCCTCTTCTAAAATCAGCTACCAAATAATAATACAGTATTCAAAAAGACAGGGCTTGGCTGGGCCCAGTGGCTCACGCCAACACTTTGGGAGGCCAAGGCGGGTGGAGAACTTGAGGTCAGGAGTTCGAGATCAAAATGGCAAAACCTGTATTAAAAATACAAAAAATTAGCTGGGTGTGGTGGTGCACACCTGTAATTACAGCTACTCGGGAGGCTGAGAAAGGAGAATTGCTTGAACCCAGGAGGAAGAGGTTGCAGTGA
>NW_012108108.1:812464-814488 GCF_000951045.1 Mandrillus leucophaeus
GAGTGCAAGGAATAACAGTAAAAGGTTGGGAATTAGATTTATTCCAGTCTCTTCCACAATGACTCTCCACACAACATCTCTAATAATTATGTACATAGCTTCTGCTCAAATACTTCCTGTAAGAGAAAAATACTGTGTAGAGAAAAACAAAGCAGTGTGCTTAATTCAGGTCAACTAACTACAAGACAGTGGTTTCTTTAACCTACTTTGAGTCACAGAATTTTTTTTTTTTCCTAAGACAGGGTCTCACTCTAGTACCCAAGTTGAAGTGTAGAAGTGCAAATACAACTCACTCTAGCCTTGACCTCAACCTCGAAGGCTCAGGTGATCCTCCCCCTTCAGCCTCCTGGATATAGGCACATGCCACCATGCCGGCTGATTGCTTGTATTTTTTGTAGAGATGGGGTTTCAGCACTTTGCCCAGGCTGGTCTCAAACTCCTGGGCTTAATGGTCTCCTGCCTCGGCTGCCCAAAGTGCTGGGATTATAGGCATGAGCCACTGTGCCCAGCCAAAGAACTTTTTAAGAATGTAATAAAACCATGGACTCTTTCTAAAGACAAATATACATCCATATATATATATACACACACACACATACTTACACATCATTTTACAGAGTTCAAGGACCCTGATGCCTGTCCACCCCTTGCCATATTTGACTATGGGAGACAAATTCCTCCTCTCCATGGAGAAGAATGTGGCTATATCTACTAATATCACAAATACATATAACCTTGGAAAAAGCAATTCCACTTCTAGGGATTTATCCTGTAAACATAACTGAATGTGTGTTAAATGACATTATGTACAAGATTATTCACTATAGCACTATTTATATCAACAAAACACTGCTGTCCATCTAAGTGTCCATCAACAGGAAACGGTTCAGACATACAATGAAATACAAAGCAGCCTTGAAAAAAAGAACAAAGAAGCTCTATATGTATGAATGTAAAACAATTCCTGGAATATCTTAAGCACGAGAAGCAAAATGCACAATAGTTTATATAATATAGTTGCATTTTTTAAAAATGGAAGGGTTGAATATGCATACGTATTTGCAGACATAGCTCTCAAATATAAGAAACTTAGTAACAGTTGTCTCTAGGAAGGAAATCAGGTGGATAAGGGAGAAATGTAGAAGAGCTGTTTCACTGTATATCTGTGAAAGATTCTGAATTTTGTACTATATATTAACTAGTAAAAAATTTTAATTTTTCGGCCAGGCACGATGGCTCACACCTGTAATCATAGTACTTTGAGAGGCAGAGGTGGATGGATTGCCTGAGCTCAGGAGTTCGAGACCAAAGCCTGGACAACATGGTGAAACCCCGTCTCTACTAAAATACAAAAAAAAAATTAGCTGGGCATGGCGGCGTGCGCCGGTAATCCCAGCTACTCGGGAGGCTGAGACACGAGAATCACTTGAACCTGGGAGGCAGAGGTTGCAGTAAGCCGAGATCATGACATTGCACTCCAGCCTGGGTAACAGAGTAAGACTCCATCTCCAAAATAATAATAATAATAATAATTTTTAAATTTTTTTACCAAATACCTAGACTTCAAGGAAACTACAAGATTAATTCCTTAAAAACAAGCCTCGGCCAGGCGTGGTGGCTCACGCATGTAATCCCATCACTTTGGGAGGCTGAGGTGGGAGGATCACTTGAGCCTGGGAGGCAGAGGTTGCAGTGAACCAAGACTGAGCCACCGCACTCCAGCCCGGGTGCAAGAGTGAGATGCTATCTTTAAAAAAAAAAAAAAAAAAAAAAGCCTCTGCCCTGGACTCTAAACTCTTTTGCTAAGCTTCAAATCCAAGCTATCCTGTACTAATCATTCTTTAATTTATTCCTAATAATATTGTATCAAAATTTTTCTGAGGTTTTTTTTTTTTTGAGATGCAGTTTCCCTCCCGTTGCCCGGGCTAGAGTGCAATGGTGTGATCTTGGCTCACCGCCACCTCATCACGCCTGGCCATGAGGTTGTTTATCTACAGTAATCTTTCCTTTTGCTTTTTTTTTTT
>NW_012108108.1:818118-819246 GCF_000951045.1 Mandrillus leucophaeus
AAAAAAAAAAAAAAAAGGGCTTTATACGACACTATCAACTATATTTAAGTTACCTAAATCTTTTAACTTTCTAATTCATTACATGGTGCTACTGTTTTCTCTCCAGGACCTAAAAAACTAGGAATTTTAACTTTTGATAATATGTATATTACAAATTAATTCCAATATCCCAAAACCTGAAAGCCCTAAGAAATCTGTTATAGTGAACGAAATTTTACTTGCACTAGTACTTGCAGAATTTAATGTGAACCCTCATTTAAACCTATTTTACCACACAGAATTCAAAAGAAATATGGACATTATCAGGTATAAAGGTTTGTTCTTCATATCTTCAGTAAGTCCAAGAGATAATAATGAGGATCTCTGAATTATTTTTCACTGACACAGTCTAGTTAAAATGTCAGATTTGGCTGGGCACAGTGGCTCACACCTGTAATCCTAGCACTTTGGGAGGCCAAGGTGGGTAGATCACCTGAGGTCAGGAGTTCGAGACTAGCCTGGCCAACATGGTAAAACCCCGTATCTACTAAAAATACAAAAGATTAGCTGAGCATGGTGGCACGGGACTGTAAACCCAACTACTCAGGAGGCTGAGGCAGGAGAATCACTTGATCCTTGGAGGTGGAGTTTGCAGTAAGTCGAGATCGTGCCACTGCACTCTAGCCTGGGCAACAAGAGCAAAACTCTGTCTCAAAAAAATACAATACCATACCATACCACACCATATCATACCATACCATACCATGCAATACAATACAAATGTCAGATAGACTTGACTTTAGCTCAACTTTTATCAACTCCTAATAGATGAAAGGATTTCAACTGCCTGTAGTAAAACTTACCACAAACTATCTAAAGGTCTGATTAATAAAATTGGAGAAATAAAGTACTGCTTAATAAATTCAGTCTAATAATGGGGGGAAAAGCCTTTCAAAACATGGTCTCAAGAGTGCAAGGAATAACAGTAAAAGGTTGGGAATTAGATTTATTCCAGTCTCTTCCACAATGACTCTCCACACAACATCTCTAATAATTATGTACATAGCTTCTGCTCAAATACTTCCTGTAAGAGAAAAATACTGTGTAGAGAAAAACAAAGCAGTGTGCTTAATTCAGGTCAACTAACTA
>NW_012108108.1:821481-828419 GCF_000951045.1 Mandrillus leucophaeus
GCCTCAAGACTATACAATACATCTGGGCCAGGCACAGTGGCTCACGCCTGTAATCCCAGCACTTTGGGAGGCCGAGGCAGGTGAATCACTTGAGATGGGTGGATGACCTGAGGTCAGGAGTTCAAGACCAACCTGGGCAACGTGGTGAAACCCCTTCTCTATCAAAAATATTGGCCAGGTGCAGTGGCTTATGCCTGTAATCCCAACACTTTGAGAGGCCAAGGCAGGCAGATCCCTTGAGGCCAGGAGTTCGAGATCAGCCTGGCCAACAAGGTGAAACCCCATCTCTACTGAAAATACAAAAATCAGCCAGGTACAGTGACGCACACCTGTAGCCCCAGCTACTCAGAAGGCTGAGGCACGAGAATCACCTGAACCTGGGAGGTGGTGGTTGCAGTGCGTCAAGATCATGCCACTGCACTCCAGCCTGGGCAACAGAGCAAGACTCTGTCTCAAACAAACAAACAAACAAATTAGCTTGGGGTGGTGGTGTCTGTCCCTGTAGTCCCCTGTACCGGGAGGCTGAAGTGGGAGGATCACTTAGCCCAGGGGGTCGAGACTGCAGTGCACCGTGATCATGCCACTGCACTCCAGCCTAGGCAACAAAGACCTTGTGTCAAAAAAAAAAAAAAAGTATACAGTATATCTGACTGATTTTTTAAAATTCCCCTAACAACCTAAATACAGTATAGACGTGTAAAAGTTGGTTGAACTCAACTGCTGCAAAATTTGGACACTAACCTTTTGACACAGGCCGGGCACGGTGGTTCGTGCCTGTAATTCCAGTGCTTTGGGAGGCCAAGGCGGGCAGAACACCTGAGGTCAGGAGTTCAAGACCAGCCGGGTCAACATGGTGAAACCCTGTTTCTACTAAAAATACAAAAAACAAGCCAGGTGTGGTGGCTCACACTTGTAATGTCAACACTTTGGGAGGCTGATGCAGGCGGATCACTTGCGGTCAGAAGTTGGAGACCAGCTTGGCCAAGATGGCGAAACCCTACTTAGTCTCCACTAAAATGCAAAAAATAGCCAGGCGTGGTGGCGAGCACCTGTAGTCCCAGCTACTCGGGAAGCTGAGGTATGTGAATTGCTTCAACCAGGGAGGTGGAGGTTGCAATAACCTGAGATCAAGCCATTACACTCCAACCTGGGCAAAGAGTGAGACTCCATCTCAAAAAAAAAAGAAAAAAAAATTTGATAGTTATTATATCTCTTTTCCTTCATCTTAACCAGACATAAGCAGGTAAAATGGCTTTTCAAAAGAAATTAACTGAGATGTGTTTTGTTCTAGCTGGTCAACTGTCAATATAATGGAGACTGGATAAGTTAGTTTGACGCTAGTAACTACTGCTAAATTTGAACATTAAATCTGGCTGAAGTTAATAACAGAAGATATCCTGAATTGGAGGATCCTGAGATCAGCTGTACCTTCAGATGATATTTTAATTCCACAATTAATCCTTAGTAGTCCTTTAGAGTCAGGTAGAACAGGAACTAAGTGATCAACAACACTGGCTGCAGTTTATGTACTAAAAGTCACATATATACATTTTATAGAAGCAATGTTATCAGTCATACAGCTCACATCCATTAAAACAGATACCAGCACCTTGTAATCTTTATGCAGGCAACATTACCAGTCCTGAAAGGACTGATTATAATACTATTTGAGGCTACTCATTTTTTTTTTTTTTTTGAGACGGTCTCATTCAGTCACCTAGGCTGGAGTGCAATGGCCATCTTGGCTCACTGCTTCCTCCATTCCCTGGGCTGAAGCGATCCAGTGATAAGCATCATCTTTTATTACGACGACAATAAAATCTTGAGGTTGTGTTCACTTAATCTGGTTGCAGCTGGTCTTTTGGGAGGGAATAAACTAGGGCCATCAATAAAATTCTCTTTGTAGAAAAAATTTTCTTAAATGAAATAAAATCCAATACTCAATTTTAAAATAAAATTCTAGCTGGGCATGGTGGCTCATGCTTGTAATCCCAGCACTTTGGGAGGCTCAGGCAGGTGGATCACTTGAGGTCAAGAGTTCGAGACCAGTCTGGCCAGCATGGTGAAACCCCATCTCTACTAAAAATACAAAAATTAGCCAGGCGTGACGGCACGCACCTGTAGTCCCAGCTACTTGAGAGGCTGAGACAGGAGAATCGCTTGAACCCGCGAGACAGTGGTTACAGTGAGCTGAGATCGTACCCCTGCACTCCAGCCTAGGCAACAGAGTGAGACCCTATCTCAAAAACAAAATAAAATACAGTAAAACTCTACTACAGCAAATATGGATAGTAAATGTGTGATATTCTAAAAGCAACCTATGGTTTGACTAACATGAAAGGCTATCCTATGGCCGGGAGCAGTGGCTCACGCCTGTAATCCCAACACTTTAGGAGGCCGAGGCAGGCGGATCACCTGAAGTCAGGAGTTCAAGACCAGCTTGGCCAATATGGTGAAACCCCGTCTTTACTAAAAATACAAAAATTAGCCAGGCATGGTGGTGGGCACCTGTAATCTCAGCTAGTTGGAAGGCTGAGGCAGGAGAATCGCTTGAACCTGGGAGGTGGAGGTTGCAGTGAGCCGAGGTTGCACCATTGCATTCCAGCCTGGGTGGCAGAGCAAGACTCCATCTCAAAAAAAAAAAAAAAAAAAAAAAGGCTATCCTGTGTAACTCGCCAAGTTACAAAGTAGCTTAGTTCTTACTTACCGGGCCAATAATACTATTTGTAATAGTTGCAATTAGACTATCATTACTAGCTCATCTGCGTCCGTTAACAGAATTTTTAAGACTTCCAAAGCTTTTGTAGAATGTGAATTAAAAGAACCACTATTTTCTAGCTGTCCCTTATCAATAAGGCCTGAGAGGAGGTCAACAAGAGTACAGTTTAATATGATCCAACAATTCGACTTCTGGATCTGCAGCCACAAGAATTTAAAGCAGGGACTGTGAGACTACAGCTATTTTCATAGCAGCAGCATTTGTTTTTTATAGCACTATTCACAATAGCCAAATGGTCAAAGTAACCCAAGGGTCCATCAACAGATGAATAAATAAGATGTGGTATATGCATACAATGAAATATTACTCAGCCTTAAAAAGGAAATGAAATTCTGACATATACTACAACACAGATTAACCTTGAAGACACTATGCTAAGTGAAACAATCCAGTCAAAAGGACAAATACTGTTATGATTTCATTCACGTTAGTACCTAGAGTAGTCAAATTCACAGAGATGGAAAAACGGAATGATAGTTGCCAGGGGCTTGAGAGAGAGGTGGAGAATGGGGAGTTATTGGTAGGTTTTTTTGCTGTTGTTGCTTCGTTTTTTGAGACGGAGTCTCGCTCTGTCACCCAGACTGGAGTGCAGTGGCATGATCTCGGCTCATTGCAACCTCCGCCTCCCAGGTTCAAGTGATTGTCTTGCATCAGCCTCCTACGTAGCTGGGATTACAGGTACGCACCAACATGCCCGGCTAATTTTTTTGTATTTTTAGTAGAGATGGGGGGTTCCACTATGTTGGCCAGGCTGGTCTCGAACTCCTGATTCCGTGATCTGCCCACCTCGGCCTCCCAAAATAGTGAAATTACAGGCTTGAACCACCGTGCCTGGCCTGGGAGTTATTATTTAATGGGCATGGAGTTTCAATTTGGGAAGGCGAAAAAGTTCTGGGCCGGGCGCAGTAACTCATGCCTGTAATCCCAGCATTTTGGAAGGCCAAGGCAGGCGGATCACCTGAGAGGTCAGAAGTTCAAGACCAGCCTGGCCAACATGGTGAAACTCTGTCTCTACAAAAATACAAAAAAATAACCCAGGTATGGTGGGTGCCTGTAATCCCAGCTACTTGTGAGGCTGAGGTGGAAGAATCACTTGAACCCGGGAGGCCAAGGTTGCAGTGAGCCGAGATTGTGCCATTGCACTCCAGCCTGGGTGACATAGCGAGACTATCTCAAAAAAAAAAAAAAAGAAAAAAGAAAAACATAAAAAGTTCTGAAGATGGATGGTGGTGATACTTGTACAACCATATGAATGCACTTAATGCCACTGTACACATAAACATGAATAAAAGGGTAAATGTTATATTTTACCACAATTTTTAAAAAAAGAAGTTCAAAGTCAGGCGTGATGGGTCATGCCTGTAATCCCAGCACTTCGGGAGGCCAAGGTGGGTGGATTACCTTAGGTCAGGAGTTGGAGATCAGCCTGGTCAACATGGTGAAACCCCATCTCTACTAAAAGTACAAAAATTAGCCGGACGTGGTGGCAGACGCCTGTAATCCCAGCTACTCGGGAAACTGAGGCAAGAGAATCGTTTGAACCTGGGAGGCGGAGATTGCAGTATGCCAAGATCGCACTACTGCACTCCAGCCTGGGCAACAGAGTGAGACTGAGTCTCAAAAAAAAAGCTGTTTAATAATAAATCTCTATCTCCCTCATCTAGTTAGGACTAGAAAACAGACATCATCCTTATTTTGAGACTATTTTTAGAAAAATGTTTCACCTTTATTTTCCTCGCTGCTGTCTTCAGAGAATACTTAATGGGCAAAACAAGGTACTTTTCTTGCTCCTATGGTATTTTTCTAACATCATTACTTTATTCTATGCAACCCATGTTCCCAAAAGGCTATATATATACAAAATGAAGGAAAGAATTTTGGCAGATTTTATCCTATAGAACCTTTGTTCCTGAAGGTTTATATTTTAACACCACCACTCATTCTTTCATACTACTAATACTTAACTGGAATTTTTGGAATTTATTATCCCCTATCTCAAATCTGGCTTCCTCTTTTTGTGTAGTTCATCAAACATAAAATTCTTAAATTGGAAGTACCCAGAGAATTGAAATGACTCCTAAGTTAACTAGAGCTAGCTAACTTCTTAGCAGATTCTAGTATCAAAGCTATATTATTCCTATTCCAATCCTTTGCAATATATGCAGTATTTTAGAAAAAGGATATGTTAAGAGTAAGATATGGGGGCCAGGCGCGGTGGCTCACATCTGTAATCCCAGCGCTTTGGGAGGCCAAGACGGGTGGATCATGAGATCAGGAGATCGAGACCATCCTGGCCAACATGGTGAAAACCCATCTCTACTAAAAATACAAAAATTAGCAGGGCATGGTGGCATGCTCCTATAGTCCCAGCTACTAGGGAGGCTGAGGCAGAAGAACTGCTTGAACCTGGGAGGCGGAGCTTGCAGTGAGCCGAGATCACACCACTGCACTCTAGCCTGGGGACAGAGCGAGACTCCGTCTCAAAAATAAATAAATAAATAAATAAATAAAATACTTAGCTAACCATGGCCAACATACTAGAAAGTAGATTCCAAACTAATCTCATCACATCTAGTAATAGCCAGGATCAAGTTAGGAACCTAACAATTTAAGACCCAGACAAGGTAGAGAGGAAGAATAGAACTAAGCCAAATTATCCCTAGACCCAGGTTTGAAATAAGAAACCACTGATAATATACCTTGTTTTCCCTCTCATGGCCTTTCTTAAAAATAAAATTTTAAGAAATCTTTCCATTTAATCTGAATTTAACTAAAAGTAGACAGAGAACAAGAAATAAAATAAATGACTTTAAAGGCCAAGAGTGACAACGCCAATGCTAACCACCTATAGGCAGGAAGGAAGAAGGAAGCAGATGAGAAGTGAAAGTCACAAGGAGGTAAACTTTACAGTGACACAAGAGTTCACACATACTAAGTGTTAGTTTTATATTATTGACTGCAAAGCAATGAAATAATTACTTCCATAAGAAGCCAAGAATCCAGAGACACAAGACCAGAACTCAAAAAAATCACTTCTGCTGGGTGCAGTGGCACATGCCTGTAGTCTCAGCTACTTAGGAGGCTGGGGTGGGAAAATCACTTGAGCCCAGGAGTTCGAGGCCAGCCTAGGGATGAAGTCCTGTCTCTAAAAGTTAAAATTTAAAAATAAAAAATGATTCCAATCTGAAGTCATTTGTAGATTAAATTCTAAAGAAAAATTTTTGAAATTAGTGCAGGCATGGTGGCTCACGCCTATAATCCCAGCATTTTGAGAGGCCAAGGCGGGTGAATCACCTGAGGTCAGGAGTTTGAGACCGGCCTGGTCAACATGGTGAAATTCCGTCTCTACTGAAAATACAAAAATTAGCTGGGTGCAGGGGCGCATGCCTGTAGGCCCAGCTACTTGGGAGGCTGAGGCAGGAGAATCACTTGAACTCGGGAGGCGGAGGTTGCAGTGAGCCGAGATCATGCCATTGCACTCCAGCCTGGCAACAGAACAAGACTCCACCTCAAAAAAAAAAAAAGAAAAGAAAAAGAAAAAGAAAGAAAAAGAAAAATCAATGAAATTAAGCTATAATTTGAGACGCCTGGGAGTATAGGGAGAGAAGAAAGTCAAAGCCCAGGCCCTGCCCAATGAGGGGAGTGTGGGAAAGCCACCCCATACATTAGAAGACCCATGGGCTACACCCTCAGAATAAGAGCGACTCAGCTCTTATAAAATTTCAATGTATAGGTTTATGTAGACTAGGCAAATTTAAAGAGAAAATTAATCAAGTGGAAGATAGGTCACAAGAAACTACCAAGCATTTAGATAAGAAAACAAAAAGACAAGTAATACGAGAGACAGGGTAAGAGGCAGAGAAAACACAGTGAGGTCTAGTGTATGTTTAGCATGCCAGAGAAGACAGAATAAGACAGAAGCAATATATGTCAAGATAATGGCTGAGAATATTCTATAACAGGCCAGGTGTGATGGCCCACGCCTGTAATCCCAACACCTTGGGAGGCCAAAGCAGGTGGATCACTTGAGGTCAGGAGTTCGAGAACAGCCTGGCCAACATGGTGAAACCCATTTCTTCTAAAAATACAAAAATTACTTTTTTGTGTGTGTGGCAGGCGCCTGTAATTCCAGCTACTTGGGAGGCTGATACAGGGAGAA
>NW_012108108.1:829094-830300 GCF_000951045.1 Mandrillus leucophaeus
ATAGCATGTGAATTGTGAGGGGAATAAATGGAGTTAAATCTTCAAGGTCACCAGTCTCGGCAAAATGGCGAAACCAAGTTTCTACAAAAATACAGAAATTTGCTAGATGCTGATGGGAGGCATTTTTTTTTTAATTTATAAAAAGAAAAAATACAAAAATTATTCAAGTGTGGTGGTGTGTGCCTGTAGTCCCAGCTACTCAGGAGGCTGAGGCAGTAGGAGCACCTGAGCCCAGGAGGTCAAGGCTGCAGTGAGCCATGATCATGCCACTTTACTCCAGCCTGGGTGACAGAGTGACACCCCATCTCAAAAAAAAAAAAAAAAAAAAATCTTCAAGGCCCTTGTACTGACCAAGAGGAACACAAAGGTATTAACATTAATCTTTGATAAGTTAAAAATATGTGTTGTAATTTCTGTAGTAACCAAAAAAAGTAACCAAAACAGAAAGGGTACAAGACTTCCAAACTAGAAGAGGCAATAGGGAGCCTTACTATTAAGAGTTATGAATAAAAACAGTCTGGATTAAGGCAGCAGCAATTGGGGCAGAAAGACACTTCAGAAATTTCAGAGAAAGGGGCATGAGTTGGTACTTGACTACATGTGAAATAAGGAAGGAATCAAATAAATACTAAAGTAAATTAATCCACAGTTCCTTAAAATGCATCAGTATAAGTATAGGCCATTTCTCAGCATTCATGCTTATTGAGCATCGTCAGGCATGTAATTAAATTAAATGTAAGACATATAAACATTTTTTAAAAATGAAAGTGGCTTTGGTGTGTGAAATAGTTGACACTAGATATTCATAACTGAAAGCTTCTAATTGCTGCAATGAACTACATGAAAATAAAGGTATCAGTTGGTTAAATACCTTTTCCGAAGTCAAATCTGATTATATAACCTGATGTATCAGACTTAAAAATGTATAAAAGGGCATGGTGCTGTAATTCCAGTACTTTGGGAGGCCAAGGCAGGTAGATCACCTGAGGTCAGGAGTTCTGGCCAACATAGTAAAACCCCATCTCTGCTAAAAATACAAAAATTATCTGGGCATGATGGCATGCACCTGTAAACCCAGCTACTCGGGAGGCTGAGGCAGGAGAACTGCTTGAACCCAGGAAGCAGAGGCTGCTGTGAGCTCAGATCATGCCACTGCACTCCAGCCTGGGCGACAAAAGTGAAACTCCGTCTCCAAAAAAAAAAAAA
>NW_012108108.1:832512-833957 GCF_000951045.1 Mandrillus leucophaeus
AAAAAAAAAAAAAGACACTTGCTAAGGATTTAAATAAAGAACTCCTGCAGATTAAACTAATAAATTTTTATAGACATCTCCTTGTTGACTTGCTTTTTTTTTTTTTTTTTTTGAACAGAGTCTCACTCTGTTGCCCAGGCTGGAGTGCACAGTGGCACAATCTCAGCTCACTGCAACCTCCACCTCCCGGGTTCAAGCAATTCTCCTGCCTCAGCCTCCTAAGCAGCTGGGACTACAGGAGCCTGCTGACTTATCTAGTCTTTCTAGGGCAGTTAACTTAGTTCTCTTGGAAACAATTCTTCTATTTTGCAATCATATTTCTCTTTTTTTTTTTTTTTTTTTGAGACAGAGTCTCGCTCTGTCACCCAGGCTGGAGTGCAGTGGCATGATCTCGGCTCACTGCAACCTCCAACTCCCTGGTTCAAGTGATTCTCCTGCCTCAGCCTCCTGAGTAGCTGGGATTACAGGCACGTGCCACCACGCCCGGCTTATTTTTGTATTTTTAGTAGAGACAGGTTTCATTATATTGGCCAGGATGGTCTCGATCTCCTGACCTCGTGATCCGCCCACCTCGGCCTCCCAAAGTGCTGGGACTACAGGCGTGAGCCACCACACCCGGCCTGCAGTATTTCACTGGTTTATGCGATTGTGTATTAAATTGAATAATTACAACACAAGTGTAAGTTATTGTAAAATGATCCTTGACATGGTTATAATTCAACTGGTAGGAGCAATGTGATAAGCATCAGTCAGTATGGCTTATAGAGAATGGAGAATGCCTATTAATCCAGTGAATTGATTATGTACAGATTTGTTAACCACTATCCCTGTTATAAAAGATCTAAATTAACTTTTTATTGCTTTTGTTGTACTGTTGGAACAGTACCTGGCACACACTATTATAAGTATTTGCTACTATATTAGCATTGATACTCAAACTAAGTACAAGTAACAATGCATGAAAGGGTGAAATTCTGCCTACTTTACATGGTCTCCAGAACCGCTGAGACTACCTGTACTTGAACTCTCAAAAGGGAGCAGGGTGTGGAATATAAACGGCAACAGGTTGATTGAAAACATGAATTCAAGATATAGTCAGTTTCACATTACTAGAAGTAGATTATCCAGTGCTTACAGGAAGAGATCTTAAAAAAGAGGTAGGAGAGGCCAGGCGTGGTGGCTCACGCCTGTCATCCCAGCACTTTGGGAGGCCGAGGTGGGCGTATCACAAGGTCAAGAGACAGAGACCATCCTGGCCAACTAACATGGCGAAACCCCATCTCCACTAAAAATATAAAAATTAGCTGAGCGTAGTGGCCCACGCCTGTAGTCCCAGCTACTCGGGAGGTTGAGGCAAGAGAATCGCTTGAACCTGGGAGGCGGAGGCTGCAGTGAGCCAAGATCATGCCACTGCACTCCAGCCCAGCGAGACTCCATCTCAAAAA
>NW_012108108.1:834257-835720 GCF_000951045.1 Mandrillus leucophaeus
GCCAGACGTGATGGTGGGCACCTGTAGTCCCAGTTACTCGGGAGGCTGAGCTTGCAGTGAGCAGAGATGGTGCCACTGCACTCCAGCCTGGGCAACAGAGCAAGACTCTATCTCAAAAAAAAAAAAAAAAAAGAACTGGGTTCACAACCCAATTTAACCTTATCACCTCAAAACTGCTAAGACGATGGTTCCAGGTCCTCCTAAAAAGGGGCAGCTAGACTAGGGAGCCGCTATAGACTTTTCGGTGCACATTACACTACTTTCCCCTCATCAATTCATGAATGACAGAAAATGTCAAACTTTTAAACAAAAACCAAATAGTGCATCCCAAAATCCAAAACAAATGACCTTGGTTTAACATTATTATGAAGTAAATATGCTGAGAAACTGAGTACATATAAACACACTATGCAAGAAAATTAAAAATTTGCACTATGCAAGAAAATTAGAAATAAAAAATTAAAAACCCAAATACAGGTAATGAGCCACTTAAATATAAGTAATAGATGTGGAGATTTGGTCATTTTGTTTTAGTCTAAGTAATGCAGTGTGTATCTAATTTGCAGGTGGAAAAAAAACTTGAAAGTTATACAACAGAAGATTTACAATAACCAGAAAGTTCAAAGACTGTAGCTACTTGTAACACTCTTGTCCACTAGGAAAGAATCCACAGTGGCACTGACTTTCTTCCTTCTATGGACATCAAAAAGTACTGAAAATGTTATGAATAGTTAGGAGAAACTCAAGAGACAGCCCAAGAGGCTGAACCAGTCCCACTAGATGGCACCATCACAGAGAAGTCACTCTACTCTCTCATTTGGAGATGCAGGGGCTGAAATCTTTTTTGATCTTCAAAAAACAAAGCTGTCATCAACACAGTGATACTCTCTTTTTTTTTTTCTTTTTGAGACGGAGTGGAGTCTTGCTCTGTCGCCCAGGCTGGAGTGCAGTGGTGCGATCTCGGCTTATTGCAAGCCCCGCCTCCTGGGTTCACGCCATTCTCCTGCCTCAGCCTCCCGGGTAGCTGGGACTACAGGCACCCGCCACCACGCCCGACTAATTTTTTGTATTTTTTTGTAGAGATGGGGTTTCACCGTGTTAGCCAGAATGGTCTCGATCTCCTCACCTCGTGATCTGCCTGCCTCGGCCTCCCAAAGTGCTGGGATTACAGGGGTGAGCCACTGTGCTCGGCCCTAACACGGTGTGATATTCTCATTGAGAAATAAGGATCCGAAATGAGAATTCAAAGCCAGGGAGAGGAGTTTTTCCAAAAACACCCTTTTCTCCCAGTATCATCATCCCCTCCACATCCCCATTTCAAATCAACAGTCTGAGAGGTACAATGTCTTACTGGTAAAAGAAGTAATACAAAGGCTGGGCACGGTGGCTCATGCCTGTAATCCCAGCACTTTGGGAGGCCGAGGCAGGTGGATCACCTGAGGTCAGGAGTTCCAGACCAGCCT
>NW_012108108.1:836210-840944 GCF_000951045.1 Mandrillus leucophaeus
AAAAAAAAAAAAAAAAAAAAAAGAAGTCATACAAAATGGAGATTTTATTTTCCCAGCTCTGCAAACTACAGAATTTTTTTCTTCAAGTTTCTTTGTTATGGAAAAAAAAAAATACTCTCCTGCTAGTCCTCAAGTAACAAATTCATTGTAATCAGCAATACTAACCATGACTGGAAATATCAAAATAACATACAACTACTGAAGCCGGGCATGGTGGCTCACGCCTGTAATCCCAGCACTTTGGGAGGCCGAGAAAGGCAGATCATAAGGTTGGGAGTTCGAGACCAGCCTGGACAATACGGTGGAACCTCCATCTACTAAAAATACAAAAATTAGCTGGGCGTGGTGGCGGGTGCCTGCAGTCCCAGCTACTCAGGAGGCTGAGGCAGGAGAATCGCTTGAACCCTGGAGGCAGAGATTGCAGGAGGCCAAGATTGTGCCACTGCACTCCAGCCTAGGCGACAGAGCGAGACTGTCTCAAACAAACAAACAAACAAACAACTAATGGAATAAAAACAACTGGAAATAAAGCTGGGTGCAGTGAGTGGCTCATGCCTGTAATCCCAACACTTTGGGAGGCCAAGGCAGGTGAATCATTTGAGGTCAGGAGTTCAAGACCAGCCTGGCCAACATGGTAAAATCCCATCTCTACTAAAAATACAAAAGTTAACAGTGTGCTAGTGCCACAGGCCTGTAATCCCAGCTATCTGGGAGGCTGAGGCAGGAGAATCACTTAAGACTGGGAGGTGGAGGTTGAGGTGAGCTGAGATCCTGCCACTGCACACCAGCCTGGGCTAGAGAGTGAGACCCTCTCAAAAACAAACAAAAAAACTGGAAATAGGTAAATTTCTTTTTCTGTACAGAGAACTTCTTTCTATGTTGAAGGCAGAATTTTCTATTAAACAGATAGGCTACTGTATTAAAGTTTTCTGATACCTTAGTTACATGATTTTAAGCTGGGGCTAGACAGCAACATGTTGAATGTCACTCATTCTTACCACTTATGCCCTACTCCATCAAAAGTATACTTGGATACAGCCATCAAGAACCTAAAAACAGAACAACAACCCTAATGACAAAGATCAGTGAGCTTAAACTATGTACAATTTGAATACAAACTTACTGACTTACAGGATGGGGGAGGGGGGGTGTCGGGGGACCATTTAAACAGACAGATCTGGATATTAGCCTTATGCTCAATCTTCAAGTGAAAAGACAAATCAGAGGTCATTTAGAGATCAATTTAGTATTCAAATACATTGCTCACTTCTACTTGAAGCTACTTTACCTAGATCAGAGAGTTTACATTTGTACATGCAACTTCAATATACAATGTCCAGGAGTACAGCCACTCTAAAGTGCCACAAAAGTAAAACTGTCTAAGTGGCCAAAGAAATTAAGAATATGTAACAAATCCTGTGTTCCCACAGCACCTCGTTACAGCTGTAATACAGATCTCATCACGGTATCATCTCGCTCTCCCCAAACTGCAGATGTGGAGGTACTGTGCTCAAGCATCAGCCCTAACATCTTGCACAATGCCTAGCATACAGCAAGTGCTCAATATTTGTTGAATAAACAAAAACTATCAAGCTGGCTGGGTGCGGTGGCTCATGCCTGTAATCCTAGCACTTTGGAAGGCCAAGGCGGGCAGATCACTTGAGGTCAGGAGTTCGAGACCCAGCCTGGCCAACACGGAGAAACCCCGTCTCTACTAAAAATAAAAAAAAAATTAGCCAGGTGTGGTGGTGCATGCCTGTAATCCCGGCGACTCAGGATGCTGAGGCAGGGGAATCACTTGAATCCGGGAGGCAGAGGTTGCAGTGAGCCGAGATCGTGCCACTGCACTCTAGCCTGGGCAACAGAGCAAGGCTCTGTCTCAAAAAAAAAAAAAAAACAAAAAAAAACAACGAAACCCTATCAAGCTATCCCAGCTCACCAAAATGTGAGACCCATCAAAGAAGCCCATTTTTCCAACTAAACCTCAACACGCCTTCTCCTTGGAGAAGCTATTAACTGAGCACGAGATCAACACCCAGGTTACCATGAGACAGGATTTCTTGAAAAGCACAGAAAGAAATGTTGTATCACATTGGTTAAAGATCAAAAGCTCAGTCAGGCACAGGGGCTCCCGCCTGTGATCCCAGTACTTTGGGAGGCCGAGGTGGGTGGATCACCTGAGGGGAGGAGTTCAAGACCGGCCTGGCCAAGATGGTGAAACCCAGTCTCTACTAAAAATACAAAAATCAGCTGGGCATAGTGGCGGGCGCCTGTAATCCCAGCTATTCAGGAGGCTGGGGCACGAGAATCCCCTGAACCCAGGAGGCGGAGGCTGCAGTGAGCTGAGATCACGTCATTCCACTCCAGCCTGGGCGACAAGAGCAAAATTATGTCTCAAAAAAAAAAAAACTCAATAGCTCATACATTCACACACCTCAAGCCCAAGGAATGTGATCTTGGACCAATGAAGCTTTTAAATAAAATATTGTAAATATACTTTGCATACTGTATTAAAATCAAACATTTTACACATTGTAAAATCATCCTATGAGAGCAGAGGGGTGGACCAGTGGGTACAAAAGCACGCATAGGAAACTGTAACATTGCTTAACTTCATAGGTGCCCATTAATGGGGGCCTAATCTAATATTATGCTCCTGCAACAAAAATAAAAACTAAGAAGGAAGAATGAGAAGAGCAACAAACCAGCCTGAGGGTGCAACCAGTAAAGAGTCTGCAGACTTCACAGAGGCCAATTTTTCAAAACTCTACCATGTAACTACCTCCAAAGTCCAATGTAACAAAGCTATGCAATGCTTTATAATTTTCTGAATGACTGACAAGTTTTAACAAAATATGGCATAGAATCTATACACACATCCTGTTAGTTTCCTTGTAACAAGAACCATGAGAAACCTCTCCTATACCAGCAAGGAAGAAGAAACATATATTCCCATATAGAACATTTTCAAACCTACTATGTTAAATGACTACTGGAATGATTAGTAGGACCTAAAAGTTCACTGAAATTAAGACCCAAATCATCTCCCCTGCAAACTATCAGAAGGGCCTACCCAAGTTGCTCTTAATCATTTAAAAAATGTGTTTAAATCAGAATATGAATAGTGTTCATTATCATCATTTTACTCACCTTACTAACACCTACTCCAGTAAACCTGGCCTCCAATAATTCCTGCCGTCGTGGGTCCAGGCTATGCAATTCTTCCATCATTTCTACTGAAAAAGAAAAAAGTAGGCTGTGAAACCATAAATACTAAAATGTGAGGAGGCAATTTTTTGTAGAACAAAACTCATAGTAATTATTTCACTGAATGATCAAATGCAGTTAAATCTCAAGGAAATACAGCATACGAGTGGTAGACTACTATGTGCTGCATCAAACAGTAATACATTTAAAACATCTAAAGCAGCTCAGAAGTCCTCTTCTATGACAGTCACTTATTCTTCCCTAGTTCTGATTTGATTTTAACAGCAAAAATAAACCCCTCAAACCCTTCATATAATCTCTGTAACAAAGTTGAGCACAGGGGAAAAAACAAAACAAGAACTAGCCTGCAAAAAGAAAATTCCTTCTATCAGCCTTCGAATCTAGCTAAGTATCTTCAGATATTTATTTCCCACTCAGGAAATAGTCCTTAAACTAAAAATACAAACCATTGACAATAATTTCAAAAAAATATAGGATGAATCAGAAACTACAAATAACTGCAAAAACACTATAATACAGCTCCTTTCTCTGAAGAGCTCACAGTAGCTCATGAGAAAAGGAATTAATTATTTTAAATTTAATAGAGAGCCCACGGTAAAACCATCCACCTCCCATTCACTCAGGAAATTAATATAGCTCCATAACAATCCCTTTAAAAAATCTTTTTCTGACCACTCCCTGCAGTAGGTTTCTCTTGATTCTGGACATCTGCTTTTAGCCCTTCTTCCAAGCAGGGAGGGGCAGGAGGACACCATTTTTAAACTTCCATAACCAATTAATGCACAGGCTACTTTCAGCAAATATGTCCATCCTTTGCAAGAGACCAACTCCTACAAGACCCATTGAAAACCTCCCTTTAAAATTAACAGTGGAAAAGAAACATACATCATTACATAGAACCCCTTCGAACACATTATTAAGTAGTTGGAATGGTTGGTGTGATTTTAAAGTTACTGAAAAAATGAATCGAACATTCTCCTCTGCAATCCAACAACTCCACAATCTCCAGTAACAACCCCCTTACAAGTCCTTCAGTTTCATTTCCCTTCCTGGATTGAGAGCCTGGGGCAAAGGGGAATGAAAAGGTGACAAATTAAAGTTTCACCCACACAAGCAAGTGCAGGTTAGAGAGAGAATTAGGAAATTCTCAGAAAGGTTGAAATGCATCTTTATAAAAAGAAAAAGAAGGAAAAAAAAGACTGGGGGAATGAGTTTCCCCCGTGGCCTTCCTCGCGTCTTGCCCTGCCCTAATCGAGGTCGGAATGGCAGAGGTTGCAGTCTCTCCCAAACCCCAAGGTCTCTCGCAACACTTCCCAAACCTATCCATCCCCAGGCCCGGCCCGGAAAATGACGCCCCGGCGGTTATTCCGTTTAATGTCAACTCATGTTAAGGAAATAGCCACTCCGTCTAATTCCAGCAGGGCCTTGGACTGGGATCCTCCCTGCAGCCAACAGCCGGGAAGCAGGGGCGACGGGGCCTGGTCCCGGCGCCCCTCGCCGGCTCCA
>NW_012108108.1:846629-847867 GCF_000951045.1 Mandrillus leucophaeus
TATATATATATATATATATTTTTTTTTTTTGTAGAGTCTAGGTTTTACCATGTTGGCCAGGTTGGTCTCCAATCACCTCAGGTGATCCGCCCACCTCAGCCTCCCAAAGTGCTGGGATTACAAGCGTGAGCCACCGTGCCGGACCAAATGACACTGTCTTAAATGATTTAATGTCTTAAATAGGGACAGGAGAGTAAGAGAAAGCCCTCAACGGAGTCAGAGGTGTCTTGCAGCCTAGCTCTTTCCACAGACAAGCCTCATGGGCCTGTTACCTAACCTTTTCAAGCTCCTCCAACTGCTTCTGTGATGGAGGGATTTGGGCTAGAGGAATTTTTTTTTTTTTTTTTGAGACGGAGTCTCGCACTGTCGCCCGGGCTGGAGTGCAATGGCGCGATCTCGGCTCCCTGCAACCTCTTTCTCCCGCGTTCACGTGATTCTCCTGCCTCAGCCTCCCAAGTAACTGGGAATACAGGTGCATACCACCACACCCGGCTTATTTTTTGTATTTTTAGTAGAGATGGGGTTTCTCAATGTTGGCCAGACTGGTCTGGAACTAACCTAGTAATCTGCCCGCCTACAGGCAGGAGCCACCGTATCCTGCCTATGATCCCATTTTTTAAAGTAATTTAGGCTGGGCGCAGTGGCTCACTCCTGTAATCCCAGCACTCTGGGAGGCCAAGGTGGGTGGATCACTTGAGGCCAGGAGTTCGAACCAGCCTGGCCAACATGATGAAACCCTGTGTCTACTAAAACTACAAAAATTAGCTGGACGTAGTGGCACGTGCTTGTACTTTCAGCTACTTGGGAGGTTGAGGCAGGAGAATTCACTTGAACCTGGGAGGCGGAGGTTGCAGTGAGCTAAGATGGCACCACTGCACTCCATTCTGGGTGAGACCCTGTCTCAAAAATAATAATAATAAAATAAAAGTAATTATTTAAAATAATTATTGGGCCGGGCACAGTGGCTCACACCTGTAATCCTAGCACTTTGGGAGGTCAAGGCGGGTGGATCACAAGGTCAGGAGACTGAGCCCCCCTGCGGCCAACATGGTGAAACCCTGTCTGCACTAAAAATATTTTTTAAATTGGCTAGGCATGGTGGTGGGGACCTGTAATCCCAGCTACCTGGGAGGCTGAGGCAGGAGAATGGCGTGAACCAGGGAGGTGGAGCTTGCAGTGAGCTGAGGTCGCACCACTGTACTCCAGCCTGGGCAACAGAGCTAGACGCTGTCTCAAAA
>NW_012108108.1:847917-848916 GCF_000951045.1 Mandrillus leucophaeus
GGTGCCCTGGGATCAAAGCCGAGCCCCCGCCCCCGCCGGGATGCTGCCCTCCGGAAGGAGGGGCGCTGCCCCCAAGGTACTGTCCCCGGGCACCCAGGGAGAGGTTCCATTTCAACCTCCGATGAAAAAAACGGCCCTCCCAGGTACTTAGGAGGGTCTGAGGGTAAGTGCCAAGACGGAGAAACACGCCGGCCCCTGACAGAATATGTCCTGAGGAATGAGAACTATCTAGTGGGCAAGGAGAGCTTCCTGCATAGCAGAGGGCACCCACTCTGATCGCGCAGCGCCAAGGGGAAAAAAATCACACTCTTCACCGGCTCCCCTGAGCCAGGACAGTCTCCGGTGCAGCCACCCACCTTATAATTTTCCGCGGATGCTGCCTTGATCAGATGTCTGAAGATGACTTTAAGGACTACAAGCGAATCTCAAGGGGAAAATTCAGACCTTGAACAACAGCCTTGAACTTTTTCAGGGTTAAACAAGTACTCCCAAGTGGAATTTCTGTCCTTATTTCTTCGTTCTCTTAATTCTTCCATATATTACCAGAACACAGACCTGCCAAAACGACACAGGATGGCGCTTTGCTTTTTGTTAGTTCTCCAACCTTCCAAACCCTTGGGGCACATTCAAGCGCTGTGGAAAAACTCCATTAAACCAAGAGTCGTCTTACTCCAGATCCCAGACTGCTTGGGAAGTTGGACATGCATATTCCCAAAGAGAACAGTGTTGGAAGGAGAGAGGAGAGCAGCCAGGGGGTGGGGGATAGAGGGTAGGAAAAGAGGGCAAGATGGAGGACTACCACTCGAGGCCAGCCTCTACTGCCTGATAGGGCGGGAGAACCTAAGAGCCCGTCCAAGGCAACACAAAAGCCAGTGAGGGTAGGTCTTTAATTGCAGCCAACTATCAAGAAAGCAACTCCATCAAATGACACTGCCTTTTTTTTTTTTTTTTTTTTTTTTTTTTTTTTTTTTTTTGAGACGGAGTCTCGCACTGTCGCCC
>NW_012108108.1:850705-855903 GCF_000951045.1 Mandrillus leucophaeus
AAAAAAAAAAAAAATTCTGTCTTTAAAAAAAAAATACAAAAGCTAGTTGTGCATGTTGCCATATGCTCGTGGTCCCAGCTACTTGGCAGGCTGAGGTTGGGAGATCACTTGAGCCCAGGAGGTGGAGGTTGCAGTGAGCTGAGAACCCACCACTGTACTCCAGCCTGCGTTATCAGTGAGATTCTGTCTCAAAAAAAAAAAAAAGAAGAAGAAAAAAGAAAAGAAAAAAAATCTAGGCTATGCTCCCTGTATGGGAAATCTAGTCTAGTTATTTGGCAGAATCAGGCTTTGCAGGCCGTATTGTCTCTGTCGTAACTCCCAACTCTGCTGGTTAAAAGGGAAATAGCCACAAACAATATCTGAAAGAAGGATTATGGATGTATTCCAATAAAACTTTATTTGCAAAAACAGGTTGCTGGTTGCAACGTAGTTTTCCAACCTCTACATGATTCTCAGACTTTAGGTTGCATCATCATCACCTGGAGGGCTTGTTCAAACAGATTGCTGGGCCCCACCCCCAGAATGTTTGATTCAGCAGGTCTGGGGTGGAACTGATATTTGCATTTCTAACAACTTTCCAGGTGAGGCTGGCCAATGATGGTCTGGAAACCACTTGGAAAACCTCTGAAGCTTTTCTCAACTCCCTTATGTCTCTGTACCTAAAACACTTTATCCCTACTGTAGATGTAGCGTTCAGCGTGTTGTATTAGTTTAGTGATTGGTGTGTGGGTCTCTGGGAGCCTTTCTGAATCACCTCCCTAGACTAGTGCCTGACGATAGCAGTTTGCTCCGCGTTCATTGACTGAACTGAAACCAGAGGGTCATGGTCATCATCATTGTTCCAAGCCATAGATAGAAGATGAAGTCACCACCCCCGATCTCAGAGCTCATCAGAGTAGAGCTTGGGCTGGATCCTGCCCTTCTCTGCAGTGAGCAGTTTTGTCTCTGGAGCTCTGTGCAACCTGGAGCCAGCCCTGCCTGGGTTAAGAGGAAAAGGGACTCCCTCCCCACACCCCCACAGCCTGTACGCAAACACACCAGGAGAGATGACGTGCTCAGAGGAGACCTTGAACCAAGGGAAATGAAATGAGAGTGGATTGGGGGCTTGTCTGTTTAAGTTTGTTATTTTTTGCTTGTAAGTGGACACTTTTACTTTGTGGTGTGGTGTGTGAATTTGGGGACTTAAATCTAGATGGCTGTCTGCTGCGGACAGCCACTGTTTCTGAATTACAGGACATTTCAAGTGACCTGTGGTCAGGATGTTTTCTCTCAGATCAGGCAAAATCAGTTGGTCCTGATAATAACCAGGGGAGCCGTCCTTTCTCTATCTTGAGTAGAAGAAGCCACAGCTCCCGGGTCCCCCTCCCCCTCCTGACTGCCCACCTCCTGGCTTCCTTTTCTTTTTTTTTGAGACGTAGTCTTGCTGTGTCGCGTAGGCTGGAGTACAGTGGCGCGATCTCGGCTCACTGCAACCTGGGCGTCCCAGGTTAAAGAGATTCTCCTGCTTCAGCCTCCCAAGGAACTGGGATTACAGACGTGTACCACCTCACCCAGCTAATTGTTTATATTTTTAGTAGAGACGGGGCTTCACTGTGTTAACCAGGATGCTCTCGATCTCCTGACCTCATGATCTGCCCACCTAGGCCTTGGAAAGTGCTGGGATTACAGGCGTGAGTCACCGTGCCAGGCCTTCCTCCTGGCTTTTATCCTGGGGGCACTGCAAGTAGAGCCAGGCATGGGGCGCATGCATCCTTCCCAGCCTCTCTTTCCTGCTAGGCATGGAGGAGGAGGCACTGGCAGGAGCTCCCCACAGACAGGCGCTGCTTAGTAATGGGTTGGCTGCACACTGCAGGCATGACAGTTACCTTCCTCTTCATGACCCCCAGGCCTGATGAGGCTTACACAGGAATTTCTTTGCTTTGTGAAGTCTTAAGACTATACTGCCGGGCGCAGTGGCTCACTCCTGTAATCTCAGCACTTTGGGAGGCTGAGGCGGGTGGATCATGAGGTCAGGAGATGAAGACCATCCTGGCTAACACGGTGAAACTCCGTCTCTACTAAAAATACAAAAAATTAGCCAGGCGTGGTGGCAGGCGCCTGTAGTCCCACCTACTCGGGAGGCTGAGGCAGGAGAATGACATGAACCCGGGAGGCAGAGCTTGCAGTGAGCCGAGATCACGCCACTTCACTCCAACCTGGACAACAGAGCGAGACTCTGTCTCAAAAAAAAAAAAAAAAAAAAACAGAAATAAAAACAGGCCAGGCACGGTGGCTCACACCTGTAATCCCAGTCCTTTGGGAGGCTGAGACGGGCAGATCACGAGGTCAGGAGTTGGAGAGCATCCTGGCTAACACGGTGAAACCCATCTCTACTAAAAACACGAAAAATTCACCAGGCATGGTGGCAGGCGCCTGTAGTCCCAGCTACTCGGGAGGCTGAAGCAGGAGAATGGCGTGAACCCGGAAGGCAGAACTTGCAGTGAGCCAAGATCACGCCACTGCACTCCAGCCTGGGCGACAGATCAAGACTCTGTCTAAAAAAAAAAAAAAAGACTGTACTGCCTAATCTTCCATGCCTCGCTCTTTCCACATTAATAGACAAAACCAGGAATAAGGACTGCTGCCCCTCCTGCTCTTGATTCGGCTCCATAAGAACTGCCAAAAGGCCAGGCAGCATTTGCTGCTCTTCTGGGGTTCAGTTCTGAAAGGTGCGACCCTGCAACCTAGAGCATAGGGAAGTCAGGACAGCAAAGGAGCCAGGCTGAGCTGGCGCTGGCTTAGAACTCTCTGATACTCCCTGTTCCCGCCAGCTTGTTAGCCCAGCCTGCCAATCAGTTTTGCATCAATAAACTTTATGTTCTGAGCTTGGCCAGATGAATGAGAGGAGAGCAGCTAAAGACTGATCTCTGACCTTGGCACGTAAACAGCCTCCAGATTGGACTTGACAGTTAATAAATGAAGGCCCCGCAATTCTCTGATGCCTTTTTGCCTTAATTAGATTGAGCATTCAAAGGCTATGAGGAAATCTTTCATTTGAAGAGAAAGACCTCACAAGACAGGAAGTCACTTCACTCATTCATTCATTCACACTGTCCATCATTCTGTCAACAGTCACTGGCATTTGTCAAACGCCCTATTACCTGTGCTCAGCACTGTGCTAACTGCTTTTGAGTCGAGTGGCTGCAAGAATTCCAGAAGTCCATGCCGTGCTCTTCTGGAAGACTGCACAGCCAGGCAGTCAAGAGCAGAAGCTTCAGTTCAACACATCTGAGCTCAAATCCTGATTCTGCCATGTGACTTTTGGCAAGTTATTTAAACTCTCTGCCTTTAGTTTCCTCTTGGAGTAAATAGTACCAACCTCCACAGGTTGTCATCAAGGCCAAGTGAGACCATCTGTGTAAAGTGGGCAGCACAGAGCCTGGTGCTTGGCAGGCGCCTGGTGGCCATGAACATGACAGTGCCTTGGCTCTGTCATGTTCAGCACTTGGCTGAACTGTCGGGCTGAGAAGCCTCCCTTCCTTCCCTCTCTCCCCTCCCCCATCCCTGGCATGCTGCCAGTCACTGGGGAGCTGATGATGACTCACAATCCCTGCCCTCAATGATATTATAAATCTATTGTTGGCTGAGCACTGTGGCGCAACGCTTGTAATCCCAGCACTTTGGGAGGCTAAGGCAGAAGGATCACTTGAGGCCAGAAGTTTGAGACCAGCCCGGGCAACATACCAAGATCCCCTCTCTACAAAAAATTTAAAAATTAGCCAGGCATGGTGGTGTGCACCTGTAGTCCTAGCTACTGGAGAGTTGGGAGGCTGAGGCAGAAGGATCGCTTGAGCCCAGGAGTTCAGGGTTACGGCCTGGGTGAAACAGGGAGACACTTGTCCCTTAAAAAAAAAAAAAAACTATTGGCCAGGTACGGTGGCTCACGCCTGTAATACCAGGACTTTGGGAGGCTGAGGCAGGTGGATCACTTGAGGCCTGGAGTTCAAGACCAGCCTGGCCAACATGGTGAAACCCCATCTCCACTGAAAATACAAAAAATTAGCCAGGCATGGTGGCACAAGCCTATAATCCCAGCTACTCAGGAGGCTGAGGCAGGAGAATTGCTCGAACCTGGGAGGCAGAGGTTGCAGTGAGCTGAGATCACACCACTGTACTCTAGCATGGATGACAGTGGGAGACTCCCTCTTACACACACACACACCCCGCCAAAAAACAGGACGGCTAGGTACAGTGGCTCATGCCTGTAATCCCAGCACTTTGGGAGGCCGAGGCCGGCGGATCACAAGGTCAGAAGTTTGAGACCAGCCAGGCCAATATGGTGAAACCCTGACTCTACTAAAAATACAAAAATTAGCTGGGCATCATGGCACATGCCTATAGTCCCAGCTACTTGGGAGGCTGAGGCAGAAAAATCACTTGAACCTGGGAGGTGGAGGTTGCAGTGAGCCGAAATCGTGCCACTGCACTCCAGCCTGGGCAACAGAGCGAGACTCAGTCTCAAAAAAGAAAAGAAAAAAAAGAAAAGAAAAGAGAAGAGAAGAGAAATCCCTGAACCCTTTCACACTATATTTGTTCACACACACAGGTTTCCTCAGTATTACCCGTATTCATCACATTGATGTGCTGTTTCACTTCATGTGTGATATGAACTTCACCCAGAGCAAGGAGAAAGCAGTATGTACTCTGAAAAGCACCGCCTTCACCCAAACAGCACCTTGTCATGCATCTCAGAGCCCTTGGCCTCTGGGCCATCTCTTCACTCCCCCAGGGGTACTCTGAAGTATTAAGCAGTCTGCTTTTCTTTTTTTCCTTATTCTTTCTCTTTTGTTTTTTTTTTTAACAGAGTCTCACTCTTGTTGCCCAGGCTGGAGTGCAGTGGTGCGATTTCAGCTCACTGCCACCTCTGCCTCCCAGTTTCAAGCGATTCTCCTGCCTCAGCCTCCCGAGTAGCTGGGATTACAAGCATGCGCCACAATGCCTGACTAATTTTGTATTTTTAGTAGAGACGGGGTTTCTCCATGTTGGTCAGGCTGGTTTCCAACTCCTGACCTCAGGTGATTCACTCGCTTTGGCCTCCCAAAGTGCTGGGATTACAGGTATGAGCCACCACGCCCGGCCTCTCTTTTTTTTCTTTCTTTCTTTTTTTTTTTTTTTTTGAGAAGGATTCTCACTCTGTCACCCAGACTGGAGGGCAGTGG
>NW_012108108.1:856891-863035 GCF_000951045.1 Mandrillus leucophaeus
AAAAAAAAAAAAAAAAAAAAAAAAGGAATGGCTGCTACTCCATAGGCAGAGCGGCCACTATCCTTAATTCTTAAATAACCCAGGCTCGTGCTATTCAGTATATGCTTCCCATCACTTCCTAAAGGGACAGTGGGCATACAGGAGTTCAGAGTCCTTTGAGATCTCCTAGTTCAATCTCCTCAGGTTGCAGATAGAGAAACTGAGTCTCAGAGGTGTGGGGACTTAATCTCTCCTCTTGCCTCCCTCCCTAATCCAATAAACAATCTTCACCCAAATCGTCAACACGAACCCACAAATTTCACCAGTTTTTCTCTGCGGGAGCCTCCCCATTGCTCTCCTGGCCCTTCTTAGCAGAGAGCCTCATATCCTATGTAGAGGAGAGAGGGGAAGTCATCAGACAGGAACGCCCCCACCAAGTTGCCCGTCTGACCTGTGGCTGTCAACATTGGGCAAAGACCACCCTCCAGGCCCTCACTCTGGGCCATCCACCTGCTCCTTCAGGACTCTGCCCTGCACCTCTCACCCCGGCTGATGTCATCACCTTCTCCTCCTCCCTCCCACAAGCATTGCTTTCAACACACACTCATGCTCCCATTCTTCAAAACATTTATCAATTGTATGAAACTTTCTCTTGACCCTGCTAGTCACCCTTCCTTTTTGTAATTAAAATAATTTTTTTTTTTTTTTTTGAGACAGAGTCTTACTATGTCGTCCAGGCTGGAGCACAGCAGTGGTGCGATCTTGGCTCACTACACGCTCCGCCTGCCGGGTTCACGACATTCTCCTGCCTCAGCCTTCTGAGTAGCTGGGACTACAGGTGCCCACCACCACACCCAGCTAATTTTTTGTATTTTTAGTGGAGACAGGGTTTAACCGTGTTAGGATGGTTTCGATCTCCTGACCTCGTGATCTGCCCGCCTTGGCCTCCCAAAGTGCTAGGATTACAGGCTTGAGTCACCGCGCCTGGCCTCTTTTTTTTTTGAGACAGATTCTTGCTCTGTTGTCCAGGCTGGAGTGCAGTGGTGCAATCTTGGCTCACCGGAACCTCCACCTCCCAGCTTCAAGCGCTTCTCCTTCCTCAGCCTCCCGAGTAGCTGGGATTACAGGTGCCTGCCACCACGCCTGGCTAATTTTTGTATTTTTGGTAGAGATGGGGTTTCACCATGTTGGCCAGACTGGTGTTGAACTCCTGACTTCAAATAATCTGCCAGCCTTGACCTCCCAAAGTGCTGGGATGACAGGCCTGAGCCACCGCACCCAGCTTTGTGTGTTTTTTTTTTTTGGAGACAGGGTCTCACTCTGTCATCCAGGCTGGAGTGCAATGGCAAGATCTCAGCTCGCTGCAACCTCTGCCTCCTGGGGTCAGGCGACTCTCCTGCCTCAGCCTCCAGAGTAGCTGGGATTACAGGCAGGTGCCCGTCACCACACCCAAATAATTCAATTATTTATTTTTATTTTTCAAATTTTTTGAGACGGAGTTTTGCTCTTGTTGCACCACCACACCCGGCTAATTTTTTGTATTTTTAGTAGAGACGGGGTTCCGCTATGTTGGCCAGGCTGGTCTTGAACTTCTGACCTCAGGTGATCCACCTGCCTTGGTCTCCCAAAGTGCTGGCATCACAGGAGTGAGCCACTGCGCCCAGCTGCACCCAACTTTGTAAGGAAAAAATTAAGCTGAAAGAGGAGTTGAAAACATATTAACATATTCTTCACCTAGGTTTTTCCAATTAGCATTTTGCCATCTATGCTTTCTCTGTGTATGGGGAATGTGTTTAATTTGTTGTTATTGTTGGAGCCCCGGAAAGTTTCAGGTATCTACTCTTTCCGCCCTAAGTACTGCAGTGTGTGTCTCCTACAGAGTTTCGCTCTTACCACACACCATTATCACATACAACAAATTCAGAGCTGCTATAGTATGTAATACAGGCCAGGCGTGGTGGCTCGCACCTGTAATCCCAGCACTTTAGGAGGCTGAGGCTGGAGGATCACTTGAGCCCAGGCAGTTGAGACTGCAGTGAACTCCCTGCACTCCATCCTGCATGGCAGAGTGAGACCTTGTCTCAAAACAACAACAACAACAACAATGTATTATCTAATATGGAGTCCACTTTCCAATTTCCCCATTTGCCCCCAAAATGTCCTATATAACTGTTTTTTTTTTTTAAGTGTAAATTTTTTTCATTTCAGAGATAGGGTCTTGCTTTGTCACCCAGGCTGGAATGTAGTGGTGCAATTGTAGCTCACCCACAGCCTCAACATCCTGGGCTCAAGCCATCCTCCTGCCTTGGCCTCCAAGTAGCTGGGACTATACCTGGCTCATAGCTATTTTTTAATCCAGACCCCAGGCAAGGCTGAGGCCAGGCACTGGTGATTGTGCTGTTTTACTCTTCCTTCCCATCCCAGTTTGACTTCCAGATCCCTCCCTCCACCCAGACGGCTCCGGTCAAGGTCAGGAACCACTTGCATTACCAGATATAAAGGATCCCTCTCGCTGGGTGCAGTGGCTGACTCCTCTAATGCCAGCATTTCGGGAGGGCGGATCACCTGAGGTCAGGAGTTAGAGACCAGCCTGGCCAACATGGCGAAACCCCATCTCTACTAAAAATACAGAAATTAACTGGACGTGGTGGGCACCTGTAATCCCAGCTATTCAGGAGGCTGAGGCAGGAGAATTGCTTGAACCCCGGAGGCGGAGGTTGCAGCGGGCTGAGATGGCACCATTGCACTCCAGCCTGGCCAACAAGAGCGAAACTCCATCTCAAAAAAAAAAAAAAAAAAAAGGCTCCTTCTCTGTCTTCATTCTCTGTCTTCATTCTCTGTCTTCAGCAGGGACCTGGCAAGAGCAGATTCCTCTGAGTTTCCATGTCACAGCACGTTCCCATTTCCTCCCCAACCTGGAGATTTGTGGTTTCAAACACCAGTTGTGCACCGATGCCACCAGCATCCAGGGGCGTGCAGCCCTGACCTGTCTCCCCTCTCCAGACTGACATGTTCCACTGCCTTCTCCACACTGCCGTGTGGGTGTGCAATGGTTACCTCAATGGATCTGAACAGAAGTCCCCATGTCTTCCCTTCTTCCCCAGCTCAGGAGCAGAACAGCACGACCATCACTGCCCTTTATCCTTGATAACAGCCTTTCCTTTTCCCCTCTGGCCCTTCCACCCATGAGTCCTCTTGGACCCACATGTCCCCATCCTCACCTCCATCACTGAAGCCTGGCCCCCCATTCGGAGTCCAGAAGTATGGAGGGCCCTCCATGCGGCTCTCAGCTCTTGCCCCACCCCCACAGTACACTTTCCACAGTGCTAATCTCTTTGAAATGTAAATTAGACCTGGTCACTCCCTCCCTTAAAACCCTTTAATAGTTGCTCATTGGAGTGAAAAAAAAATCTCAGCTCCCTCTGGCTTATAAGGCCCAGGCGGTCCAACCCTGCCGCCATCTCCAGTCTCCTCCACCATTCTTGCTGGGAACCCTCCAGGGCCTGCCTTGAGCTGCTTGAATGCAGACATTTTCCTGCCTGGGAGCTTTTATACTTGCTTTCACCCTGGCCTGCCATGCTCTTCACCCTGGAATCTCCTGTGGCTGCCTCCCCTCAGCCTTCCTGGCCTCCCAAATCTCCCAGCGTTCACTGTCCAGATCCTGTTGCCTGGAGCGGGCTGTCCTCTCCATCTGGGGTCCGGGGCTCTGACTGCCTCAGCTCAGGGTACATGCACGCCCTTCTCCATTCACTTGGACAAGGGCGGGGGTAAGGGATCATAATTTGGTCTGGATTCCTTCTCATAATATTCATTATTATTATATACATATTTTCTTCTGATTTTAAAATTAATTAAAACAATTTCCAGGGCCCCTAACAGTGTCATAGGCCTTATGGAGCAGCGGAACCTGCCTGAGGGTAGAGCTGAAGTTCCTCGGAAACCAGATGACCTTACAGCCTCTTCACTGTTCTTTGAGATGAAAGACAAGAAATGCAGATGAGTGCTTTCTGCTACAAATCTCATCTCTCCAGGCTAAAGTTGCCAAGGAACATGCCATCACTGTAACTGCTAAAAACACAACGTATAATGAAATGCATCTTCTACACATGAATCTGTGAATACAGAATAGCCCACAGAGGTTGACAATTTGATTCTGTTCTCTGCAAGGTGTTAGAATTTCACTATGGGGGCCACTAGGACTCTGCTGTATTAATGATGTGTATTCTGTTGTTTTTTGTTTGTTTGTTTTTTCAGACAGAGTCTCACTTTGTTGCCCAGGCTGGAGTGCAGTGGGTCGATCTCAGCTCACTGCAACCTCCCAGGTTCAAGCGCTTCTCCAGCCTCAGCATCCCGAATAGCTGAGACTATAGGCGCTCACCACCACACCCAGCTAATTTTTGTGTTTTTTTGTTTGTTTGTTTTTGAGAGATAGAGTGTTGCTCTGTCACCCAGGCTGGAGTGCAGTGGTGCGTGATCTCGGTTCACTGCAACCTCCACCTCCCAAGTTCAAGCAATGCTCCTGCCTCAGCTTCCCAAGTAGCTGGGACTACAGGCATGCACCACCACACCCAGATAATTTTTGTGATTTTTTGTGTGTGTGTGTGTTGGAGTCTCTCTCTGTCGCCCAGGCTGGAGTGCAGTGACGCGATCTTGGCTCACTGCAAGCTCTGCCTCCCGGGTTCACGCCATTCTCCTGCCTCAGCCTCCAGAGTAGCTGGAACTACAGGCGCCCGCCACCATGCCCAGCTAATTTTTTGTATTTTTAGTAGAGACGGGGTTTCATCGTGTTAACCAGAATGGTCTCGATCTCCTGACCTCATGATCTGCCCACCTCAGCCTCCCAAAGTTCTGGGATTACAAGCGTAAGCCACCACACCCGGCCAATTTTTGTAATTTTTTAGTACAGATGGGGTTTCACTGTATATTGGCCAGGCTGGTCTCGAACTCCTGACCTCAGATGATCTACCTGCCTTGGCCTCCCAAAGTGCTGCGATTACAGGTGTGAGCCACTGTGCCTGGCCTATACTATTGTTTGTTTTGTTTTGTTTTCGAGAGGGGGTCTTGCTTTGTTGCCAGGCTGGAGTGCAGTGCACAATCTCGGCTCACTGCAACCTTCACCTCCTGTCTCACCCTCCTGAGTAGCCGGGATTACAGACGTGTGCCACAACGCCCAGCTAATATTTTATATTTTTGGTAGAGACGGGGGTTTCATCATGTTGGCCAGATGGTCTCGAACTCTTGACCTCAAGTGATCTACCCACCTCAGCCTTCCAAAGTGCTCGGATTACAGGCATGAGCCACCGTGCCTGGCCCTATTCTATTGTTTATACTCAATTTTCAGTTGAGGAAAACAGCATGAGAGAACCTTAGTAACTTGGCCGAGATGGCAGAGAGAACAAATGGTGACTCCAGGGTTTCAGTCCCAGCCCCTGCTCTTAGGGGTTGCTTTGGAGAGATTGGGTTTGAGGTGCCCGGGGCCCTGCTAGGGGAGAGATGTCTAGGAGTTATTTAGATAAACTAGTTCAAGGCTCAAGAGAGATCCTTAGCTCATGACATAGATTTGGGAATTATTCTTGTATTGGTAGCACTTAGAGATTCAAAGTGGATCTGCTCATTCACTCTTGCCATCTTGTGGGACCTAGAATTGTTTCCACACGTCGAAATCACCGTGATGCAGCCTCCTCCCCGTGATAGGCTTGCTCCCCGGCTGGCTCTTTTGCCCTGCTGTTTCCCAGAAATGCGTGGCTTAGAAGGAGCACTTAGGGAGCCCTTCTCTGCAGGTTTTGAGGTCCATCTCCAGCCCTGCTGTTTCCTGCTGGATCGGGTAGTAAAACTTGTCTTTCCTCCCTTTGATGCCTGACTCTCTCAGGGACATGGCTTGTGGGTGACATTCTATGCACTTGCCCACCCAGTAAATATTTACTGAGCACCTTCATGTTCCAGACAATCTAGGTACGGAGGATACAACTGTGAGCAAAGTCGACCAGGTCCCCAGACCCCAGAAGCAAGCCCATAGTCTAGAGGCAGGAGGCAGAAGCGAGCAGGAACAAGGATGCTGCTCAGGAGTCATAAGAAATGCAAGGCAGGCCGGGTGCAGTGGCTCACACCTGTAATCCCAGCAGTTTTGGAGGCTGAGGCGGGTGGATCACCTGAGGTCAGGAGTTC
>NW_012108108.1:863625-865126 GCF_000951045.1 Mandrillus leucophaeus
AGGGAGGAAGGAAGGAAGGAAGGAAGGAAGGAAGGAAGGAAGGAAGGAAGGAGGAAGGGAGGGAGGGAGAGAGGGAGGAAGGAAGGAAGGATAAAAGGAAAGAAGGGTGGGAAGGAGGGAAGAGAGAACGGAAGGAAGGAAAGAAGGAAGGAAGAAGGGTGGGAGGGAGGGAAGAGAGAAAGGAAGAAAGGAAGGAAGGAAGGAAAAGAAAGAGAGGAGAAAGAAAGAGAAAGAGAGAGAAAGAAAGAGACAAGGAAGAAAGACAAACCCTGGGACAGCGTGGGGCTGAGGGTTCATGGGAGGTCAGGGAAGGACTGTTAGACGGGCAAGGCCTGAGGGTATAGGATTGGCATGTCTAGAAGGCCTGCTTGAACGTGCCCGGGGTCGAGGAGAGTGGAGAGGGGCTTAGAAAGGAAGGAGGATCACAAGGGAGGGGAATGTCCCCCCGGCATACTAAAAATGAAACATTAGCCAGACGTGGTGGCAGGTGCCTGTAATCCCAGCTACTTGGGAGGCTTAGGCAGGAGAATCGCTTGAACCCGGGAGGAGGAAGTTGCAGTGAACCAAGATTGTCCAGTGATCTCTATCTAAAAAAAAAAAAAAGTCAAGAGAGCTGGGTGCTGTGGCTCACGGCTCACGGCTCATGCCTATAATCCCAGCACTTTGGGAGGCCGAGGCAGGGGATCGCTGGAGCCCAGGACTTTGAGACCAGCCTGAGCAACATAGTGAGACCGCGGTCTCTTGTCTCTTCTAAAAGTTAGACAGGCATGGTGGCACACACCTGTAATTCCAGGTACTTGGGAGGCTCAGGCAGGGAGGATTGCTTGAGCCCAGAAGTTCAAAATTAAAATTGCAGTGACCTATGACTGTGCCACTGAACCTCCAGTCTGGGTAACAGAGCCAGAGTCTGTCTCAAAAAAAAGAAAAGAAAAAGAAAAAGAAAAAAAAAAGAAAAGGCAAGGAGAGAAAAAGGAGGAAGAAGGAGCAAGAAAGAGGCAGTAGCAGGACTGGCTGGGTTCTTTACAAGACCCAATGTAAAATGAAAATGCCGGCCCCCTCATTAAAAAATAATTATTAATAATTCTGGGCAGGGTGCGGTGACTCACGCCTGTAATCCCAGCACTTTGGGAGGCCAAAGTGGGTGGATCATGAGGTCAGGATTTTGAGACCAGCCTGACCAACATAGTGAAACCCTGTCTCTACTAAAAATACAAAAATTAGCCAGGCATGGTGACGGGCACCTGTAATCCCAGCTACTTGGGAGGCTGAGGCAGGAGAATCACTTGAAACCAGGAGACAGAGGTTGCAGTGAGCCAAGATTCTGCCACTGCACTCCAGCTTGGTCGACAAAACAAGACTCTGTCTCAAAACAAAACAAAACAAAAAAAATAAAAATACAGAAATTAGCCAGGCGTGGTGGCGGGCACCTGTAGTCTCAGCTATTCGGGAGGCTGAGGCAGGAGAATTTCTTGAACCCGGGAGGCAGAGGTTGCAGTGAGCC
>NW_012108108.1:865833-868283 GCF_000951045.1 Mandrillus leucophaeus
AATCCCAGCCCCCCACCTTTACCCCAGGAGGAGCTGAGCCTCACAGGCTCGCCTGGCCCATAGGGTAAAGATGGGGGATTTCAGTTTTCCATTTTGATGAAAATGTTGCGATTTGGACAGTGTTGCAACACAAACACAAATTATGTAGCCAATCGCATGGACTTTTGATAGTTCTTTTACACTTCTCTTAGCTGCGGGGTTTTCTCCTCCTGGGGAGGTTTGGGGTGAGGGTGCCTTCTTCTCCAGCCCGCAGCAGGGTTCACATCTGAGCAGGTGTAACATTTTCCTGGACTGGCATCATTGGTTGGAGCCAAGAATGTCTAAACCCGTATATTATGTCAGATATCATTTATATCAAACTACCTCTCCCTAATCTAAGGCTAATTACCTCACGATTAACACTGGTTGTCTGACCTTGGTAAACCCTTTACCCTCCCTGAACTTCGGATTTCCTCATCTGTAAAATGGAGATAATTATACTTATATTCACAGACGCACTGTGAGGATTAAATCTATGAAAAGCTATTTAAAGAGTCTTAAGGTCCAGACAAACGCCAGCTCGCGTTAGTGCAAACCTGCTCAGCAGTTGCTTCGTTGGTGCGATAGGGAATCCTGGAATGGGACGGCTTGACAGAAACCTCCCTTGGTGCCGCCCAATCTCTGGACTCGGTTGTATTCTGAACAATCAACTTCTGATCTAAATTCAGTTTCTCAAGTAGCTTCCCTTCCTGGGGAGATCCCCTCAGCTTGTCAGTTACGTTTCAGATCACCGATCAATAATCTTGCTTTGGGGCATGATTAGTGGGGTGGGGAAAAAGAAAGAAAAGCATAATAATCTTGCTTTGTAATCCGGACCCTTGTGAGTGGGGCTGACCTCATAGCTTTAGCAGTCCCTTGAGGAGCTGAGAAGAATCCAGACCCTGTACACGAGGGCTACTGGAAGCAGGTAATCATTCTTACTCATTTCTTAGTACCTAATGCACTTGGGTAGTACTCATTAAAATGTGCTAGGGCCGGGTGTGGTGGCTCAGGCCTGTAATCCAAGCACTTTGGGAGGCCGAGGCAGGAGGATCACTTGAGGCCAGGGGTTCGAGACCAGCATGGCCAAACCCTGTCTCTACTAAAAATACAAAAAAATTAGCCAAGTGTGGTAGCGCATGCCTGTAATCCCAGCTACTAGGGAGGCTGAGGCATGAGAATTGCTTGAACCCAGGAGGTTGAGGCTGCAGTGAGCCAAGACTGCACCACTGCACTCCAGCCTGGGTGACAGAGCAAGACTCTGTCCAGAAAAAAAAAAAAAAAGTGCTGAGGCCGATACATTCATTACGAGAGTGAGCAATGGTACCAAGCTCTAGATTAGTGAAGCAGTGTTTCCCACACTCGGTGGGTGGAGAATCCACCATGAGCCTCAGGCCTTTGCACTGGCCATTCCTTCTGCAGGGAAGATGTTCCATGAGAGATGTGACTTTCTCCAGGAGGACTTCCTTGTCCCCACCCCCAGCCTCAGAGTGTGCGTTTTCCCTAGCTTGCTTGGTTCTTCCTGGCACATGCCCACGTGTTAGGGGATTTATGGGTTTATTGTTGGAATATCCCCATCCAAATTTGACAGCTCCAGGAAAGTTGTGACTGATGTGTTCACTCCTGTTTCCAGACCTACTGCTCTGAGCCTTTGGCCCCAAAGGCATCCAACGGAAACTTAAGATATTGTTTTGTTTTCGTTGTATTTATCTTTCAAGTACATTTATTTATTTATTTATTTATAAATAGAGATGGGGCCTCACTATGTTGCCCAGGCTTATCTTAAACTCCTCAAAGGGTTTAAACGATCCTGGGTTCAAGCGATCTTCATACCGTGGCCCCCCAAAGTGTTAGGATTACAGGGGTGAGTCACTGCACATGGCCCCAAAATACTTTCAATTCACGGCAACTAATACTTATTTTACCTTTATAGCAGCGATTTAAAAAAAAAAATCTCTTAAAAATAAATTTAAGGCTGGGCGCAGTGGCTCACGCCTGTAATCCCAGTATCTTGGGAGGCTGAGGCGGGCAGATCATGAAATCAAGAGACTGAGACCATTCTGGCCAACATGGTGGAACTCTGTCTCTACTAAAAATACAAAAAATTACCCGGGTGTGGAGGTGCACACCTGCAGTCCCAGCTACTCAAAAGGCTGAGACAGGAGAATCACTTGAACTGGGAGGCGGAGCTTGCAGTGAGCCAAGATCATGCTACTGCACTCCAGCCTGGGTGACAGAGCGAGACTCCATCTCAAAAAATAATAATTAAAACGGAGTTTTGCTCTGTCATCCAGGCTGGAGTGCAGTGGCGCGATCTTGGCTCACTGCAAACTCCACTTCCCAGGTTCACGCCATTCTCCTGCCTCAGCCTCCCGAGTGGCTGGGACTACAGGCGCCCGCCACCACACCCGGCTAATTTTTTGTATTTTTAG
>NW_012108108.1:868533-879489 GCF_000951045.1 Mandrillus leucophaeus
TATATATATTTTGTGTGTATATATATATATATATTTTTTAGTAGAGATGGGGTTTCACCACGTTGGCCAGGCTGGTCTTGAACTCCTGGCCTCAGGTGATCCGCCTGCCTTGGCTTCCAAAGTGCGGATTACAGGCGTGAGCCACTGCGCCTGGCCAAAAATATCCATAATTTAAAAGGATTTAATAATAGTCTACTCGGATATCAATATTTGGGAAGATGAAACAAACCAGCTGAAGTCTAGGAAATCATGCTCTTACAGATGCCTTTTTGGGGATTCTGCCTGCCATTGTGGGAACTGCCTGCCTATACACACACACACACACGCTGCAAACCCATTTTACAGAGACATCAAACCTTAGGAGCTTGGTTACAGCTGCCTCCCAGAAGTGCATTAAGGAGCAGAGAGGTGGTCCTTAAAGAGGCTGCAGGAGTGAGGGTGACCACACATCTCCGAGGGTGGGGTCCAGGAGGCACCCTGTGCCCTTTTACTGTTTTTTGTTTAAGCCACCTTGAGCTGTTGATACTTGCAACCTTATATGATTATTTTTTTGAAGTTAAATATAAACTGTGTATCTGGGGTATCTGTGCAATGGTGGGGGCAGCGGGCAGGGTAGTAAGAAGCTATTCAGGCATTCAGTCCTCACTTACTGGGCACCGACCACAGGCCAGGGCTTTGGTAGTCTGCTAAGTGTTTAGAATACAATGGTACCCCAAGAAACTAATAATTTGTTTATTTATGTATTTGAGAGGGAGTCTCACTCTTGTCACCCAGGCTGGAATACAATGGCTTGATCTCGGCTCACTGTAATCTCCACCTCCAGAGTTGAAGCGATTCTCCTACCTCAGCCTCCCGCGTAGCTAGGATTACAGGTGCGCACCACTACGCCCAGCTAATTTTTGTATTTTTAGTAGAGACGGGGTTTCACCATGTTGTCCAGGCTGGTCTTGAACTCCTGACCTCACGTGATCTGTCCACCTTGGCCTCCCAAAGTACTGGGATTACAGGGGTGACCCACTGCGCCTGTCCTTTTTTTTTTTTTTTTTTTCTGAGGCAGAGTTTTGCTCTCGTCACTCAGGCTGGAGTGCAATGGCAGGATCTTAGCTCACTGCAACTTCCGCCTCCTGGGTTCAAGCGATTCTCCTGCCTCAGCTTCCCAAGTAGCTAGGATTACAGGCACTCACCACCACGCCTCGCTACTTTTTGTATTTTTGGTAGAGACTGGTTTCACCATGTTGGCCAGGTTGGTCTCAAACTCTTGACCTCAAGGTATCCACCTGTCTTGGCCTCCAAAGGGATTACAGGCATGAGCCACTACACCCTGCCAGAAACTCATAATTTAATGAGCTTGATTGAATGTCAGCCTTAGTCGCCCCCTAAATATTGAGGGGTTAGAGGGGTAATGAGAAGCAAGGCTGAAGAGAGTGACAGGGGCTTGTCAGCAGCAGGGCACTTCAGGGCCCTCCCCATTCTACTTACCCTGAGGGCTTCTCAAGTGTGTGTGCCACTGCTGATAAATGTTTCTCCCTCCCTCCCTTCTTTCCTTTTTTTTTTTTTTTCCTTTCCTTCTTCTATTTTTTTTGGAGTCTCGCTGTGTCACCCAGGCTGAAGTGCAGTGGTGTGATCTCGGCTCACTGAAACCTCAGTCTCCCGGGTTTAAGCGGTTCTTCCACCTCAGCCTCCCAAGTAGCTGGGATTACAGGCACCCACCATGCCTGGTTAATTTTTTTGTATTTTTGTAGAGACAGTGTTTCACCATGCTGGCCAGGCTGGTCTTGAACTCCTGACCTCTCAGGTGATCCGCCCACCTTGGCCTTCCAAAATGCTGGGATTACAGGTGTGGGTCACCACACCTGGCTAATTTTCTTTTTCTTTTTTTCCTTTCCTTCATTCTCTCTCCTTCTCCCCTTCCTTCTTTCCTTTTTATCTCTTTCTCTTTTCTTTTCTTTTTTGAGACAGAATCTTGCTCTGTCGCCCAGCAGTGGTGTGATCACAGCTCACTGCAGCCTTGAATTTCTGGGCTCAAGTGATCCTCTCACCTTAGCCACCTGAGTAGCTAGGACTGCAGGCAGGCACCACCATGTCTGGCTAATTTTTAAATTTCTTGTATGAACAGGATGCTGCTATGTTGCCCAGGCTGGTCTCGAACTCCTGGACTCAAGCAATCCTCCCATCTTGGCCTCCGAAAGTACTGGGATTACAGGTGTGAGCCATCACACCTGGCTATAATATATTAAATTTTAATGGCAAAATCCAAATTCAGAGAATGGAAGTAGAGAATGAATGAACGAAGGCAATGTGAGGCTCATCTGCAGGTGAAGATGCCAAGCTTGCAGCTTCAGTCAAGGCTACGGTGGCTCAGGGTCCCCGGTGGGGTATTAAATCCGACTGTGGCGATTTGTCCTGAAACTTGGTCATGGAGTGTGTTTCACTCCATGACCAGAGCCAATGATCAGAGACAATGTCCAGCCTTGAACCAAGACACTTATCTAAATAAAATGAGGCAGCCATGATGCAACATTTCAGTGTTTTCACCTGGGAAATTCACCATCAGCACTTCTTCTACCTCTTAACCAGGGTTTCCAAATCACAACCTGTAGACCAAATTAGGAAGCACACACAAATCTGCAACGCATCAACGCAGCCAGGCTCCGAAAATAGCAGCTGCAGCCACAAAGCAAAGAACAGGCCTTTGTGAACAGACTGAAAGAAACTGCTTGTCCTGAGCCCATCTTTTAAGCCACAGAGAGAACTCCTTACTCCTACTAAAGTATGTCTTTAAGCAAAGATAGGAATCAATTACATCCAAGTAGGATGTCTTAGCACATTAGATTTTCCTTTTCTCACTAAGTTTCCAAGGCCTAATTTTCCAACCAGAGCCCAAGAGAATATGAACTTACATGAAGAGAGGTGGCCGACCCATTGGTCATAGGTTTGACAGCATTAACAGAGGCCAGGCTCCACATGAATCCTGCAAGACCAGGAGACGAATCCCTTTCACAGTGCAAAACCCACTTACAGGGTGATTGCTGCCTTCAGGAACATGGTTTCACGCCAATAGCTCCAGCGCATCTGTCTCAAACTATCTCTGATTTTTCAAACAACATTGAATTTATCGCTTCACCCTAATTAACACTACTTAGGAAGGTAAGTCCGTTTCAGAAACATTTCTCTGTTAGATTCACATTGAAACCACACCACTTCCTGAGCAGCTTCACACCTGGAGCCACCTTACAGCCCAACATAGCACCTTTCTTTCTTTTTTTTTTTTTTTTGAGATGGAGTCTTGCTCTGTCACCCAGGCTGGAGTGTCATCTCTGCTCACTGCAACCTCCGCTTCCTGGATTCAAGCAATTCTCCTACCTCAGCTTCCCCAGTAGCTGGGATTGCAGGCGCCTGCCACCATGCCCGGCTAAATTTTTTGTTTTGTTTTTAGTAGAGATGGGTTCCGCCATGTTGACCAGCCTGGTCTCAAACTCTTGACCTCAGATGATCCGCCCACCACGGCCTCCCAAAGTGCTTGGATAACAAGCCTGAGTCACCACACCCGGCCCACCATTCTTGCATTAAGCATATTAAGAGATACCATTCAGAGCCAGACTGATAGTTGAGACAGTATTTATTTTTTAAGTGGCACTGATGTCATATACTTTAATCCCTCCCAACACATGTAACTGTCCTCTGCCCATGAGTGATTCTGAGGATGAAACAAACGTTATGCAAAGTCCCTTACAGAGTCAAAATTTGGCCTGAGAGATAAAAAGTCGAGCTTAGAAGATAGCAGAGAATAAAAGGGAGCAGGGGCAGGAGAAGGCTCATGTTTTTAATCTGAGCCCAAAGCCCAAACCAGGTGCCAGAAAGAGAAAATAAAAACTGTGCCTATAGTTTTGAAATGCTTTAGGGATGCTGAAGGATAGTCTTTAGAGAATCATTTAAATGAATGTATCTATTCTTCATTTCAAAAGATAAATGAAATACCATCCCAGTGATTCATTTTTTTTTCCAGTTTTAAGTAAATACAGTAATGGAAAAGATGGGAGCTCCCTTTCTCCCTTCATTCTTTGCTCCCACCTTTGAAAACCCATTAAGTGATAAGCCAGGTGCGGTGGCTCATCCTAGCATTTTGGGAGGCAGAGGTGGGAGGACTGCTTGAGCTCAGGAGTTCAAGACCAGCCTGGGACACATGGTGAACCTGTCTCTACAAAAAATACAAAAATTAGGCTTGGTGGCACATGCTGGTAGTCCCACCTACTTGGGAGGCTGGGGTGGGAGGATCACCTGAGTCTGGGGGGTCGAGGCTGCAGTGAGCGGTGATCGTGCCGCTGCACTCCAGCCTGGGTGAGCCTGTCTCAAAAACAACAAAATAATCCCACAAGAAACTCAAATACCCATGGGTCCATATTGAGACAAGTAAATCAGATATGAGAAAGCTTTTCTGTACAAAATTCCAACCAATCAGTGTAGAAGGAATGGAAGGATCAGAAACCACTACTTGGCAACTATCATGGTTATTCAGCCAAAAAACAGCAATAGATACTGAAACTAGGGGGTAGAAGTTTGATGAGGAACAGGATATTTAGTTTCAAAGTACTTCCCTATAGAATACATATTAACTTTACAGTGGCAGAACCCGGCATACACCACAACTAAGTGACATCACCAATAATGGGGAAATTCATAATCATGTGTTGCCCGATACAATCCTATGGGGGGAACACAGCATCACCTCTGAATATTCCTGCCCAAAATGCAGAGCCTGAACCAAATCAGGAGGAAACATCAACAAACCGACTTCGAGTTTACACAATAGCCTCTTACCTTAAAATGCCTTAAGGTGCAAAAGCAAGACTGAACCGTAGACTAAAGGAGACTGAGGCACAACTACTAAATTCAATATAATTATTTATTTTTTACAATTTTTTTTTTTTTTTTTTTGAGACGGAGTCCGCTGTTGCCCAGGCTGGAGTGCAGTGGCGCGATCTCAGCTCACTGCAACCTCCGCCTCTCAGGTTCAAATGATTCTCCGGACACAGCTTCCCGAATGGCTGGGATTACAGGCGCCCATCACCATGCCCAGCTAATTTTTGTATTTTTTTTTTTTTTGAGATGGAGTTTCACTCTTGTTGCCCAGGCTGGAGTGCAATGGCGCCATCTTGGCTCACTGCAACCTCCACCTCCCAGATTCAAGTGATTCTCCTGCCTCAGCCTCCCACATGTAACTGTCCTGTGCCCATCAGCGATTCTGAGGATGAAACGTTATGCAAAGTCCCTTATAGAGTCAAATTTGGCCTAGGTGGGGTTACAGGCATGCGCCACCACGCCTGGCTACTTTGTATTTTTAGTAGAGACAGGATTTCTCCATGTTGGTCAGTCTGGTCTTGAACTCCCGACCTCAGGGGATCCACCTGCCTCGGCCTCTCAAAGTGCTGGGATTACAGGAGTGAGTCACTGCACCCAGCCTGTATTGTTAGTACAGACGGGGTTTCACTATGTTGGCCAGGCTGGTCTCGAACTCTTGACCTCAAATGATCCACCCACCTCGGCCTCCCAAAATGCTGGGATTACAGGTGTGAGCCACCGTGCCAGGCCTATTTTTAACATTTTTTAAAAAGTCAGGGTTTTGGCCGGGCACGGTGGCTCACGCCTGTAATCCCAGCACTTTGGGAGGCCGAGGTGGGTGGATCACCTGAGGTCAGGAGTTCGAGATCAGCCTGAACAACATGGAGAAACCCTGTGTCTACTAAAAATACAAAAAATTAGCTGGGCATAGTGGTGCATGCCTGTAATTCCAGCTACCAGGGAGGCTGAGGCAGGAGAATCGCTTGAACTTGGGAGGCATAAGTTGTGGTAAGCCGAGATCGTGCCATTGCACTCCAGCCCGGGCAACAAGAGCGAAATTGTGTCAAACAAACAAAAGGGTCTTGCAACATTACCCAGCCTGGTCTTGAACTCCTGGCCTCAAGTCATCCTCCTGCCTTGGGCTCCCAAAATGCTAGGAATACTGGAGCCACTGTGCCCAGCCAACATAATCGTGTTTTTGTGTGACAAAGCTATTATTGGGACTACTGGGCAAACATGAATGGTTAGTGGCTAGCAGTAATGTTTCCATGTATTCCTACTTGTGATGGATACATTTGGTAATACATTTGGTGATGTTGGGACATCAGAAAAAAATGGACGATTCTTGCAGTATTCCTATATAAGCTTATTATTCCAAAATTTAGAAAAACATTAACAAGGTGAAAGCTAGGCATCTCTGTTTTTGAGATGCAGTTTCCCTTGTTGCCCAGGCTGGAGTGCAATGGCACCATCTCGGCTCACTGTAACCTCTGCCTCCCAGGTTCAAGCAATTCTCCTACCTGAGCCTCCTGAGTAGCTGGGATTACAGGCACCCACAACCACGCTGGGCTGATTTTTTATTTTTTAGTAGAGATGGGGTTTCACCATGTTGGCTAGGATGGACATTGAACTCCTGACCTCAAGTGATCTGCTCACCTCAGCCTCCCAAAGTGCTGGGATTATAGGCGTGAGCCACCACATCAGGTCGAAAAGTCCTTACTTTCTAAAATTAAGAATATATCCTATAACTGCATGGATCAAGAGAGAAATATGTAAAAATAACTGGAAAATGCAGAACATAAAAAAAGGATCTAACGATTAGCTAGGCATGATGGTGCCCACCTGTAGTTCTAGCTACTCAGGAGGCTGAGGTGGAGGGATGGCTTGAGCCAGAAGTTCGAGGTGATAATGAACTATCATTGCACTATTGCACTCTACCCTAGGCAACAGAGTGAGACCCCTGTCTCCTAAAAAAAAAAAAAAAAAAAAAAAAAAGCATCTAACACTGACAATGATCACATTCAGAAGTGAAGAGATCAGATGTGGCTAAAATTAAGAAGTTCTCTCAATTCCTTTTGTGTCAAACACTTAAGGGTGCATTAAAAAGGACAATTTTGCAAAAAGTGAAAATTCTTTTAATTCTTTTTTTTCTGAGACGGCGTCTTGCTCTGTTGCCCAGGCTGGGGTGAAGTGGCATGGTCTCGGCTCACTGCAACCTCCGCCTCCCGAGTAGCTGGGACTACAGGGGACTACAGGCGCGTGCCACCATGCCTGGCTAATTTTTTTTGTATTTTTAGTAGAGACGGGGTTTCACCATGTTAGTCAGGATGGTCTCGATCTCCTGACCTCGTGATCTGCCTGCCTCGGCCTCCCAAAGTGTTGGGATTACAGCGGTAAGCCACCGTGCCCGGCCAAATTCTTTTAATTCTTCAGACACAGGTTAGAGGGGGAACAGTGCTTAAAATTCCATGGAACTAAGATTTATTTTTTTGAGACAGAGTCCCGCTTTGTTGCCCAGGCTGGAGTGCAGTGGCGCAATCTCAGCTCACTGCAACCTCCGCCTCCTGGGTTCACGCAATTCTCCCGCCTTAGCCTCCCGAGTAGCTGGGATTACAGGCACCCACCACCACGCTAATTTTTGTATCTTTAGTAGAGACGGGGTTTCACCATGTTGGCTAGGCTGGTGTCAAACTCCTGACCTCAGATGATCCGCCTGCCTCGGCCTCCCAAAGTGCTGAGATTACAGGTGTAAGCCCCCGCGCCTGGCGGAACTAAGATTAAAATGAAGACCACGATCAATTACTTAACAAGAACACCCCATTTTGATGCTCTCTATAGGGTCATTTTTTTTGGTCAGGAAAACATCTGATCTGATTCTTCCCAGCTTGCTTCCCCTACAACTTAATGAGCCCTTCACTAACCTCGGTAAGTATTAACTGCAGTTGCCCTAGCCCGGCATTTACACTCTCAAAAGATTTAACGCACTTAGAGTCAAAAAACACTTGTCATATATAACACTTTTTCACATGGAAATAAATTGGTGTTTTAAGGTTTACAGTTCCTTTGAATAAAATTTCAGTTATTAGTTACAAAATGCTAAGACAGATTGAGATCTCAAAGAAATAACTTGAGAAAATTATATTTTAAAGGACTTCACAAATATAAAGCATAACTGTTAGAATCCTGATACAAAGTAACTTTTTCTAGGTTTGAGCTTCAAGTCTGAATTCCTAAATTGTCCAACGTCAATAAGACCTCATTTATATTCTTTTTATTTTTATGATTACTTTCAGATACAGGGTCTCACTATTTTGCCCAGGCTGGACTCCTGGGCTCAATGGATCCTCCCCGCCTCAGCCTCCTGAGTGGCTGGGATTACAGACATGCACCACCATGCCTGGTGCTACAGATGTTTTTTTAAAAAAGCCCGGAAACACAATGAGCTTGCATCGTCTTGGCAGCAGGTGCCTCTCAGTTGGTGCTGGACAGAAGGGGCTTGCAGTATTTGCACTGAATCCAAACCCGGTACATTGTCAGTTGCTTCCCTCGGTTCACTTGCAGTCGGCGGTCCACCAGGTTCTGAACCTTTTCCAGTCCAGCAGTGGTGAAAAGCATGTCCAGCTCCTCTAGTGTGGAAAAGAAAAGATGTTTATATATTTTCCCCTCAAGAAAAGGCATTTTTATCGACTAAGTCCTCATTAATGGGGCTCAGGGAAGCTGTTGTAGTGTTTTTTTGTTTGTTTGTTTTTGTTTTTTTTTTTTAGACGGAGTCTTGCTCTGCTGCCCAGGCTGGAGTGCAGTGGCTGGATCTCAGCTCACTGCAAGCTCCGCCTCCCAGGTTCACGCCATTCTCCTGCCTCAGCCTCCCGAGTAGCTGGGACTACAGGCTCCCGCCACCTCGCCCGGCTAGTTTTTTTTTTGTATTTTTTAGTAGAGACGGGGTTTCACCGGGTTAGCCAGGATAGTCTCGATCTCCCGACCTCGTGATCCGCCCGTCTCGGCCTCCCAAAGTGCTAGGATTACAGGCTTGAGCCACCGCGCCCGGCCTGCTGCTGTAGTGTTTTTACACAGCCTTTTGGTTATAAATACAGTGGTGGCTTGGTAACAGCAACTTCATGTTTAGGTGGGGAAGTCACTGCATATGGGCCGCGGTTTTTTCTTTTTTAAAAACCTTCGGTTTATATTTGGCCGTTAGGCTCTATGAACGCCTTAAAATTTATACAAAAATATATATGTATGTCAAAGCAATTGTTTTAGGAAAGAGGTTTCATCATCTTAACCAAAGGCTCAAAGAAGGTGACCCCAAAAAGGGCCCAGGAACGGAGAATTCATAAGGCCCATGTGATGGATGACGCCTGTGGACAGGGCCAGTTGCAGAGGAGAGCAGTTCCTGGCACCCCTAGAACCCAGGGGACACGACTCACTCTGACCTGGGTGCACCAAAGCACAACCCCGTGCAGAGGGTGAAATGGGCTGGACTGGAGACAAGCCTTGCAGAGCGGGCAGGCTTCCCATTTTGGACAGTGGCAGACAGGGAGAGCAGAGCAGGACTGAAGGCATGGACAAGCCAGGGCTGACTGGGGGCCCAAGTGTCTGGCCCAGGGTGGAGGAGGGTGTAGGCAGTGGGGAACTGCAGGAAACGGAATGCCTAAAAGGCAGGAGGGGCCAGATAGTTCTCCTTCTGAACGTGCCTTGAAGACCATCTCATCTGGGACTGGGGACTCTTAGCGTAAAAAGGTGAGTGTTTCATACCTTGTGTGAAGAAGTAAACCCTGGTTCCATCACCTCTCACGTAGAAATTTCCAGATAGACACTGACCTGCAGAGTGATGTGTTAAAAATCAGAGACACTTTAAAGCACTCCTTTGACTTGCATTGCTAAGGAAATGTTAACTGAGAAGTCAGCTTGTTGGGTGGAGAGCACTCCTGCCTCAGTGCTTCGGGAAGGGCAGCTCAACAGGAATAAGCTAACTCCAATGTCAGAAAACATGAGGTTCCTAAGCTCCCCACTCCAAAACTCTAGAATTGTTTGATGAAAACAACTTGTTCACTCCCCCAACCCCATTAAATTAACAGCACAAACTTTGTATTTATTTATTTATTTTTTTCGAGACAGAGTTTTGCTCTTGCTGCCCAGGCTGGGTGCAATGGCGTGACCTCAGCTCACTGCGACCTCCGCCTCCCAGGTTCAAGCAATTCTCCTGCCTCAGTCTCCCAAGTAGCTGGGATTACAGGTGCACACTACCACACCCGCCTAATTTTTTGTATTTTTAGTAGAGATGGGGTTTCACCATGTTGGTGAGGCTGATGTCAAACTCCGGACCTCAGGTGATCCACCCGCCTTGGCCTCCCAAAGTGCTGGGATTAAAGGCGTGAGCCACCGTGTCTGGCCTATTATTATTATTTTTTTTTAAAATTAAGCAATATAGCTGAGTTTAAGCAAACTTAAGACAACCATTACCATTTTGGTGGTGACTGTCCTTTGCATGTCTCTTCTCGTGTCTACACAATCATAAATACAACTCAGATACTGTTTTGATCATGAACGTGCTTTCCCTTCTGCTGCTAACCTCCCTGGCCTTACCTCAGTTTACAGGCCTGGCACATACTTCCAGACCTTCCTGAATGCCCAAATCATCAAACATGTATATACTTATTTCCCTGCAGATACTGGTATACGGGGATGGAGTTTAATTAAAATACTCCCTTGCACGTTGCTCTCCTCTCACTGAATAATACAGAACAGAAATCCCTCCAAGCTCAGTGGTATGGGGTCCACCTCAGGTGACAAGCACAACATCTCCCTATCCAGAGGCATTCACTTCGTTTACAAAGTTTTGCTCGTGCATGTGCTAGTTCTTGATTATATTCAAAAAAACTATTGGCTTGAACAATAACTGGGTGCTTAAAAAAAGGCTGTAGGCCAGGCACGGTGGTTCCCGCCTGTAATCCCAGCACTTTGGGAGGCCAAGGTGCGCGGATCACCTGAGGTCAGGAGTTCGAGACCAGCCTGACCAACATGGTGAAACTCCGTCTCTACTAAAAATATAAAAAATTAGCTGGGCATGGTGGCACATGCCTGTAGTCTTGGCTACTCGGGAGGCTGAGGCAGGAGAAT
>NW_012108108.1:879824-883029 GCF_000951045.1 Mandrillus leucophaeus
GCAGGAGAATCGCTTGAACCCAGGAGGCAGAGGTTGCAGTGAGCCGAGATCATGCTATTGCACTCCAGCCTGGGCAACAAGGGTGAAACTCCATCTCAAAGACAAAAAAAAAAAAAAAAAAAGGCTGTAACAATTTCTCTTTCTACCAGTAATGAAGGAATGTACCTCCTTCTTTGAATTGGCCAGTAATAAGTAGTACTAACTTGTTATTTTTATTTCCTTGAAGTGTTGTTTACTGGCCATTTAGATACGTTATTTTGTGAACTGACTAAATACTCCTGGCCTGTTTTTTGGGTGGGTCACGGATCTTTTGCTTATCAGTTTCATGACAGCTCCTTGAAGAGCAAAGATATTAAGTCTTTATCTATTATATGCACTGAAAATATTCCTTCTTACTCTGTCATTTGCCTTTTACATTTTTAATGGCATCTTTTGTCATGCCACATTTAAAATTATTTATGTTTTTCAAATGTCTTCTTTTTTTTTTTTTTTGAGACGGAGTTTCACTCTTGTTGTCCAGGCTGGAGTGCAATGGCACGATCTCGGCTCACTGCAACCTCCGTCTCCTGGGTTTAAGTGATTCTCCTACCTCAGCCTCCCGAGCAGCTGGGATTACAGGCATGCACCACCATGCCCGGCTAATTTTGTATTTTTAGTGGAGACAGGGTTTCTCCATGTTGGTCAGGCTGGTCTCGAACTCCTGACCTCAGGCGATCTGCCTGCCTCGGCCTCCCAAAGTGCTGGAATTACAGGCATGAGCCACCGTGCTCGGCCGTCTTTCAAATGTCTTTCTAATAAAAGCTCTTCTAAAGGTAGCTGTCTTGCTTAAAAAGACCTCAATATCTAGATTATATAAGCCTCTTCAGTTTTCTTAAAAAATATAGTACTCTGTCACATTTTAAATGGCTTTATATATGGAGCTCTAATTCTAGAGTCTATTCTGATGGCAGCACCATTTTTTGATTATAGTGGCCAAGTACCTTTGTTTTTTTTTTTAATTATACTTTAAGTTCTGGGGTACATGTGCAGAACGTGCAGGTTTGTTACATAGGTATACATGTGCCACGGAGGTTTGCTGCACCCATCAACCCGTCATCTACATTAGGTATTTCTGCTAATACTATCCCTCCCCCAGCCCCCCCAATCCTCCGACAGGCCCCAGTGTGTGATGCCCCGCGCCCCGTGTCCGTGTGTTCTCTTTGTTCAACTCCCACTTATGAGTGAGAACATGCGGTGTTTGGCTTTCTGTTCTTGTGTCAGTTTGCTGAGAATGACGATTTCCAGCTTCATCCATGTCCCTGCAAAGGACATGATCTCTAGTGGTTAGGATTCGGCGCTCTCAAAATACCTTTTTTAAACCGAAGCTGAGCCATGTCATAGCGGCCGTAATCTCGCAGAAGCATCATCCCCCCAGGTTTCAGAAGCCTGCTCAGCCTGTTGATGGCCTTCTGCATCCTGTGGAGCAGCAGGGAATGATGGTCAATCAGGTCTCCTTAAAGACAGGGATCTCTTTCCCTGTAGCATATCCCAAAAAGCCAGTGGACCTCCTCAACTGACACACCAACCCTGAGATCTAAGCTCCTCTACTCTTGCTTCAGTTAGAACTGAAGGACGTTAGCTGCCTGCTCACAGCTGTGGCCTTGATCCACTGCCTTCAGCCTGAAAAGGCCCGAGGAAAGCCTGCTTCTGCCGTAAGAAAGTTCCCTGTTCCTGGCCGGTTGCAGTGGCTCATGCTTGTGATACCAGCACTTTGGGAGGCTGAGGCAGATGGATCACTTGAGGTCAGGAGTTTGAGACCAGCCTGGCCAAAATGGTGAAACCCCATCTCTACTAAAAATACAAAAATTAGCCAGGCATGGTGGCGTGTGCCTATAATCCCAAATACTCAGGAGGCTGAGGCAGGAGAATTGCTGGAATCTGGGAGGTAGAGGGTGCAGTAAACCAAGATTGCACCACTGCCCTCTGGTCTGGGCAGCAGAGTAACTGAGACTCAGTCTCCAAAAAACAAACAAAAAAAAGTTCTCTGCTCTCCATCTGGCTCACTTCCCCCCTGGTCCTAGATAGCCATCTTTGCCCTGTGCTCCTGTGGCTGAGCAAAATCCTGAGCATTCAGTGGGTTCTGCTAGGTGACTTAATGGCCTGCACCATTAGACCTGAGCTCTTTCAATGCAGAGGCTGTATCTCTCTGTTTGTTAAATGAAGACTTGTCCTTAAGAACATACAAGTTACATGGCAATACAATCAGCATGCAAATGAGGATAAGAGACAGAGGGTTTTACACTTAGGTCTGCACTTTCCATATGCAGTGTTCTTTAGAAGTCTTGGTGCAGGTTGAAGCTTTCATAACTTCAGAAGTCTAAATGCTACAAACTTCACCAAAAAAATTTCAAAATCTGTTTAAATTTTGCATAATGAACATTTCCCACTTCAAAAACAAAAAACGGCCGAGGCAGGCAGATCACCTGAGGTCAGGAGTTCGAGACCATACTGGCCAACATGGTGAAACCCTGTCTCTACTAAAAATACAAAAAAATTAGCCAGGGATGGTGGCAGGCACCTGTACTCCCACCTACTTGGGAGGCTGAGGCAGGAGAATCACTTGAACCCGGGAGGCGGGATTGCAGTGAGCCAAGACCACGGAACTGCCCTCCAGCCTGGGCAACAAGAGCGAAACTCCATCTCAGAAAACGAACAAACAAACAAACAAACAAACAAACAGCTGGGGTCCTGCTATGCTATGTTGCCCAGGCTGGACTCTCGGGCTCAAGTGATCCTCCTGCCTCAGTCTCCTAGGTAGCTGGGACTAAAAGTCTGTGCCACGGTGGCTGGCTTGAATTTTAAATGTTAACAGTTTGTTTTAGTCCATGTCAATTTTTAAAAACTTTGTAGCATTGAAACTTCTGAGGTCATAGGTTTTTTTTGAGACAGGGTCTCACTCTGTCACCCAGGCTGCAGTGCAGTGGTGTCATCATAGCTCACTTCAATGCAGCCTCAAACTCCTGGGCTTAAACTATACTCCTGCCTTAGCCTTCTGAGTAGCTGGGACTACAGATATGCATCTGGCTATTTTTTCTACTTTTTATTTTTTTATTTTTATTTTTGTACTTTTATTAGAGACGGGGTTTCACCGTGTTAGCCAGGATGGTCTCGATCTCCTGACCTTGTGATCCACCCGCCTCGGCCTCCCAAAGTGCTGGGATTACAG
>NW_012108108.1:884704-886319 GCF_000951045.1 Mandrillus leucophaeus
AAATAAATAAATAAATAAATAAATAAATAAATAAATACATAAATAAATAAAAGGCCAATAATGAGACATTACCTAAAAGCTGTGACACCCACAGTTCTAAAATGGCATGTGATGAGATTATCAATAGGAATTTCCCCACATACTCATTAGAGACTGATTTCCCATTCTTTCCCAATGTTGAGCCACAACAAGGAAATGAAGAACCAACTACTGCAGCCAGCAGGCAGAAGTTTCGAGGACAGAGCAGAAGCTGGACATCAAGCCAAATTTAGGAAAATGGTTGAGATGCTCACATCATTACAAATGGTGTGGCTTCTTTGTGTCTATCAGAACATAAACAAAACTCTTTTTACTTCTAGCCCAACTCTAATATCAAGGTCCCTCACCAGGCTGGGCATGGTGGCTCACACCTATAATCCCAGCACTTTGGGAGGCCAAGGTGGGAGGATCGCTTGAGCCAGGAATTCAAGACCAGTCTGGGCAACATGGCAAAACCCCATCTATGCTAAAAACACAAAAATTAGCCAGGACTGGTGGCACATGCCTGTGGTCCCACCTACTTGGGAAGCTGAGGACGGAGGATCATTTAAGTCCAAGAGGTTAAGGCTGCAGTGAGCCATGATTGTACCACTGCACTCCAGCCTGGGCTGACAGAACAAGACCCTATCTTAAAAAAAAGGTCCCTCACCAAAGCTTTCTTTTTGTGACACTACCGGCCAAGGGACCCAAACTTACTTGTCTGGAACAATCGCTGAAAGAACAAATATGAGAATGATAATATCAAGACTGCCCTTGGGCACTGGGTAACTCTTCTCTTCATCACACAGGTCGTGAACAAAGGCAAAACACCGTGAAGGATCATATTCTGGATTTGTCTGCAGACAGGTGGAAGAGACAAGTACATTAGAAAATATTAACATAGCCTAAATAAAATATTATCTTGTTTTAAATTTTAAATGTAACTGCTGCTACTTCACAAAGAGGGATATATTTCTTTTTCCTTTTTTTTGAGGCAAAATCTCCCCATATTGCCCAGGCTGGCCTCAAACTCTTGGCTTGACACGATGGGATCTCCTGCCTCACCCTCCTGAGTAGGGGATATATTTCTAATCATTATATAGATTGGTGAAAAAGTAGTTGTGGTTTTTGCTATTGAAAGTAATGGCAAGGGCGTGGTGGCTCATGCCTGTAATCCCAGCACTTTTGGAGGCCAAGGCAGGAGGATCACCTGAGGTCGGGAGTTCAAGACCAGCCTGACCAACATGGAGAACCCCCATCTCTACTAAAAATACAAAATTAGCCAGGTGTGGTGGCACATGCCTGTAATCCTAGCTACTCAGGAGGCTGAGGCAGGAGAATCACTTGAACCCAGAAGGCAGAGGTTGCAGTAAGCCGAGATCGCGCCATTGCACTCCAGCCTGGGCGACAAGAGTGAAACTCCGTCTAAAAAAAAAAAAAAAAAAAAAAAAGAGAAAGTAATCGCAAAAACTGCAATTACTTTTGCATCAACCTAATAGCATGTTATTTCAGGGAGGACTCAGAGAGTAAAGATCAGGAATAATTGAAGGGAGATGGTGAGGAATCTAATGGTTGCTTTTAAAATAGAACATTCCTG
>NW_012108108.1:887169-888555 GCF_000951045.1 Mandrillus leucophaeus
TCCTCCCACCTCAGCCTCCCAAAGTGGTGGGATTATAGGCGTGAACCACTGTGCCTGGTCAACCTCTGCAATTATTAAAGTTTAAAACCATGGTAGGTCTTTTGGGTTATCCTGCATATGCCTTTATTTCGCACTCATCCTCTCAGGTTGGATGACTTCAGTGCCCTTCTAGAGGAAGTGTGGCCTAGAGAAGGTCAACCACTCAAAGCTCCTATCCTGTGCAGCCAGCAAGGGGTCCTTGGACTCTGGGAGATAAACCAGGATCTCAATTACTGGTCCCTGCAGTCTCTAGTCATGTTATCTGGCTTCCTAACACCAGCTTACCTTGACCTTTAACACTAATTTGCCTAATCATCCTTTGCAGGACTCTGATGCCACAGAATGAGATGTTTGAAGTCTCTAATGTCATGATTTCATGGGTATAGTTTACCCTAATATGTGCCAACCTCCAGCCTGTCCGGACTCACTGCACTCTGGCGGTGACAAGGGCTTCCATGGAATTAGTCAATGGTGTCTGAATCTCTTAGCCACCATCTCTGACTCTGCTTCCTTGAGAAGGTAGTTTTGGTCAGGTGTGGTGGCTCACGCCTGTAATCCCAGCACTTTGGGATGCCGAGGTGGCTGGATCACTTGAGGTCAGGAGTTCAAGATCAGCCAGGCGAACATGGTGAAACCCCGTCTCTACTAAAAATACAAAAAATATTAACCAGGTGTGGTGGTGCGTGTCTGTAATCTCAGCTGCTCGGCACGCTGAGGCAGGAGGATCACTTGAAGCTGGGAGGCAGAGGTTGCAGTGAGCCTAGATCTTGCCACTGCACTCTAGCCTGGGCAACAGAGTGAGACTCCATCTCGGAAAAAACAAAAACCAAACAAACAAACAAAAAACAAACAGAAGGTAGTTTCATAGGACCACTGGTTGCTTGATGCATATGAGATTTTAATGGTGTATTTTAGGATATAGCATTTGACTTTCTTTTAATCTGAATCTGCTTTTATAGAATTCTGTACCACACTTTTCCAAAACATTGTAAGCATCAGAGAACACTTTAGTTAAGCTTCAATATAAATTTTGTGTTGCTAATAAGGTTTTTTTATTTAAAGCATTTAAAAGGCCAATAGGCTGGATGAGGTAGCTCATGCCTATAATCCCAGCACTTGTTGGGAGGCCATGGCGAGCAGATCATGAGGTCAGGAGTTCGAGACCAGCCTGGCCAGCATGGTGAAACACCATCTCTACTAAAAAAAAAAAAAATACAGAAATTAGCCAGGCATGGTTACACCTGTAATCCCAGCTACTCGGGAGGCTGAGGCAGGAGAATTGGTTGAACCTAAGAGGTGGAGGTTGCAGTGAGCTGAGATCTCATTACTGCACCCCAGCTGGGGCAA
>NW_012108108.1:890326-908498 GCF_000951045.1 Mandrillus leucophaeus
AAAAAAAAAAAAAAAAGAGAAAGTAATCGCAAAAACTGCAATTACTTTTGCATCAACCTAATAGCATGTTATTTCAGGGAGGACTCAGAGAGTAAAGATCAGGAATAATTGAAGGGAGATGGTGAGGAATCTAATGGTTGCTTTTAAAATAGAACATTCCTGACTCCCCTACTTTTATTCTTTATTCTTGTGTACTTTCTATACTTCTCATGTATGAAGTCAGATCTGAGAACTGCAAAACGATCATGAAAATGAGTGACCAACAGGGAAAAAAAACATTCATAAGCAGAGAGACAGCACACACTTTAAAAAAGCACGATCTGCTAGGCATGGTGGCTCACACCTAGAATCCCAGCACCCTGGGAGGCTGAGATGGGAGGATCACTTGAGCCCTGGAGTTTGAGACCAGCTAGGCAACAGAGTGAGACTTTGTCGCCACAAAAAATAAAAAAAATGCTGGGCGCGGTGGCTCATGCCTGTAATCCTAGCACTTTGGGAGGTTGAGGTGGGCAGATTACCTGAGGTCAGGAGTTCAAAATCAGCCTGGCCAACATGGTGAAACCCTGTCTCTACTAAAAATACAAAAAATTAGCTGGGTGCAGTGGCGCCCGCCTGTAATCCCAGCTACTCTGGAGGTTGAGGCAGGAGAATCACTTGAACCCGGGAGGCAGAGGTTGCAGTGAGCTGCGATCACACCACTGCACTCCAGTCTGGGCGACAGAGCTAGACTCCATCTCAAAAAAAAATAAAAAAAATAAAAAAAATTAGCCAGGTGTGGTGGCATGTGCCTGCAGTCCCAGTTACACAGGAGGTGGGAGAATCATTTGAGCCCAGGAGATCAAGGCCGCAGTGAGCTTGATTGTACCACTGCACTCCAGCCTGAGTGATTGAGACCCTGTCTCAAAACAAACAAAGCACATGATTTAAAATAACTCCCAACTAGAAAATATTACACAAACCATAGAATTCTTCAGGAAAATCTATTTCTGTAGATGTAGAAAATTTAAATGTACTTTGTTAGCAAAAACTGAAGTAAAGATAGGCTTCAATATTCATTTGGTCTTTAACTTCATGAATAATTCCAAAAACATGGCACTACCAATCCCGAATCTGCCCTAACAGCATTATACATAATTGTAACAGACACTTTTTTTTTTTTTTTTGAGACAGAGTCTTGTTCTGTTGCCCAGGCTAGAGTGGCGCGATCTCGGCTCACTGCAACCTCTGCTTCCCAGGTTCAAGCAATTCTCCTGCCTCAGCCTCCCCAGTAGCTGGGATTACAGGTGCACGCCACCACATCCTGCTAGTTTTTGTATTTTTTTTTTTTGAGATGGAGTTTCGCTCTTGTCGCCCAGGCTGGAGTGCAATGGCATGATCTTGGCTCACTACAACCTCCACCTCCCAGGTTCAAATGATTCTCCTGACTCAGCCTCTCGAGTAGCTGGGATTACAGGCACCTACCACCATGCTCGGCTAATTTTTGTATTTTTAGTAGAGATGGGGTTTCACCATATTGGCTAGGCTGGTCTGGAACCCTTGACCTCAGATGATCTGCCTGCCTTGGCCTCCCAAAGTGCTGGGATTACAGGCATGAACCACTGTGCCCAGCCTAGTTTTTGTGTTTTTTAACCTACAGACAGGGTTTCACCATGTTGGCCAGGCTGGTCTTGAACTCCTGACCTCAAGTGATCCACCCACCTCAGCATCCCAAAGTGCTGGGATTAAAGGGAACCACTGTGCCCAGCCTAGTTTTTGTGTTTTTTAACCTACAGACAGGGTTTCACCATGTTGGCCAGGCTGGTCTTGAACTCCTGACCTCAAGTGATCCACCCACCTCAGCATCCCAAAGTGCTGGGATTAAAGGCGTGAGCCACCACACTTGGCCAATTGTAACAGACACATTTTTTTTTTTTTTTTTTTTTTTTGAGATGGAGTCTTGCTCTATTTACCCAGGCTGGAGTGCAGTGGTGCCATCTCGGCTCACTGCAACCTCTGCCTCCTGGGTTCAAGTGATTCTTCTGCTTCAGCCTCCCAAGTAGCTGGGACTACAGGTGTGCGCCACCATGCCCAGCTAATTTTTGTATTTTTAGTAGAGACGGGGTCTCACCATATTGGTCAGGCTGGTATCGAACTCCTGACCTCGTGATCCGCTGACCTCGGCCTCCCAAAGCGCTGGGATTATAGGCGTGAGCCACCGTGCCCGGCCGTAACAGATACATTTTAAGGCATCTACCTTCAATGTCCATCTTCTCCAAATATGTGAGTTTGTTTCTCATTGGCCAAAAGTGATTCAAACAGGGCTGCTGTATTTACCAGTTAGGTTGTGTTAACTAGACTTTCCAGGGACTTCAGAACTGGGACACAGTTGTTTTAGTGAGGCACCATGAACCCCTGAAGAGGGTGAACTTGTAAGGGACTAGGAGGAGCAAGCACGTTGGAGCCACGTGCAAAACCAGGAAAAACTGACTTGAGAAAGCTGGTATGCAAAGAGGGAAAAAACAAATGGGCCCTGGGCAATGAGAGGTAAGATACTAGGAACTTGGGGCTGTATTTTGTGCCGTTAGGTTCTATGACATTCTCCTTTATTGCTTTGAGTTTGTCTAGATGTTTCTGTTACTTGTAACTCAAAGAACCCCAATGGAATCATCTATCAGGGTCTCCTGAGCCCAAAAGTTCAAGGCTGCAGTGGGCTATGATTGTGTCACTCTACTTCAGCCTGGGCACACAGTGAGACTGTCTCCAAAAAAAAAAAAAGGTGAAGTCCGAAGATGTGACTGAATTGCTGCAATCTCATTGCTGCTTCTTTTTTAGCCTTCCTTCCTTCCTTCTTTTCTTTACTTCTTTCCTCCCTTCCTCCTTCCTTCCTTCCTTCTTTCCCTCCTTCCCTCCCTTCCTCCCTCCCAGTATCCTTATCTGTAAGGAGTTGCTTCTTATGGGCAAAGAAAGTGGTTTACTGAGATCAAATCTACTCTGGTAAAGATGCTGTGAACATTGTTTTGAAATGGCAAGAAAGGTTTTTTGTTTTGAAATGGCATCAAACTTAGTTGATAAAGTAGCAGCAGGGTTTGAGAGAATGGACTTCAATTTGAAGGCTCTACTGTGGGCAAAATCCTATCAGCATCGCATGCTACAGAGAAATCTTTCATGAAAGGAAGAGCCAATTGATACGGTAAACTTCATTGTTATCCACCAGTCACCCCAGCCCTTAGCAATCACCACCACAGCCCTCGGCAATCACCACCCTGATCAGTCAGCAGCCATCAATATCAAGGCAAGACCCTCCACCAGCAAAGATTACAACTTGCTGAAGGTTTAGATGATTATTAACATGTTTTAGCAATAAACTATTTTTTTTCTCTTTTTTTTGAAATGGAGTCTCACTTTGTTGCCCAGGCTGGAGTGCAGTGGCACGATCTTGGCTCACTGCAACATTTGCCTCCCCAGTTCAAGTGATTCTCCTGCTTCGGCCTCTTGAGTAGCTGGGACTACAGGTGCCCACCACTATGCCTGCATAATTTCTTGTATTTTTCTTTAGTAGAGATGGGGTTTCACCATGTTGCCTAGGGTAGTCTTGAACTCCTGATCTCAAGTGATCCATCCGCCTTGGCCTTCGAAAGTGTTGGGATGACAGACGTTAAGCCATTGTGTCCGACCAATAATGTATTTTTATTTATTTTTTTTGAGATGGAGTCTCACTCTGTGGCCTAGCTGGAGTGCAGTGGCGCAATCTCGGCCTCCTGAGTTCAAGCAATTCTCCTACCTCAGCCTCCTGAGTAGCTGAAATTACAGGTGTGCACCACTTTTTGTACTTGAGCCTGGCTAATTTTTTTTGTATTTTTAGTAGAGACGGGGTTTCACCATGTTGGTCAGGCTGGTTTTGAACTCCTGACCTCGTGATCCGCCCACCTTGGCCTCCCAAAGTGCTGGGATTACAGGTATGAGTCACCCCATCAGCCTGCAATCATATTTCATTGGTTTATGCAATTGTGTATTAAATTTAATAATCACAACACAAGTGTAAGCTACCATTCGAGACCAGCCTGGGCAACGTGGTGAAACTCTTCCTTTCACTTGAACACACAGAGGACACTGTAGAGTATGAAGTGGCCTAATTGCAATATTGTGTCTTAGAGAACAGGGAGACCAGAGGAGAGGGAGAGAAATGGGGGAATGGCCGGTTGGTGGAGCAGTCACAACACATGCGTTTTGTTAAGTTGACCGTCTTACACAGATGTGATCTGTGGAACCCCAAACCAAGTACAACAGTAACATCACACGCTATAACATATTAATAGTAAAAAAGTCTGAAATATTCTGAGAATCACCAAAGCATGACACACAGACACTAAGTGAGCATATGGTGGCGGAGAAACAGCACTGGTAGGCTTGCTTGATGCAGGGTTACAACAAACTTTCAATATATGAATGGATACCACATCTGTACAGTGTGATAAAGTGAACTGCAATAAAATAAGGTATGCTTGTTATTAGTAAATCTTTTACTTTTAGACCATAAGAAAACAGACCATATAATAAGAACACAGACAGAGACCTTGATTTTTAGGAGAACCTTTTCCCTTTAATCAGTGGAAATTCCCAATAGGAGCCATTTTACTCACCTGGACCAGCTCTATAGCTGTGGAAGAAAAATCACAGCAGTAAACAAAGAGTCCTGGGTCACTGAAATGGGCAGAAAAGACAGAACAATGAGACTACAAATTGAGCTATGTCTACTCTCATTCTTGTGTAGTAGAGTTAAAATATCAAACGGGAAAAACCATCATTCATTCAAATAAACTGTATCTATTAGTCACAACATATTTTGGTTAAAATCCTTTTTGAATTATATCCTTTTGGAGGCTGTGTGGACATAGCTAATATGAAGTTTATAAAACAACCAGTGAGTTCCAAATCAATGTCTTCTCTTTTTCCATCTACAGAAATCCTACGTTTCCCTCAAATGAAGCCTTGCTTGATAGCACCACAAGAATTCTTTTTTCTCCGCTCTGAGCTACCTTGGCACTTTCTCCACACCAGGAACACATCTGTACCTGTCTGTTGGCCCCCACCACATAGTGGGTGAGTGCTGTGACAGCAGAGATTACACCTCTCGCTTATTAGTTCACCAAACACTACTGTGGGTCCACTATGTATTGGGTATTATCTTAGATGCTAAGGAGATAAAGACGAACAACACAAAATCCCTGTGCTTATTTCTCTTGGTATCCTCACTATCTAGCACAAGTCTCAGCACAAGGTAGCAATACAAAAAATGTTGATTTTAAAACCATCAAAATTGCTTCCATTATGAAGCATATTATATATTTATTCTGAAGACATCAAAATGCAAAACAATTTGTAATGCCAGAATTCTTTTTGTCAGGACAGGTCTAAATAAAAATGGGAGAGGAGGAAGGCTGTACGCTTGTGTTTTAGAAACAACAGCCCAGAGCTCTTCTGCACTGTTGGGCTCATTCTTTGAGAGACCCTGGGATTTTTGGGAGTATGCAATACCTCCAGCTTCTCAAAGGCATGGGCTCTGCTTCCTGCTGAACTGTTGACCTTTGGAGCAGACAACTTTTGGGAGGTATAATCAAGACTAAAAACCTGGGAAGCTGCAGCATTTGCTGTGGTAATCACTAGCTACCTGTGGCTATTTAAATTAAAAATTCAGTTTCTCAGTCCTATTAGATACATTTCACACGTGGCTAGTGACTGCCATAAGGGCAGTAGAACATTTCCATCACTGCACAAAGTTCTATTCCACAGTACTGCTCTGGAAGCTGGGGCCATGCCTGTCCTGTTCTTGAATCAGCCAGGCAGCTGCATCTGCCGAGTACCCATTAAGGTCATGGGCTAAGTTCTATCAGACTCAGCTTCTGCTTTCTAAAACACTCATTGCAGTCTTCACCTCCTGGGTTCAAGTGATCCTCCTACCTCAGCCCCCCAAGTAGCTGGGATTACAGGTGCGCACCACCATGCCCAGCTAATTTTTGTATTTTTAGTAGAGATGGGGTTTCACCATGTTGGCCAGGCTAGTCTCAAACTCCTGACCTCAGGTGATCCACCTGCCTCGGCCTCCCAAGGTGCTGAAATTACAGGCATGAGCCACTGTGCCTGGCAAGTGTTGTTTTCTTCTTTATGCTTTTCTTTTTTTTTTTTTTTTGACATGAGGTCTCGGCTCTGTCACCTAGGCTGGATGGTAGTAGGGTAATCTCAGCTCACTGCAGCCTCTGCCTCCTGGGTTCAAGTGATTCTGCAGCCTCAGCCTCCCGAGTAGCTGGGACTACAGCTTCCCACCACCATGCCGTTAATTTTTGTATTTTTAGGACAGACGGGGTTTCACCATGTTGGTTAGGCTGGTCTTGAACTCCTGACCTTGGCTTCCCAAAGTGTTCAGATTACAGGCATGAGCCACCACACCTGGCCTCTTTGTGCTTTTCTTTTATCTTTTTTTTTTTTTTTGAGATGGAGTTTTGCTTTTGTCGCCCAGGCTGGAGTGCAATGGCATGGTCTCGGCTCATTGCTACCTCTGCCTCAGCTTCCTGAGTAGCTGGGATTACAGGTGCCTGCCACCATGTCTGGCTAATTTTTGTATTTTTAGTAGAGACAGGGTTTCTCTATGTTGGCCAGGCTGGGCTCGAACTTCTGACCTCAGGTGATCTGCCCACCTTGGCCACTCAAAGTGCTGGGATTACAAGCGTGAGCCACCACGCCTGGCCTGTGCTTTTCTTTTTCTACAGGTCATATAGTTATCCCTAGGTATCCAGCTCAAGTCTCTTACACAATGGTCTCAGGTGTAGCATTTGCATACAACCCACACACATCCTCCTGCATAGATTAAATCATCTCTAATGCCTAATATAAATGCTATGTAAATAGTGATATACTTTTTTTTTTTTTTTTTTTGAGATGGAGTCTTGCTCTGTCCCCCAGGCTGGAGTACAGCGGTGCAATCTTGGCTCGCTGCAAGCTCCGCTTCCCGGGTTCACGCCATTCTCCTGCCTCAGCCTCCAGAGTAGCTGGGACTACAGATACTACCACCACACCCAGCTAATTTTTTGTATTTTTAGTAGAGATGGGGTTTCACCGTGTTAGCCAGGATGGTCTCGATCTCCTAACCTCGTGATCCACCCGCCTCAGCCTCCCAAAGTGCTGGGATTACAAGCGTGAGCCACTGCGCCCGGCCGTAAATAGTTATGTTTTAAAAAATTGTTGTACTATTTCTGAGACAGGGTCTTGCTCTGTCACCTGGAGTACAGTGGTGTGATCATGGCTCACTGCAGCCCCAACCAATCCTCTGGCCTCAGCCTCCAAAGTAGCTGAGACTACAGGTGCATGCCAGCATGCTTGGCTAATTTTTAAGTTTTTGTAAAGACAAGGTCTCATTATGTTGCTCAGGCTCGTCTTTAACTTCTGGGCTCAAGTGATACTATCTCCTTGTCCTTCCAAAGTGCTGGGATTATAGGCATGGGCCACTGTGCCCAGCCTGTACTATTTATTTTCAATCCAAGGTTGCTTGAATCCTTGGATGCAGAACAGGTGAATATGAACGGCTGAGAGTATTACTTTTAAAATCAGAGTCCTTAATTGGGATCTGAGGATAGAACTGCATTTCAAAATAATTGGTTTTCTCTATTTTACTTCATATACTTAAAATTAGCCCAAGATAAATCTATATAGAGATCCGTGCATTTGTAGAGTAGTGGTTGCTTAGGGCTAGAGGCTGGGGGAAATCGGGAAATGGGGAGTGACTGCTAATGGGTATGGGGCTTCTTTTTGGGGTGATGAAAATGTCCTGAAGCTGACTGCAGTGATGGCTGCACAACTCCGTGAATTAACTTAAAACCACTGTATTATGGTCGGGCGCGGTGGCTCACGCCTGTAATCCCAGCACTTTGGCAGGCTGAAGTGGGTGGATCACAAGGTCAGGAGTTCGAGACCAGCCTGGCCAACACAGTGAAAACCCGTTTCTACCAAAAATACAAAAATTAGCTGGGCATGGTGGCGGGCGCCTGTAATCCCAACTACTCGGGAGGCTGAGGCAGGGGAATTGCTTGAAGATGGGAGGTAGAGGTTGCAGTGAGCCAAGATTGTGCCACTGTACTCCAGCCCGGGCGACACGGCAAGATGCTGTCTCAAAAAAAAAAGAAAAAAGAAAACCAACCAAACAAAAAAACCACCGTATTACACACTTTGTATCTCCAAAAAGCTGTTATATATAAAAAGAAAACAAATGAAAAATACATTAGCCTGAGAAATGATCCAAAGACTTTATCAGATACATTAAAAAAATATTAAGAACCCTGGCCTGTGCAACATGGCAAAACCCCATTTCTACAAAAAAGACAAAAATTAGCAGGGGTGGTGGCACACGCCTGTTGTCTCAGTTACTTGGGAGGCTGAGGTGGGAGGATCAACTGAGCCCAGGAAGGCTGAAGCTACAGTGAGCTGTGATGGCACCACTGCATTCTAGCTTGGGTGATAGAGAGCCTGTCTCAAAAAAAAAAAAAAAAGGGCAATAAGGGTAACTCAAGAAACATAAAAAGGCTGTAAAGACTGCAGAGTGGGCTGGGCGTGGTGGCTCATGCCTGTAATCCCAGCACTTTAGGAGGATGAGGTGGGTGGATCACCTGAAGTCAGGAGTTCGAGACCAGCCTGGCCAACATAGTGAAAGCTTGTCTCTACTAAAAAAATACAAAAATTAGGCTGGGCATGGTGGCTTACACCTGTAATCCCAGCACTTTGGGAGGCCGAGGCGGGCGGATCATAACGTCAGGAGATTGAGACCAGCCTGATCAACATGGTGAAAGCCTGTCTCAACTAAAAATACAAAAAATTAGCCGGGCGTGGTGGCGGGCACCTGTAGTCCCAGCTACTCGGGAGGCTGGGGCAGGAGAATGGCGTGAACCTGGGAGGTGGAGCTTGCAGTGAGCTGAGATTGCGCCACTGCACTCTAGCCTGGGAGACAGAGCAAGACTCCGTCTCAAAAACAAACAAACAAAAAAAACCACCAACAACAAAGCAAAAATGAGCCAGGTGCGGTGGCTCCCACCTGTAATCCCAGCACTTTGGGAAGCTGAGGTGTGTGGATCACCTGAGGTCAGGAGTTTGAGACCAGCCTGACCAACATGGAAAAACGCCGTCTCTACTAAAAATACAAAATTAGCTGGGTGTGGTGGCACATGTCTGTAATCCCAGCTACTCGGGAGGCTGAGGCAGGAGAATCGCTTGATCTCACGAGGTGGAGGTTGTGGTGCGCCAAGATTGCGCCACTGCACTCCAGCCTGGGCAACAAGAGCAAAACTCAGTCTCAATCAATAATACAAAAATTAGCTGGGTGTGGTGGTGGGGACCTGTAATCTCAATTACTTGGGAGGCTGACGCAGGAGAATTGCTTGAACCTGGGAGGTGGAGGTTGTGGTGAGCCGATATTGAGTTACTCCAGCCTGGGCGACAGAGTGAGACTCTGTCTCAAAAAAGACTGCAGAGTGATGCAGCTGGACGACATCAACTAGGGAGGTTTTCTAGATGCTTCTGATCTAGAATATGAGGAAGGAAGGAAATAGTGTAGTAGAAACAAAGGACATTTTGGAAAGGTATGGAATCAGGGGAAGACATGAAAGGTGTGACCAGTGCACTGAGGGATAAGAGGACATACTTTATAGGGCACATTCTTACAGAGGACCTTGAAAACTATGCCCAACAATTTAAAAACCTGATTCACAGGCAGTAGAAAACATGTCAATTCTGAGCCAGTGAATTACATGAACAAGTGGGTTCTAGCAAGATATTGAACACAGCAATCTTATTTAAATGGCATAAAGAGGCTGTGGCAAAGATGCCATCTGAACTGCCATTCAGTTTTACATTCATTGATGATATTGATGATTAATGGCCACAACTTGAAGCTAAGTCAATCTCCCATTTGAGGTGGGTTCCTCAGAGTGTAACTTCAAGAGCAGAACAATCTCTTTTCTTCAGTGTTAGCTACTAGGACTGCCATTTTCTTAGAAATTTCTGAGAACAAATTGTAGAAATATTTAAATGTATATTGGTAATGAGGCTAATGTTTTACTCAATCCTGTTAATGAATACCGTGGACTAAATTGGTAAAGTATATATTATACGAAACCTTTGAGAAACTGGATTCCAATAATGAATACAGAACTGGAATGTCATTTCCACAAGGGGTTTAAAAACAGTTATAGGGCCAGGAGCCATGGCTCACGCCTGTAATCCCAGCACTTTGGAAGGCAGAGGCGGGTGGATCACTTGAGGTCAGGAGTTCGAGACCATCCTGACCAATACAGTGAAACCCTGTCTCTACTAAAAATACAAAAATTAGCTGGGCATTGTGGCGCATGCCGGTAATCCCAGGTATTTGGGAGGCTGAGGCAGGAGAATCACTTGAACCCAGGAGGCAGAGGTTGCAGTGAGCCAAGATTATGCCACTGCACTCCAGCCTGGGTAACACAGCAAGACTCCTTCTCGAACAAAACAGGTATGTTATAATAAATATATCTGGTGTTGGTCTTTGTGGTTCCAGGTACAGAGTTCCAAAAACCTTAAGAATTTCCTCAGCAAGATGGGCATCGTGGCTCACACCTATAATCCCAGCACTTTGGGAGGCTGAGGCAGGTGGATCACCTGAAGTCTGGAGTTCGAGACCAGCCTGGCCAATGCAGTGAAACCCCATCCCTACTAAAAATATAAAAATTAGCTATGCGTAGTGGTGTGCACCTGTAATCCCAGCTACTAGGGAGGCTGAGGCAGGAGAATCACTTGAACCCAGAAGGCCTAGGTTGCAATGAGCCGAGATCGTGCCACTATACTCCAGCCTGGGTGATGAAGCAAGACTCCATATCTTTTGTTATTCATAATGAACTCCCCCAGGACCACACTGAATTTATGTTAATGAGACGACCTGGGGTGGGGCCAACACCAGGAAGGGTAAATAGACTGGAACTTTCTTTCAGCTTCACCCACCAACATCCTGAATAGAAATGCAGATTATGTTGTATGAAAACTATTACCTTCTTCTCCTTTTAAAGTTAATTTTCCCATAAGTCTGTATCCTAGAGTATAAAAACTCTTGAGGTTGGGAATGGTGACTTATGCATGTAACTCCAGTACTTTGGGAGGCCGAGGCAAGAGGATCACTTGAGCCCAGGAGTCTGAGACCAGTCTGGGCAACGAAGTGAGATCCTGTCTCTACAAAAAATAAACAAAAATTAGCTGGGCATGGTGGCATGTGTCTGTAGGCCCAGCTACTTGGGAGGTTGAAGTGAGAGGACTGCTTGAGCCTAGGACTTTCAGCCTGCAGTGTGCTCTGGGTGTACCACTGTGCTCTAGTCAGGATGACAGAACAAGAGCTTGTCTCAAAACAAAAAAAACTCTTGATGAGCTTCCAGGTTGGTGAACACATCCGTGTGCTAGGAGGGCCCTGCACTGAGCTCCTCAGGGACAAAGCTCCTGAGTGTGAGATCCTGTGAACTCCACCCTAATTATTTCTTCAGCTGGCTGTTAATCTGTATCTTTCGTAACAAACACATAAATGTAAGTGAAGTGCTTCCCTGAGTTCTGTGAGTCATTCTAGGCAATTATCGAACTGGAGATAGGGCTCCCCTGATTTACAGCCTGTAGGGCAGAAACACGGAGGGCCAGATTCACAACTGGCATCTGAAGTCAGGGGCAGTCTTCTGGGACCAAATCCTTAACTTGTGCAATCTGATACCAACTCCAAGTAGACAGTGTCAGAATTAATTCAATTCTGGACAATTCTAGGACACCCAGCTGTTGTTGAATTGGTCAGTGTTGGCAAAAACCCCGCACATTTGGTGTCAGAAGTGTTCTGTTTAAGTACACAAAACAGAGTGTTTTCATCAGAACAGGAGACGTCTTCATGTATGTTAGCTTTCTCAACTCTACCATGGGGGTGATGACAACTCAGCCGCTGACTGTTCTTCAGAGATCACGAGAATGGAAAAGGTGAACACATTTGTTCCTTAGAAGGTAGCACTACATGTTACACTATCAAGTTTTAAGTCTAGTTTTCCAAATGACAAAGATAATCAAATTCAATCAATCCATAAATGAATAATGTAGAAATCTGAATTTGACATAATCCATATTTTCCAATAACCATTACTGATAGTTTGATGTAGCAAGTTTTGAAAAAAACCTTTACTTTTTTTTCTTGCTACATTGCCCTGGCTGGTCTCACACTCCTGGCCTCAAGCAATCCTGCTTTGGCCTCCCAAAGTGCTGGGATTACTGTCGTGAAGCAATGCACCCAGCCAACCTTCACTTTTATCTTCTTTGCTATCATTAACTTTTACAACATACTTACTTGTTCGTTTGTAAAATTGGAAAGACTGTGTTTCCCACACCACAACCAACCTGCAGACAGAAATGAACTATTAATCACAGAACTTTCCAGAGTTAATTCCCTAAAGCTAGAAAAATAATAATCAACAAGAAGCTGGCCTAACTGTATTAGGGAAGCTGTAGTGACCAGAGCTAAACAGTACCCATGACATTTGTTGATTTCGATCTTGACTTCAGGAACCCTTAAAAAGACAAGAGCTGGGTTTTCATTAGCAGAAAGGAGCTGGTCTAGAAAAAAGGGCAAGGATTGCTTTTATCTTTTGAGTTCTAGCAAGTGGTCCTGTAGATGAAGTATTTTCTTACTGAGCTTATATTGTTAGTGTGAAAATATTTGTAATCAACTGTGCTGAAAAATGTATGAAAAGGGGACCTTGGCAACCTTGTCCTAAACACAGCGCTGTGTGGTAATGAAGACAGCAACTATTCACTAAAGGCTTAACTATGTGCCAGATATTGTTCTTAGCCATTTTACGTACATTATATCCATCCTCATAACTACAAGGTGCAGAGGCAGCAGTCTCACTGCTCAGAGAGGGTAAGGAAATTGTCTAAGATCACACCATAGGACTCAATCCCAAGGTTAACCAGTTTCAGAATCAGCTTCCAGTAACGTGTGCAGTCCCCATTTATGAATTTATATTATACCAATCTAGACATTTTTCCAGGTCTAGACTCTGCTACACTATCCAAACGCAGAGGAAGAGAATTATCCCAGGCCTAAGACACAGGCACCATCCTAACTACCCTCTTTGTTCCTGTAAACTGTATTAGAGGAGAAGCAACAGTTTGTCTTCTGATCTGGGACTTTCTTACAGGGTTACAGCAATGATCATGTTGAGCTCTTTCACCTGTATGATGCAGTGGCATGTGACAGGTACAGCATGATGCTATTAATACAATTTTTGGAAGTGACATGCTATTCCCATGTGATCTTTGTCCATCATGACCACCAGATATCTGGCCTGCACTGAGGGCATTTTATCAGTTCAAAAATGGAGGTGGTTCCAGGCTAATAAAAGGGTCAAGTCTAGTCAGCATCATCCAATATTGTCACCCTCTCTATGCTACTTCACGTGCTCAAGTATAATAGCTTCACATGCCCCACTACCGAGACAATAAAAGGTTACCTCCAGTATTCGGTAGGTGGCTGAGGATCCAGGAAACTCATCAGCACAAATTTCCAGGTCACTAATTTTCTGAGTTACATTCTCCTCCACAGGAGGTGTCTCTGTTTTATGTTCAAGGCTCTTCGAAGAACACTTGTGCTGTTCTTCCATTATTAAACTAGGTCCATCCTCATTGTTTCTACATTCAGGTACTTCACTCCTCTTGTTCTCCAAGAACCAATCCTTCAAATGATTTTGATTCTGGCTAGGTGCCAGCTCAGGGAATTCGGTAAAAAGCCAATGTCTATCCTTGAAAAACCCATTTTCATGGATTTTGTAGAAGTTATTCCAGTATTTGTGGGCATTGATCTCATAATCAACTGTAAATATTTAAGAAAGAATTTTAAGAACCAGCTCTCAAATATTTTAGTTATATCTAATGTCAATTATCCTGCTTTACCAAATGTCACTTTAATACTAAAAGTATCCTCAGGTAGAGCCACAGTCCCAGAGCTGAAGGCCTTTCTGAGGTCATTTAGTCCTGCCATCTGGCATTATACCTGAAAGGCCCTATTCGTCATTACAGGAGAGTCTAAATTCTGTTTAAACAATCAACCAGAGAACTTACTACCTATCAAGTATCCTCCTACACCTTTGGATGACTTTTTTTTTTTTTCCCCTGAGACAGAGTCTCTGTCGCCCAGGCTGGAGTGCAGTGGTGCGATCTCGGCTCACTGCAAGCTCTACCTCCCGGGTTCACGCGATTCTCCTGCCTCAGCCTCCTGAGCAGCTGGGACTACAGGCGCCTGCCACCATGCCCGGACAATTTTCTGTATTTTTTAGTAGAGACAGGGTTTCACCGTGTTAGCCAGGATGGTCTTCATCTCCTGATCTTGTGATCCGCCTGTCTTGGCCTCCCAAAGTGGTGGGATTACAGGCATGAGCCACCGCGCCCGGCTGGATGACTTTTAACTATTAAAAAATCCTAGAAGTAGCCAGGTGCAGTGGCTCATGCCTGTAATCCCAGCACTTTGGGAGGCTGAGGCGGGCAGATCACGAGGTCAGGAGATTGAGACCATTCTGGCCAGCATGGTGAAACCCCATCTGTACTAAAATACAAAATATTAGCCAGGCGTGGTGGTGCACGCCTGTAGTCCCAGCTACTCCGGAGGCTGAGGCAGGGGAATCACCTGAACTAGCGAGGAGGAGATTGCTGTGAGCTGAGATCTTGCCACTGCACTCCAGTCTGGTGACAGAGCAAGACTCTGTCTCCAAAAAAAAAAGATGTATGGACAGTTTAAATAAAAGCTGTTTTTAAGGTGACCATGACAATCCCAGATTTCAGTTTACTGCTCTTGCCGATTCAGGGGGCCTTGACTAGTGTAGTAGAAAGGATAAAACCTAACAAATTGAGCAGGACAGTGACAATGGAAGGTAGAATCCAATAACGAGTGAGTTAACAATTCACAACTCACTTGCTGAATCAACCAAGACTCCCTAAGAAATAGGATTTTAGTTCCACTGCTGCTACTACTGACTGCTTACCTTTGGGAAAAGCACTTAATGTCCTGTGGTCCAAGTGTCTTTAACTATAAAAAGAGAATATTGAACCATATGATTTTCAAAATCCCTTTCAACTCTTTAACTTGCTTTGATTTAGTTGCTGTCAAACTATGCAGGGTGAATGTTTTGTAACTGGAATCTTATTGTACAGAACTCTTTCAGAGGGTACTAAATTTGTAGTCCTATCTTCAACTGTCTGGAACAATCAGTCTTAGTTTTAGTATCTAGGGATATTTTGCAGTGAAATCATCCACCTCTCAAGCAGGGGCCTCCTTTTCTTTGGTCAGACTTAATCTCCACTCTGTTGCATCCACCTTTCCTTGACTGAAGCCCTAAATTCTCATAACCATCACACAAGTAATAGACACACAGTCACCAGTCATTAGCCCCCCTCCCAGCAATATTTAGAATGTAATCACTTAAATGAAGCTTCAATGGAAACATCTCCTCATGGAAAGTGCAAATCATGTAGAAAGTACAGGCTCCAAGATGATCGCGTGACCACACAGTCGTCATTGGCTAGCCATATCAACGTGGGTCTAGTCAACATAATTAAAGAAAAAATTACCCTCCTCCAAAGTAAAACTATATATATAAAAAACCCTCTACGACTTAACAAGATTTTGTTACAATGCAGCCCTTTTCCCTCCTTGCTCATCCCCTCCCCGTCCCGCTCTACTCCTGAGATCTGCATCAGGCCAGTAATAAAGGACCTAGGCGGCCGCGGTTCTCTGGCCTCTCCGGGAGGGCGCGTTCGGCAGTACGCTGGCTGTTGATACTACTGAGAGCCCATTTAAGCGCACCTTGTTTCTCCTGGCACACCCGCTGGGTACTGTTCTCCTGGACTTTTCTCTCCGCCGCTGCGGCTTGCTCTTCTGACCACTCCACATTGTCCCTGAGAAAATCAAATGGGCAGCTTAGGGGCCTCACGTCCTGGCTGCGGGCAGGGTAAGTCGCTGGCCTACGAGTTTCTCTCCCCTTGGAGAGTGCCTCAGGTAGGGCAGCTGGACTCGTAGCCGGCGGTCAGGGGCTTTTCGGAGGGCTCCGAGGCGGCGGGACAGAGGGCGAGCGACACGCCGGGCGAGGGGCAGGGTGATTACCAGGCATTGTGGTGGAAGACACGCGCGGGATCGCTCAGGAACCGGTTCCCAAACTGCTGCCTCTTATCGGCGAGGACTGCAGGCGCACCTTCAGGGTGGGAGCCGGCCATGACACCGGAGCCGGAAACACTTAGCTTTCGGTAACGCGAGAACTTGCTACGGGCCACTCCCTCTTCCAGAAGACGCTGAGTCTGGGCGGGAAAAACGGTGGCGGGGCAGGGCGGCCCTGGAGCCCTGTACGGGTGGAGCCTGGGAGCTGTCGTTTGGGGCTGCCCCAGGGTTGGCGAAGGGCTCTCTAGGGAAGGGGACCAGGCAGGGGGAAATTCTCCCCGGAGTCGTTTCTCATTGATGAGGTGCTGATGGACGTGCAGGTTAGGCAGAAAGTGGGAGACATTCCACTTGAGCCCCAGTTCAATGCTGGGATCCCCTAACAGGTTCCCTAGCTTCCCTCAAGTTGTAAAACAGGAAAAATCTAGAATCATTGTAAGAGTTGAGGCTACCTGGTTCCACTATGGAGCCGATGTCCAGAACTGAAGAAGGTAGCAAGCAGTGGGAAGAAACCGGGCAATTTCCAGCTTCTGTGGTCAGCTCTTCATAGTGTGGGTGTATATGTATACACAATGTGTATATATATTTTGGTTGGGGTAGGGGAAGATGGAGATATGAAATTAGAGAACACAAGGCTTAGCAAATCAAATGGAATATCCAAGGACAAGTTTTTTTTTTTTTTTATTATAACCATCTAACCTTTTTGAATCATCTGTATTATATTTATTATAATTATCCTTATTAGCACAATTAAGATTGTAATACACACATACATAGTTTGTCATAGCAATACATTTCAGCCTTACATTTCTATTTCTAGATCTAATACAAAATGGCTCTCAAAAGAATCTAGAAGAAAGTATGTTATAGACATAATGGTATTTGAGAAGACTTCCAAGAGAAGCATGATGAATACCACTTGGAAAAGAAGGAAAGGGCAGAGACCAAACAAGGACCACCCCAATACCTCTTGGACGTTATTTAATGTCATAATGTCAGAATAAAGGGAAAGATGAATTTTTTAAAAAAAGGAAAGGGTTAGTGCAGTGCTAGACGTATTATATTGGTAATTAGTATTTTTTTTTTTGAGATGGAGTCTTGCTCTGTTGTCCAGGCTGGAGTACAGTGTCCGGATCTCAGCTCTCTACAACCTCCATGTCCTGGGCTCAAGTGATTCTCCTGCCTCAGCCTCCTGAGTAGCCGGGATAACAGGTGTGTGCCACCACACTCAGATAATTTTTGTATTTTTAGTAGAGATGGGGTTTCACCATTTTGCCTGGGCTGGTCCCGAACTCCTGACCTCAAAGGATCTGCCCGCCTTGGTCTCCCAAAGTGTTGGGATTACAGGTGTGAGCCACCGCGCCCAGCCAGTAATTGTTTATTCCATTGTAAATTCTTTCTGTAGGTAAAACTATGGGGAGCAACGAATGATTCTATACTTTTTCCTCCAAAGAAATGGGAACAAGCTGTAAGCCCTCTCTAGGAAGAAAAATATGCAAGTTAATGAAAAAGATAGTAAAGAAGTTGTACTTCATTTGAAGACAATATGCTTTTGCCATTCTTGTGGTCTTTGGGAAACATTTTGAACACAAGCTCCATACCCAGAAACAAGTACAAGGAATTTTTATCTTTTCTCAAGGCCGGCTGTTTGCAGATATGGTGGTTGATTTACATTTATTTCTGGCATCTTGTTTTCTCATCTATGGGCTTTTATTCTCCCCTCAGTAAAAGCTGCTAGTGTTCCCAATCAACAGTCCCACTGCACATTTTCTTGCAGACAGCTCATTGTCTTCATTTGAATTTACTATATTAGTTCCAAAGGAGACATTTTAAATGTCAAACAGCTTTGGCCTTTTTTTCTGTGAAATGTGCTAAAGTATCCTAAACTTAATTTTATTTTTTATTTTTATTTATTTTTTTGAGACGGAGTCTTGCTCTGTTGCCCAGGCTGGAGTGCAATGGCAC
>NW_012108108.1:909179-910579 GCF_000951045.1 Mandrillus leucophaeus
TTTTTTTTTTTTTGAGATGGAGTCTTGCTCTGTCACCCAGACTGGAGTTCAATGGTGCGATCTGGGCTCACTGCAAACTCTGCCTCCCTGGTTCAAGTGATTCTTGTGCATTAGCCTCTGGGGTAGTTGGGATTATAGACACCTGCCACCACTCCCGGCTAATTTTTGTATTTTTTTGTATTTTCCTTAGGGATGGGGTTTCACTACGTTGCTTAGGCTGGTCTGGAACTCCTCACCTCAAGTGATCTGCCTGCTTTGGCCTCCAAAAGTGCTGGGATTATAGGCGTGAGCCACTGGGCCTGGCCAACAACTTTGATTTTAAAACATTATTTATTTATTTATTTATCTTCTTTTCTTCTTCTCCTTTTTTTTCTTTGAGTTAGGGCATCGCTCTGTCACGCAGGCTGGAGTACAGTGGCACGATCACAGCTCACTGCAACCTCTGCCTCCCAGGCTGAAGTGATTCTCCCACGTCAGCCAACAGAGAAGCTGAAACTAGAGGTTTGTGTCCCCATACCCGGATAATTTTTGCATTTTTTGTGGAGACAGTGTTTCGCCATGTTGCCCAGGCTGGCCTCGAACTCCTGGTCTTAAGCAATCCGTCTGCCTCAGCCTCCCCAAGTGCTGGGATTACAGATGTGAGCCACTGCACCTGGCCTATGTTTTCTTATTGCAAAATAAATTTTTTATTATAGAACATTAGAAGATATTGGTAAGAAAAAAGAGAATACTTCTTCCCACCATTAATTTGACTCATAAACGCTTTGGCTTATATCATCCCTGTCTTTTCTTTCTAATTTAGTTATACAAGTGACTTTACATTAAAATAGTTTCACAACAAAATGCTTTGTGCCTTTTTTTTTTTTTTAAACAATTACATTTATCCGGCCGGGCACGGTGGCTCACTCCTGTAATCCCAGCACTTTGGGAGACTGAGGCGGGTGGATCACGAAGTCAGGAATTCGAGACCAGCCAGACCAAGATGGTGAAACCCTATCTCTATTAAAAGTACAAAAATTAGGCCAGGTGTGGTGGCTCACGCCTGTAATCCCAGCACTTTCAGAGGCCGAGGTGAGCGGATCACAAGGTCAGGAGATCAAGACCATCCTGGCCAACATGGTGAAACCCCATCTCTACTAAAATACAAAAAATTAGCTGGGTGTGGTGGCGTCTGCCTGTAGTCCCAGCTACTTGGGAGGCTGAGGCAGGAGAATCGCTTGAGCCCCGGAGGTGGAGCTTGCAGTGAGCCAAGATTGTGCCACTGCACTCCAGCTTGGGCAACAGGGTGAGACTCCTTCTCACAAAACAAACAAACAAACAAACAAACAAAACTTGGGCGTGGTGGTGGGTGCCTGTAATCCCAGCTACTCAGGAGGCTGAGGCAGGAGAATCGCTTGAAC
>NW_012108108.1:911754-918379 GCF_000951045.1 Mandrillus leucophaeus
GCCCGTCTAGTTTTTTTGTATTTTTTAGTAGAGACGGGGTTTCACCGTGTTAGCCAGGATAATCTCGATCTCCTGACCTCATGATCCGCCCGTCTCGGCCTCCCAAAGTGCTGGGATTACAGGCTTGAGCCACCGCACCCGGCCTATGATTACTTTCTAGAATAGGAATTGCTGAGTCAATGGTTATAATTAGCTCTATCACTAAGCTCTGTGAGGTTAAGTCATTTTACTTGTTTAACTGTTATATGTTCAGGTCCTAGAACTAGGTCTGGCACACAGTATGCAACTCATTTGATAATTGGTGAATGAATGGATGGATGAGTACCCTCTTGCTATACTATATTTCGGCAGAGAGATGCCAATTTATACTGTCATTGACAGTGTGTGACAATTTAATAGAAATAATCTATTGCTGTACATTTTAGATTTTCCAGGACAGATCCTACTAAAAAATATTCTGTCCTGTTATCTCACTGATGCAAGGAAAGATTCCAGGAACTGTAACATTTTGGCATCCAAATTATATCTCCTAGATTCCCTGTTATACCTACAGCCATATGAAAAGTCTTTTTACCTAGAAATACCTAGGTAAAATAAATCTTTTTACCTAGAAAATATGGCTACTTATCTATCAGGTTAGTTCTTCTCTCCAACATTGTATCTTTATGAATAATAGCAAGTATATTTAGACTCTTTTGACTATTCATGGTAACACTCGCAAAATTACCTCAAGGCCATTTCAATAAGCAGTTTTGGGGGCATTGCCTTCATTGCTTTTTCCTGGTATTTTATAATTTTACAGCGGGGCGCTGTGGCTCACGCTTGTAATCCAAGCACTTTGGGAGGCTGATGTTGGCAGGATCACCTGAGGTTAGGAGTTTGAGACTAGCCTGGGCAATATGGCGAAACCCTATCTCTACTAAAAATAAAAAATTAGCTGAGTGTGGTGGCACGTAGCTGTAATCCCAGCTACTTGGGAGGCTGAAGCAGGTGAAACGCTTGAACCTGGGGAGGTGGAGGTTGCAGTGAGCTGAAATCATGTTGCTGCGCTGAGCCTGGGCAACAGAGTAAGACTCTGTCTCAATTTTTTTTTTTTTAACATTATGAGGCATTGTCCCCATCAATACTGGACATATCTTTTCCTTTTTCTGGGTCAAAATTTTTCTAGAATAGTGATTTAAAAAGCATTTGTTCTATATGTTCAGTGTGATGGACTGGTTTGCACCCACACACCTGCAAACCAGCTTCTTAGACAACATTTACAAATAGTTGATCTCATCCCTTATATATATATTTTTTATCCCTTACATTTTTAGATCAGAATTGGCACAAGAAATAAAACACTTTGCCATCCTGACAGTAGATCAGAAGGTTAATATAGATTTAGTCTTGGTACATCCAGATTTCCTGAGTCCAAAGGTGGTCTGTCTTTCTGTGGGCAACCCTTGAGAACCACAGAAAAATACCCCAGTGGGACTGGGCACAGTAGCTCATACTTGTAATAACACCACTTTGGGAGGCTGAGGTGGGAGGATCACTTCAGCCCAGGAGTTTGAGACCAGCCTGAGCAACATAGGGAGTCCATGTCTCCACAAAAATAAAAAAATTAGCCAGGCATGGTGGGGCATGCCTGTAGTTCCAACTACGTGAGAAGCTGAGGTGGGAGGATTCCTTGAGCCCAGGAGGTTGAGGCTGCAGCAAGCCATGATTGTGTCACTGCACACCAGCCTGGGTGACAGAGTGAGACCCTGTCTCTAAACAAACACACACACCAAAACCAAAACCAAACCAAAACAAAACAAAAAACCAGTAATGGATGATACATACTTAAACATGATTGAAAGGGCAAATTTTATGGAATGTATATTTTACCATAATAAAAAATTATAATCCCCAAACTTGTAATATAGTTATATATGTGCTGCTTTATTAAATGCATTAAAGAACAGCAACAATAAATACAATTGTTGTGATCAGCTATTCGTTTTTTGTTTGTTTTGTTTTGAGACAGAGTCGTGCTCTGTCACCCAGGCTGGAGTGCAGTGGCATAATCTCAGCTCACTGCAAGCTCCTCCTCCCAGGTTCCAGTGATTCTCCCACTTCAGCCTCCAGAGTAGCTGGGATTATGGGCGTGTGCCATCACGCCCGGCTAATTTTTGTATTTTTGGTAGAGACAGGGTTTCATCATGTTGGCCAGGCTGGTCTCGAACTCCTGACCTCAGGTGATCCGCCTGCCTCAGCCTCCCGAAGTGTTGGGATTACAGGCATGAATCATCGCACCTGGCCGTGTTCAGCTATTTGTAAGAGCAATCCAGGTATGCAGGTTGTAGCTAAGGAGCCTTGGGAATACCCAAATTTAATCAAGGTTCTTTAGGGCTTGTTGATCTTATTCCCTGAAACTGAAAGGTCATCCTCTTCTGCTGTCTCTAGTGTCTTTCACAAACAATTGAAAACCTAATCCAGTTTACACTCACCATAAACTCAGGTTTATTGCTTGGAGAGCCCTTAGCTCAGGTCAACTTTTCTCCTTCCTGCTGAGGCTTAGGCAGTCTTAAGCCAGGTAGGGGCAGCAGAGCATAGCTGATTGCTGGGGAACGAACAGCCCAGCATCTATTTACTGGTAAAGATTTAGGAAAGGGGGCCCGGCGCGGTGGCTCACACCTATAATCCCAGCACTTTGGGAGTCCGAGGTGGGTGGATCACGAGGTCAGGAGATCCAGACCATCCTAACCAACATGGTGAAACCCCGTCTTTACTAAAAATACAAAAATTAGCTGGGTGTGGTGGTGGGTGCCTGTAATCCCAGCTACTCGGGAGGCTGATCCAAGAGAATGGCTTGAACCCAGGAGGCGGAGGTTACAGTGAGCCAAGATCATGCCACTGCATTCCAGCCTGGTGACAGAGGAAGACTCCATCTCAAAACATAAACAAACAAACAAAAAATTTAACGAAAGGGAAACCATTTTATGACTTTAACGTTTTTACTGGTCAGAATCCAAAAGATGTCAAAATTTCCAGCTTCTAAGAATGTACTGAGACAAAAGCAAGAAACCATAATTTTGGTAACTATGAAAAAGTAGTTTGTGATGAGCTGTTTAGAAAATGTAGAAATTTCATTACTGAAATCCCTTTAAACCTTTCCGTTTTCTTTTTCTTCCTGAGTCTGTGTCACATTCACTGGTATCTGATGAGGAAAAGGATCTGGAGTTATGGGAGGAATTTCTATTCACATAGGCATCATATAACCTTAAGTCCTTAGGAGAAAGTAGTTCTTGGCAAACATTCCAGGACCATGTATAAGTAGAAAAGGTGTCATAAAAGGACTCATTTCTAGAGTCTATGCCAATCAAATCCCCTCGGATCTTCTGCCAGAGGTTTAGCATTTCTTTCCGGTGTTCAAGGGCAATTCCAAAATTATAGGTATCAGTAGCTCTCTTCACCTGTAGTGAGAGACCAGAAGTTTATTGTAGTTACCTTAAAGTAGCTTTGATTTGTGGACCACAATGATAGATACCCCAAGAGTTATGTTCCTAGGCTACTCTAAAGTCAGAGTCTATACATTGGGTGGTGCCTCGTGAGGAAATGTGAGCTAGGAGTTGATGGACAATCAAAATGTACTGCTTGGGAATAATGAGGTAATAAGAAATTTTATAAGGATATGAAAAATACAGTGGACTAAAATAGGCTGAAGTATGGGATGGAGATAGGCTATGGATATAACAGGAGTGCCAATTCAGTCACTCAATTCAGCCTAGGATAGGGAGAACTGACTGGGAGATGATGCTGAGCTGAGTAGGTCCTCAAGGATGTGATCAAATTGAGGGAGTGAGTGGTGAGGGGAAGGTGTTCCAGGGAGAAGGGACAGCGTAAACAGAGACCCCCAAGGCAGTAAATATCCTGGAGGTGTGGTAGGAGGGTTCAGGCACTTGGTATTGCTGGAGTGTCAAGTTTAAAGTCAGAGGAATAAATAATGACAAAGGACAGGCAGGCCCTTACACTTAATCTTATAAGTCAGTAATCTCTGTGAGGCTAGCAAGACACTGTTCCTCAGTGAAAATCTTGCTGTAGTGAGCCACTGTTTCTAATGAAAGTGAAACAAATCCCTTAATCAGAAAATAGAGTTGAAATTGCCATCATTGAGAGGGATGTGTTTACTTTTAAGCAGGACAGTGCCATGGTTGGCTGTTCATGTTGGATTATTAGCAGCTGTGTAGAGAATGGTTGGAGGACACCAGGTTGGCGACTGCCTCATCTAAGGCAGTGGTAATGGGGATGGAGTGAAGGGGACAGATTTGAAAAATGTTTTTTTTTTTTTTGAGACGGAGTCTTGCCCTGTCGCCTAAGCTGGAGTGCAGTAGTGCGATCTTGGCTCATCATAACCTCTGCCTCCTGGGTTCAAGGGATTCTCCTGCCTCAGCCTCCCGAGTAGCTGGGATTACAGGCACCCCACCACCACGCCTGGTTAATTTTTGTATTTTTAGTAGAGATAGGGTTTCACCATGTTGGCCAGGCTGGTCTCAAACTCCTGACCTCAGGTGATTCGCCTGTCTTGGCCTCCCAAAGTGCTGGGATTACAGGTGTGAGCCACCATGCCTGGCCCTGAAAAATCTTTAAGAGAATGACAATAGGCCAGACTTGGGGATTAGCAGATGTGAAGAACGAGGAAAAAACCCAAGTTAAGGATAGCTCCTGGCCTTCTAGCTTCAGTGACTGAGTAGTTGCTATCAACTGAGACATATGCAATATACTCTTGCAACAAACCTGCACATGTACCCCGTGGATCTAAAATAAAAAGTTGACCTTATTTGAAAACACACACACACACACATGCACACACACACACACACACAACACCTGCGATACAGAATTCCCAGGGGAGAGCCAGTTGGATGCAGAAGATGATGAGTTTTGTTTTGGACATGTTGAGTTTGTTATGAAACCCTAGGTAGAGGTAGAAATATTCATCAAGTGGTCAGTGAGATAAGACAGAAATAGAGGAATGAAGTTAGGTTAGTGACAACTTTAATAGCAATCAGTACATAGGTGGCAGCTGAACCAAGGAGGATAGATTGAGATAGCCCAAAGAATACTTGCCCTAGCTGTTCTTTACCTAATGCCAAGATTTCCAGTGTATTAATACCAAACTATTGATCTTCTCAAGCTTCTTAGCCCTGGTGCAGCTGGTGCCCCAGGGCTAGAGGCCTCAGGATGTAAGATTCTTTCACTATGAATCTCTGAGTACACTACTCACTGTGACTGTTGGTCAACTACCTTAATTAGTTTGATATTTCTGGAATAACATAAATGAATGTCCCAGAAATAATAGTGAGTATAGCTGCATAGGTGAATAGCAGGATGAATAATAACACTTAACATTTGAATCTATTTGATTATAGAGAAAGAAATGGTGTTATCACAATGGGTAAACATGAGAAACAATCTTGTCTCATTTTAAAGACACAGAGCAGATAAAAATTACCTTGGTTTTATGGTGTAGTATTGAAGTGGACAATATTTTTGTCAGTGATTTCTGGGAAGGCACTCCACAGGGAATACTCACGTGTTGTTTAATAGCAGTTTCATCAGCCACTGTACAAGTCTGCTTTTTCTTGAGTATTTGATCAATGGTGATGTTATTTGAATAACCTGAGGCAGGGTCCATAGACTTTATATTTGCTGCCTTTATGCATATTTTAAAAAGAAGGTTAGTAATACATTTTAGTTTGAATTATACAACAAAAAGACATAATGAATAAGTATATTTTATTATGGAAGGATTTGTATATAATTTATAAGATTATTGCCAAACTATTTGTTTGTTTGTTTAGACTTTTTCTGCGTCCCTCAGGAGTGGCATTTGCCATATGTGCAAAAATATCTGTATATCCTAGATGGTGCCCTAGGACTGGAAATGTTAGGTCAAAAGGTGTGAGGTCTGTCCTTTTGGTAATTATTGCCAAATTTCCTCTGTAGAGGGTGAATCAATTTACAAACCTACCTGTAACTTATGAGTATACCATGTTTTTTCATCTTGGTCAATCTAATATGAAAAGATAAATACCTGAGGAGAATTTTAACTTGGATCTTTTATGAGGAATGAAGTTGAATATTTTTTCATGTTTCTCAGAACTGTCTGTTCATACCCTTTGCCCATTTTTATATAGGTTAGTTTTTTTCTAATGAATTTGAAGTTCTTTCAAGTTAGCTTTTTGTGTTATGAGTGGCAACTGTGATTTTTTTTTGGCCATATGGAGATTTTTGATCTTGAAGCAGTGGAATTAATAATATCTTTTTATTAAAAAATGCATTTGGCTTTTGTATCACAGTTAGGGATGCCTTCCCAGAGTTTATTTCAGTATGTTTAAGGTTTCTTTTCTTTTTCTTTCTCTCTGACCCTCCATTTATTTCTTTTACATTTCATCCATTTGCAATTTGTACATAAAGTGTAAATCTCATTTTTTTCCTCAGATGCCTACTCAGTGCACTATTTGTTGAATAATCTATCATTTTCCTGTTGTGTTGAAATGTCATGTTTTCCTTAAGTTAAAATTCTCCACATAGCTCTATTTATTTTTGGACTTTCTATTTTCTTCCTTGGGTCTGTCTGTTAATTTCTTAATAGCAC